>NC_025998.2:39150555-39498055 GCF_000442705.2 Elaeis guineensis
AACAAAAACCCAGAAGAAGACCCTCTTCTTCTTCACATTTTTCTCTCTAGACATCCAAACTTGCATCTTTTATATCTCCACGACCCAAGGTATTTCTCTCTGATTTTTGGATGGAAGAAAGGCCTCTCAAATATCTATCTCTCCTTAAAATTTCACAAAGAACCTCATCTTATATAGAGAGATATGATAGAGTCCTTGTCTAGGTCAAACACCTAGTCAAGGCTTATCCAAACATGGCAAGTTAAGGGACGCCCAACTCTTGAGCACCTCCTCCATATTTTCATGCATGGATCACCAAAAAATGGTGTACAATGTAAACCCTAAAAGTCATGAAAATTTCAAAAAAAATTTGGATAAATCGATGCAAAATTGAAAGAGTTTTGGATTTCTAAAACTCTATCTCATAGAATTCGAAATCCCAAACTTATTCCTTTTAGATTTGATCCAAATCACCTTCCATGTAAGAAAGAAGAGAGGAGATCTTTTGTGAACGTGGGAGAGATCTGGGAGAGGGCTTTTGTCACACAAAATAAGTGGAGATTGGCGTTGAATAAGAGAGAGGGGCGTGGAGAAGGTTTATGTGGCGCAAGGTGGAATCCTAGTCCTACTAGGATTCTGTCTCATAACTTATTTTAATTTGGTTTCTCAAACCAAATCAAATCAAAATTAGATAAACCCAATTAAAATAGGTCTTAACCTAATTAAGAACCTAATTTAATCAGATTAAATTAGATTTAAATCTGATTTAATTTTCTAATCAAATTAGAAATTAGATTGACCCAAGTTCTAGTTGAACTAGGACTAGTCTTTCCTTGCACTTGGCTTATCCAATAAACTAATTGGACTTGATCCAATCAAGCCCAAACCAAATCTAATTAAATCATATTTAATTAGACTTAATCTCAGCCCATTGACTTAATCAAATTAAGCCAATTAGCAATCAAATTGCTAATCGATCCTCCTGCAACACTTGCACTGGGTTAAATATCAATCGTATTGATTATTTAACCCTATAATGATTCTTAATCGTTGATCAACCATCCGATCGGATCATGAACTCTAATGTGTGTGACCTCATAGGTCCGAACCTAAGCCGGTAGTATAGAAATAAATTTCTATACCAATCGAAGTGACCATCTAGCAATGGTACCCGACGTCCGGATAGGTCGAATGTGTAGAACAACATCCTTAGAACCCATGCGGATATAGTTTTCATATAATTCATCCTCTTGACCAAAATGATCATAGGACACCCCAGAGCTCAACTGTCAACTCTGATCAGGTTGTCCACATTGTATTTCAAAATATCAAATCCATCTGATGGATTACCCTGGCCAAGGTTTTGCTAAATTGAAATACAGCGACTCATTCTTCTCCAACTCTTGGAGTGGTCAATCCCATCTCGATCACACTCTGACTTCGTAAGTACTTGACTGTGCCCAGAAGCCTTCCGTCTCTGAATTAGAAATTCAGTTAGTCCGGTACCAAAGCACAGTGAGTTGCTTGCAAGTCACTGAGGTGATCTCAAGTCTAAGGACACTTATACCTATATCCCATCAGAGACATTCTCGACAGCAGAATGCTCTGGAGTTGGTCACGTTCAATGATGATGTACCCTTACATCTCACCTGTATGCCATACCAGTGTCTCCACACTCTTTGGTTAAGAGGACAACCAACCCATATGGCCTACAGCGATCTATGCTCGATAGAAGCTGTTGTCCTTATTAACAGCCTATCATTTGGTCGTGAATAATTTTAAGGACTAATCGATAAATCCTCTCTTTATCGAACCTAAATAGTCCTAAGGACTTCATCATAACAACAGAGTTCATTAGAAGATGAAAGCTTATGATGAAGATGCCAAATATATTTTATTTATTAACAAATCAATTACAATACTTGGTCGCTCAACCGTCAACAACTTGACGATTGGCTTTTTGGGACATATTTCCCAACAACTTCCACTTGTCCTAAAGCCACTCGTCACAGTATCTAATATCCATCTTCGACTTATGGTTGTCGAACTCCTTTATCGCCAGGGCTTTAGTGAAGGGGTCGGCTAGGTTCTCCTTTCAATCGATCTTCTGAAGGTCGACGTCACCTTGATCCACGATCTCTCGGACCAGGTGGAAGCAGCGCAAGATGTGCTTCATCCGCTGATGTGCTTTGGGTTCCTTCACCTGAGCTATGGCACCAGTACTGTCGCAGTAGAGCAGGACTGGACCATCGACGGAGGGTGCTACTCCGAGCTCATTGATGAATTTCCTCAGCCACACAGCTTCCTTCGCGGCATCCGATGCTGCGATGTACTCCGCTTCACAAACAGAGTCTGCCACAGTATGCTGCTTGGAACTCTTCCAGCAGATGGCTCCACCATTCAGAGTAAAGATATAACCCGACACGCTCCTGCTGTCATCATGGTCAGATTGGAAGCTGGAGTCTGTGAACCCCACAAGTTTCAGATCTGACTCGCCATAAACCAACCATTGGTCCTTAGTATTTCTCAAATACTTAAGGATGGCTTTAACCACTTTCCAGTGATCTTCTCCAGGATCAGATTGGTATCTACTCACTACTCCTAGTGAGTATGCCACATCTGGTCTTGTACATATCATGGCGTACATGATAGATCCCACGGCTGAAGCATATGGGACTCTACTCATACGCTCTCTCTCTTCAGGAGTTGTCGGACAATCCTTCTTAGAGAGAGAAATTCTATGGCCTATCGGTAGATAGCCCTTCTTGGAATTCTCCATGCTGAACCTCTTCAGCACAGTATCTATGTACATGGACTGGGATAACCCAAGCATCCTTTTAGATCTATCCCCATAGATCTTCATCCCTAGGATGTAGGATGCTTCACCCAAGTCCTTCATGGAGAACTGTGATGACAACCAAACTTTTATTCCCTGTAGTGCGGGGATGTCATTCCCGATTAAGAGAATATCATCCACGTACAAGATAAGGAATATCACAACTGGACCATTTGCCCATTTATAGATGCAGGGCTCTTCTCCATTCTTAATGAAGCCATACGTTTTGATCACCTTATCAAAACGCATGTTCCAACTCCGAAAAGCTTGCTTCAATCCATAAATGGATCTTTGAAGCTTTCATACCTTGGACTCATCTGTGGATGTAAACCCTTCAGGTTGTATCATATACACCTCTTCAGTCAGCTCTCCATTCAGGAAAGCTATCTTTACATCCATCTGCCAGATCTCATAATCCAGATGGGCAGCTATTGCAAGTATTATCCGAATAGATTTGAGCATTACCACAGGAGAAAATATCTCGTCATAGTCAATACCATAACGTTGACGATACCCCTTGGCAACCAGACGGGCTTTATAGGTCTCCACCTTTCCGTCTGCGCCCCTCTTCCTTTTGAAGACCCATTTACACCCAATGGGTTTAACCCCTTCAGGTGGGTCAACCAATGTCCATACATCGTTGACCTTCATGGACTCCATTTCGGATTTCATGGCTTCAAGCCATTTCTCGGAATCAGGTCTCTGCATAGCATCCATATAGGTGATCGGATCCTCATTATTCTCATCAAGTTCGATGGGATCACCGTCCCGGACCAAGAAACTGTAGTATCTGTCCGGCTGATGCGGTACTCTACTGGATCGCCTTAATGGTGCAGGTATATTGGGCTCCGGATGTGATCTAATCATATCCGACTCAGGTTCAGCTATTGGTGTCGGTCCTTCTACCTGTTGAACTTCATCAAGTTCAACCTTAGAGGCAACGGTTCCTTCACCAAGGAACTCCTTTTCTAAAAAGATTGCCTTAAGGCTGACGAACACCTTTTGTTCATCAGCATGATAGAAAAAATATCCTTTTGTCTCTTTGGGGTACCCTATGAATGAGCATTTGTCAGACCTAAGTCCAAGTTTGTCTGTGACTAATCGTTTGACATAGGCCGGGCACCCCTAGACCCTAAGGTGTGAAAGTGCTGGCTTACGTCCCGTCCATATCTCATATGGAGTCTTAATTACAGACTTACTTGGAATCCTATTTAACAGATAACAGGCCGATTCGAGTGCATATCCCCAGAAGGATATCAGCAAGCTAGCAAAAACCCATCATGGATCGGACCATGTCTAACAAAGTCTGATTCCTCCTTTCAAACACACCATTATGCTGTGGTGTTCCTGGAGGAGTCCATTGGGAGAAAATCTCATTCTCTCCTAGATATGTGAGAAACTCACTAGAAAGGTATTCTCCTCCTCAATCAGATCGAAGAGTTTTAATACTCTTCCCAGTTTGTTTTTCCACTTCACTTCAGAATCGTTTGAACATTTCAAATGAATCCGACTTATGTTTCATCAGATAGACATATCCATATAGGTATAGGTCATCCGTGAAAGCTATGAAGTAGAAATATCCACCTCTAGCACTGGTGCTCATGGGCCCACATACATCAGTATGTACTAGGCCCAAGAGCTCAGTAGCTCTCTCACCTTTTCCAGTAAAAGGTGACTTGATCATTTTATCAAGAAGACAGAACTCACAGGTTGCAAGTGATTCACAATCACTGACTTTGAGGATTCCCTCTTGAGTCAACCTGTTTATTCTGTTCTTATTTATATGACCTAGCCTCCAATGCTATAAGTAGATATTTGACACACTATCTAATCTAGGGTGCTTGCCAGTAGAATAGACTCTTATCAGGCTTGATCTTTTTGGTCTGGCTCTGTACAGATGTCCCAGCCTGAACTTGCACCTTCTTGACTTTCTTCTTCTTGTTCTTCTTTCCTTTCTCAAAGGGTCAAGAACCAGAAGATGAACCTCCCACTGAGTTCACTGAGTTCACCGACTCCTTGAGGAGTTGGTGATCCTTCTCAAAGTTCTGAAGCAACCCCATTAACCCATGGTAGTTTACTTCAGGCTTTGTCATTCTATAATGAGTGAGGAATGGAAGACAAGACTTGGGCAGCGAGTTCAGTATTGCATCTTTCCCAAGCTGCTCATGCAAGGGAAAGCCGAGCTTGCTCAATCGTTCCATCAGCTCGATCATGTACAATACATGATCAGTGATAGAGACTCCATCCCGTATTTTGGCGTTGAAGATGGCACAACTAGTCTTGTGCCTCTCTACGTCATCGGGTGTGCCAAAGGTATCCTCCAACACTTGAAGCATGTCCTTTGGCTGAGCCGTCTCGAATCTGCGACTGAACTCGTCACTCATGATAGCAGCCAGCATGATACAGCGCACCGTGGTCCGGTCACTGAGCCACTTCTGGTAAGTGTCTCTGACTGTTCCACGTGCATTGACAGCTGGCTCCTCAGGTGCAGGATCCATTATCACATATAGGATCCGTTCATGCTCCAGGACTATCTTCAACTTTCGGTACTAGCTACCGAAGTTGGGTCCCACCAACTTATCATTGTCCAACAATGATCGGAGCGATAGGGAAGTGGCCATATTTGCACAAAGGAGAACCATAACCTAATTAGTAATTGATTCATTAAACCTAAAGATTTGGACTTTAATCAAAAGGTTTCTCCGACTATTTTATTCGAATTGGTAGCCTCTACCTCCAACTCGAGGAATTACCCTAATTTCTTAGCGGGTACTAGAATCCACTTAGACTGCACACAAGCCCAACTTTGGTTGGTCAACCCATGTACATCTAAGGGTAGGTTCATAACCAATTGTTTCTCTAAACAATTTTTAGTAATTTTAATTTTGCCCCAGAAACCTAATCAGTAGGCTTTGGCCTCCACTGTAAGGATCCAGTTAGGTCCAACCATTAATATGATCATACTTGGTGTATCTAACCAACGAATGATTAAGCCCAACTTTGGTTGGCTCACCTAACCACCATTAGAGAGATACTTCCAAGTCGTCATATGATGAGTGATAATTCCATTAGTCAACAAGCACCAGGCTTTTGGGTCTGCAATGATTATTGAGTTCATGGACTCATTATCAAACACCTTAATGGGAGGCTATGACTCAGTTATCTCCATAACTTTATCATTTTAAGGACCTAATAATTTTAGAGGATTTAAATAATATAGAGGATGAGGTCAGATGAACCAGCTTATCATGATCCTCCCACTGGCTTCACCAAGTCAGCTTAAGGGAGACCAGGGCTGGTCTAGGAGCACCTGAATCAGTCACACTGATTTACCTAGCTGACATGGGTCAACTCGAATAGTCAAGTGATCCGATAAAAACATAATTTCACCAAGAGGCCAGGTAAGTTCGATCAGTGGGAGGGTCTGCCAAAGCTTGCTTTAGACACCATCATGAATGGCCAGGTAAGCGGGCTCCCAATTAAAAACCACCGGTCTGGTTTACCTTAGACACCAACTGGTTTAATTAGTTTCGATTAGATCAACCTAACAGTTCGTGCTAGACCGCTTAGCCAAAAATCAAGTCCATTTGGTTCTCGTTAAAGACATGGACTTGACCAACTACAACTATTGTAATTGATCTAGAGAATCCTTGACCTAATCTAAGACAACAATTGATTAGATTTAGTCAATTCTCTAATTAAGTCCATCTTTAATCTAACCATAGGTCTAACCCAATTAATGGACCTAATTTCCACTAACCTATTAACCCAATGTGTTATGATTTGTGTCTTAGGTTCTTCAATTCACAATCCTAGAACCTAATCAAACAACTTCTTAATTCTTAATTAAGTTTTGGGCTGAGGGTTGGGTTCGGCTTTTCAAAAAATAATTTTTATATTTGTAAAATAATTTTACAATATGATTCTACCAATCATATTGCATGTTTGATTCATAATCAAGATGCAAGTGAAATAAACATGAAACTACTTTAGATCTAATCTAAACAGGTTCATGTAATTGAAACAATTTCAACTTTAAATAATTTTTTTGCATAAAAATTATTAACAAAGAGATTTTATTTCAGATTTAAACATCTTTTAAATCTAATAAATCATAAATTTAATCTAGATCATATCTAACAAATTTATGATTAAAGATAGATCTACACAAACTAGGACAACCTTTGCACTGTAAGGGGTAAACCTTACAGCAGGACAACCTTGCAGTTTGTGATTGATCTAAAATTTTAATTTCAGATTTAATAATCAGATTATAAATTAGATCTAATCTAAGAAATAATCTAAGCATGTATAAATAATCATGTAATAAAGAACCTAGGCTCTGATACCAATTGAAGGAACCAGATCTAGGGTTTCAGGGTTAGATCTTGAAACTTTTTCAAGATCATACAGCGGAAGACTAAAATAAATCAAAATTTATTTTTTAAGATCAGAAAATTCTTAGATCTAAGATCCTATTACATGATTATTACATAGCATTAAATTAAAAATTAAAATATATATAAATATAGTATGAACTACATGTTGATCATATCAACATGTTTCTATACTAGCTACATCTAATGTATGTATTAAATAATAGATCAGATCTATTACCTTGCAAGTTAGATGCTCTAACCTCGCTGATCCGGGCTTAAGGATGATGTTGCAAGCCGCACACACGTCCGGCCTCTAGGAGTCGTCTACACGAGCCCACGAATCTCGATCAGAAGTCCTGCTTCAGGAAATCAGCACAGTATGCTAGTACTGCGCTGATCCTTCTTTGATGGTTGATCAGGTGCCTCCTTCTTCTTGATTTGGACTCTTCCAAAGATGAAAAGTAGAAGGAGGAGTTTCAGATCTGAGACACTCTCAGAAAACTCAAGATGGAGGGAGGAAAGATATGAAAACAAAAACCCAAGAAGAAGACCCTCTTCTTCTTCACGTTTTTCTCTCTAGACACCCAAACTTGCATCTTTTATATCTCCACGACCCAAAGGTATTTCTCTCTGATTTTTGGATGGAAGAAAGGCCTCTCAAATATCTATCGCTCCTTAAAATTTCACGAAGAAACTCGTCTTATATAGAGAGATATGATAGAGTCCTTGTCTAGGTCAAACACCTAGTCAAGGCTTATCCAAACATGGCAAGTTAAGGGACGCCCAACTCTTGAGCACCTCCTCCATATTTTCATGCATGGATCACCAGAAAAGGGTGTACAATGTAAACCCTAAAAGCCATGAAAATTCCAAAAAAAATTTGGATAAATTCGGTGCAAAATTGAAAGAGTTTTGGATTTCTAAAACTCTATCTCATAGAATTTGAAATCCAAACTTATTCCTTTTAGATTTGATCCAAATCACCTTCCATGTAAGAAAGAAGAGAGGAGACCTTTTGTGAACGTGGGAGAGATCTGGGAGAGGGCTTTTGTCACACAAAATAAGTGGAGATTGGCGTTGAATAAGAGAGAGGGCGTGGAGAAGGTTTATGTGGCGCAAGGTGGAATCCTAGTCCTACTAGGATTCTGTCTCATAACTTGTTTTAATTTGGTTTCTCAAACCAAATCAAATCAAAATTAGATCAACCTAATTAAAATAGGTCTTAACCTAATTAAGAACCTAATTTAATCAGATTAAATTAGATTTAAATCTGATTTAATTTTCTAATCAAATTAGAAATTAGATTGACCCAAGTCCTAGTTGAACTAGGACTAGTCTTTCCTTGCACTTGGCTTATCCAATAAACTAATTGGACTTGATCCAATCAAGCCCAAACCAAATCTAATTAAATCATATTTAATTAGACTTAATCTCAGCCCATTGGCTTAATCAAATTAAGCCAATTAGCAATCAAATTGCTAATCGATCCTCCTACAACACTTACACTGGGTTAAATGTCAATCGTATTGATTATTTAACCCTATAATGATTCTTAATCGTTGATCAACCATTCGATCGGATCATGAACTCTAATGTGTGTGACCTCATAGGTCCGAACCTAAGCCGGTAGCATAGAAATAAATTTCTATACCAATCGAAGTGACCATCTAGCAATGGTACCCGACGTCCGGATAGGTCGAATGTGTAGAACAACATCCTTAGAACCCATGCGGATATAGTTTTCATATAATTCATCCCCTTGACCAAAATGATCATAGGACACCCCAGAGCTCAACTGTCAACTCTGATCAGGTTGTCCACATTGTATTTCAAAATATCAAATCCATCTGATGGATTACCCTGGCCAAGGTTTTGCTAAATTGAAATACAGCGACTCATTCTTCTCCAACTCTTAGAGTGGTCAATCCCATCTCGATCACACTCTGACTTCGTAAGTACTTGACTGTGCCCAGAAGCCTTCCGTCCCTGAATTAGAAATTCAGTTAGTCCGGTACCAAAGCACAGTGAGTTGCTTGCAAGTCACTGAGGTGATCTCAAGTCTAAGGGACACTTATACCTATATCCCATCAGAGATATTCTCGACAGCAGAATGCTCTGGAGTTGGTCACATTCAATGATGATGTACCCTTACATCTCACCTGTATGCCATACCAGTGTCTCCACACTCTTTGGTTAAGAGGACAACCAACCCATATGGCCTACAGCGACCTATGCTCGATAGAAGCTGTTGTCCTTATTAACAGCCTATCATTTGGTCGTGAATAATTTTAAGGACTAATCGATAAATCCTCTCTTTATCGAACCTAAATAGTCCTAAGGACTTCATCATAACAACGGAGTTCATTAGAAGATGAAAGTTTATGATGAAGATGCCAAATATATTTTATTTATTAACAAATCAATTACAATACTTGGTCGCTCAACCGTCAACAACTTGACGATTGGCTTTTTGGGACACATTTCCCAACAAAACCTTGCATTGGTCGCATCGAATTTTTGTTTTTCATCTGGAGAGTATCGAAATCTGAAAAAATAATGGAAGTCTATTTAAATTTAAAAGTTCCTAGAGCAAATATAAATTTAAGTATAAATATCTAACTAAATCTCTACTCTCGTAGATAAATAATGTTGGCTTCTAATCCACTAGCTCGCATCCTTGAAACCAACCATCTGACTGGTATTAATTTTAAGGACTGACTCAAAAACTTTTGGATACTCCTGACATCTGAGAAGATTGGATATATACTCAACCAAGACACCATAGCTTTGTCAACCCATCTTACGGCAGAGCAAAGAGCTACTATGGACAAATGGATGGATGATGATCTTGGGATAAAGTGCAATGTGCTGGCTTTTATATTAAATGAGTTATAGAGCCAGAATGAGCATATGCCCACTGTCCGTGCCATGATCACTTACCTATAAGAGTTGTACAATGAACAGAGCCAGATTGTGTGCTTCAAATTATCCAAGTAGTTGTTCAATATGAAGATGCGGGAGAGGCAGTCAGTCCACGATCATTGTTTGACAATGATCAAGGACCTTGAAGAGCTTGAGAAGCTCGGGCTTACTATGCAGAAGGAGTTGAAGGTGGATTTGATCCTCCAATCTCTTACTAGTTCGTTTGGATAGTTTATTGTCAACTACCATATGAATAAATTGGACTATAATTTATTTAAATTTGTCAACATGCTAGTCACTATTAAGGGTACCCTAAAAAATTCAAGGGACTCTGTTCTTGTTATTGAGCAGGCACCTTCCAAGAGAAAGTCTCAAGAGAAGAAAAAAATAAACCTACAAAGAAGTAGAAGAAGAAGAACAAACTTAAGAAGAACACTCCGAAGAAAGTTGTGGAGAAGAAAAAGTGTTTCTACTGCAACTTCGATGGCCATTGAAAGAGAAATTATCCCTTTTACTTAGAGAGCCTAAAGACGAAAAAGGGCAAAATACCTTCTAAAGATATGTTCGTACTAGAATCTAACCTAATGGTTACTTCTACTTCTAGTTGGCTATTGAACTTTGGTTCTAGTGCTCATATATGTATTTCAATGTAGGATCTAATAGAAAATAGGAGGTTGAGATAAGGTGACATGATTCTACGGATTGACAATGGAGCAAAAGTTACTGCAAAAGCTGTTGGAACCTATCCTCTTCAATTACCGTCAGATTTTAGATTAGATTTAAAAGACTGTTATTTTATTCTTGTAGCTAGACAAAATTGATTTCATTTCTGTATTAGCACAGGATGGATTTATTTTTTTATTTAATAAAGATTATTATTTCATTTATTTGTGAAATAAATTGGTTACATCTGATCTTTTGATTGACAGTCTTTATCACTGTATTTTAATGCTAATATGAATCTAAACAAATAAGTAGTGAGTGCCGTAGGTCAAAAGAGATCCAACGATATGATTAACCATAAGTACTTGTGGCATCATAGGCTTGGCTATATTAGAGAGGATAGGATAAACGAATTGAAAAAAGATGAGATCTTTGATTTGGTTAAATTTGAGTCAATTCCAGTCTGTGAATCATGCTTTTGAGAAAAAATAGCTAGGTTACCCTTCGTGGGACAAGGAGAAGGGGGCCACTGAGCTATTAGCTCTAGTACACACTGACATATGTGGACCATTTGATGTGCAGACTAGAGATTGTTATAGCTACTTCATTATCTTTACTGATGATTTATCATGGTATGGGTATATGTTTCTTATTAAGCACAAGTCTGAAGTCTTTGAAAAGTTTAGAGAATTTAGGCATGAGGTAGAGAAGTAAACAAGTAAATCCATCAAAGTCCTTCGATCTGATCGAGGAGAGAAATACCTAAATGCTGAATTTTAAAAATATCTTAAGGAGAATAGCATAGTCTCTCAATGGACTCCTCCTAGCATACCTCAACTCAACGAGATATCCAAAAGGAGAAATAGGATTCTATTGGACATGGTCTGATCCATGATGAGCTTTACTGATTTATTCATATTTTTTTGGAGACATGTCTTACTTATCGTGATGCATATTTTAAATAGAGTTTCTTCTAAATTTATTTTTACCATACCATATGAGATATGGTAAGATAAGAAGTTGAGACTGAGTTATCTTAAGACATAGGGATGTCTAACCTATATCAAGAGACCGAAGCCTAACAAGTTAGAGGATAGATCAATTGTAGCTCGCTTCATAGAGTATCCCAAAAAATTTATGGGATACTACTTTTACTTTCCACATGACCACAATATGATTGTAAGTCGCAATGCTATATTCTTAGAAAAATAATTTATCCAAGACGATGGTAGTGAGAGATTACTTGAGCTCGACGAGAATGTCTCTGAAGAGCAACGAGCTATAGATCCTCAGAAATCAGTCCATGATGAGCCAGTAGTTAATATTTCACCTCCACCTCGTAGATCAGTAGAATCTTCCATCCTCCTAAAAGATATATGGGTATACTAAAAGAGGATGTAGAGGAAGCATTTCTTGTGGGAGATGAGGGTCGTGGTGATGATCTTAATATTTTTGACGAGACGATGTCTGACATCAATTTCGAAAAATGGTTAGGTATAATAAAGTCATAAATTGATGCAATGTACTCAAACCAGATATGGACCTTAGTAGATCCACTTGAGAGAATTATTTTCATTGGGTGTAAATGGATCTACAAAAGAAAAATAGATACCGATGGTCAGGTAGGGACCTATAAGGCAAGACTGGTGGTGAAGGGTTATAGTCAGTATGAAAATATTGATCATTATGATACTTTTTCATCTATAGCCATGCTGAAATTTATCCATATATTGCTTGCTGTTGCAGCTTACTATAATTATAAAATCTGACAGATGGATGTGAAAATTATTTTTCTAAATAGATATCTTGAGGAAGATATCTATATAGAGCAGCCTCTGGGTTTCATGTCTGGTGATAGTGATCACCGAGCCTGCAAGCTGTAAGGGTTCATCTATGGACTAAAGTAGGCTTCTTGGAGCTGGAATCTTCATTTTGATGATGCAATCAAATCATTTGGTTTTATCAAAAATGAAGAGGAACCTTGTGTTTATAAAAGAATCAGTGGGAGCACGTTTATTTTTTTTGTACCGTACGTAGATGATATCCTCCTTATTGGGAATGATATTCTCATGTTGATCTTAGTTAAAACTTGGTTGTCTAAGAAATTCTCCATGAAAAATCTAAGAGAAACGTCCTATATCCTTGGGATAAAAGTTTATAAAGATAGATCTAGAAGGATGCTTGACTTGTCACAAAAGCTGTACATAGAGAAAGTGCTGAAGCAGTTTAGCATGGAAAACTCCAAAAGAGGTTTGCTATCCTTTGGATATGGTACTCGACTCTCCAAGATGATGTATCCTACCACTTCTGAGGAGATCGAATGTATGAATAGGATCCCTTATGCTTCGGTGATAGGGAGCCTCATGTACGCCATGCTATATACTTGATCTAGTATTGCTTTTGCTGTGAGTATCACAAGTAGGTTTCAGTCAAATCCAGACGAAGAGCACTGGATAGCTGTAAAGGATATTCTTAAGTACTTATGAAGGACTAAGGATTTGTTCTTGATCTTTGGAGGAGTATCTGAATTACGGATTAAGGGTTATACAGATTCGGACTTCATGTCGGATCCTAATGATAGAAAATTTACATCGGGATATGTGTTCATTTGTAATGATGGTGCACTCAGTTGAAAGTGTTCTAAGCAAGGCATCATCGTAGATTCGATCACAAAGGATAAATATGTCATCGCTTCGGATGCTGCAAAAGAAAGCTTCTGGTTTAAAAAGTTTGTCATGAAACTCGGTATAATGATATCGGATGTCATATTACTATACTGCGATAATAATGGAGCCATAGCACTTGCTAAGGAGCTCCGATCTCATCAGAAATCTATGCACATTTAGTGACAGTTTTATATCATATACGACTATCTCGAGAAGCAATATATCGAATGATATGACTTGTCGTGAGGTAATCAAAGATAATTAAATTGATCTTAATAATGTAGAAATGATGAGATCAGATATCGATCCACAGGGATCTCGGGTAATGATTTCAATAGTGAAGTTAAAGTGCAATAGATGTGATATGAGAATTAAATATTATTTTATAAGAAATCTACAGTTGATGCTAAGTTATTTGGTAAAAGTGATCAAATAAGAACAGACCTTGGGAATCAAACTTCACTTTGTAAACAGATTTTAGATCTCTTTTATAGTGCAACTTAGTAAATTTTATGGTGCAAGTTAATATAGCTTATTTCTTTTCGAGTACGAACTGCACTCTTAAGTCATGTCTCATTTTTTAGAAAAATACGTTATTTATCTGGACTCACAAATTAAAAAAAATGATTGATTTGGTTATTTAAAATAATTTATCTCTTTTTGGTACGCACCGTATCTTTGGATCACAGTATGTCTTTAAAGAGTATAAAATATTTTAATTAACTAAATTTAACTTTAAAATATAAAGAAGCAATTTTGCACATTCAAAGATAAATTATTTATTGTGATAAATAAGAAGAATATAAAAAATAAAATATTAAAATAAATCTATTACAATGTGTGTCTTTTTTTTTCGAGAAAAAGAGTATTAGCCACGCATGATAAAAATCTTGGTGCTCCATTTGATGGGAAGCTGCAACTCCTTTTGGAAGCATATTGATGGTGGGAGAAAGGCTAGGATGGGTAGCAAAGATTTGGTGGAGGTGCGGAGAAAAGTAGCAGCGGAAATGGTGTTTGATGGAGAAGAAAGATGGCCGGCTTGTCGCATGGGAGGATTCCCCTTTTTCCATTTCGATGCCTCCTTCGGCTTTTTTTTTTTTTAAATTTTATATTACGTGTCTAGAACGCGTTTACTTCGTATCGCAACAGCCTTCGCCTTCGCGTCCGTTCGGCCTGCTTCGCATTCGTTCCGCTTGTTTCAAACTTCAAAAGCTCATCGTCTTTCCGCATACGCATCCTAGCTTTTTCGTGCACTTCCGCATCTGTTTCGCTTCGTTTGAAAACTGGGTCATGCACGTGTCTGCTAACTGCTCGCCACTGCGACCGCTTGCGTCCAACTCCCACGTCAACCTGTCACTCGAAGGCCACATCCCCTTCGCGAGAGCCCAAGCCGTTGTTGCCTCGTACCTGCCCAGTTCAAAACTCGCGCGCCAATAGCCGCACAGGGCCACGTCACTTTGCCTTCAGCTCCTGGCCATGCATTAGAGGCCTATGCCACACATTAAATGCCATCTTGTCCAACTCCCAGCCAACAAGTCAACACACATTAGCACGAGCGCCCATGAGTCCCTGGGTGCTGTCAGCGCGTTTAGCCATGCCCAACGCTACAAACCTTCCAGCTAAAAACAAATGATTTATTTAATATGAATTGTTCCCACTCTCATTGAATGCTCATTTAATCCATCTAAAATATCTTCTCTTCAACGTATCTTCTTAATTTTCTTCTCAACCAAAATCTTCTCTCATCGTTTAATCTCATATATTCCTTATCCAACGTGTATATCTGTTTCGTATGTATTTCACATAAAAATCTCAAAATAAAAATTCAAATTTGCACATTACAAATTTGGACTTTGAATTTGAGCTTCATATTGAGCTTATTTAACTACAGATTTGAATATTGGGATCTTTGCTGATTAATTTGAATAAATACCACGATAAATAACTTTTGAAAATAAACATAAGAAGCATCAAATACTGAATAATAGAGATTAAATAATATAAATTTTAATATTTCTTATGTCATATTTAATATATTTATCATTGAAGTACGAAGAACAGACTCCGCAGATAATGTGGCAAACCAACTGACAAAACAGTTGAGCCAACCTAAAATAGAAGCTCACCTTGAGAAGATGGAGCTTAGATTAATGGCTAATTGATTTTAGTCCAAGTGGGAGATTGTTAGATGTATATCTTAAAAGTCAATTGTTGACTGACACATTTTTATTTTATGACATAAATTTGTACTTAAAACTATTGATTTGATTAATATATTATAAATTTTTTTTTCATTCAAGTGTTTTGTGTGCTTGAATCGTCTTTGGAATTGATGTTATGATACATATTCTCAACTGTTGAGAATTAGAAGTATGTATGATAGATTCCTAAATTACTCCCGATCATAGGATAATCATGGAGATGGTAATCAATCTAGATAAACCGACGTACGGTTCGCTTTCCTCGAGGTAAATGAGTCTTTGGTGTACAGTGTAAAGACATTGAGCGATAAGTACGGATAGTTGTTAGAGAATAACTAGTACTGAGTATCACCATATGAGTGATCATATGGATTTCTATTCAGTCATCAGTGATCATTTCGATGCTGTAGTTGTATGACTGATCTTTTAACCTGTGGTATCACAGTTGCTTATAGTAAAACTGCTGTAGTTTGAGTACACATAAGCATTCACTCAATTATGAATTTTGATAATGGATGTTGGCTTCAGTTGGTTGAGCTATGGGAGCAAGATGTGTATATAGATGAGATCTATCGATCTTGATAGAGAGAAGTAGTCCTATGAGATTTGAGAAGCTGAGTCCATAAGTCTATGGCCATAGTAGTGTAATTAATAAAAAAAAAATATTTAAAATTACTATTGGATTTGAGCTGATCGGATCTATCATATGATTAATGATGAGGTTTGACGATTTATTCATGATTTGCTATCTAATCAAGACTCACGATCAAGGAATTGTATTACATATTAACTATACCTAGAGGTTCTATTTCGATTCTGTTGGATTGTCACTACATATTGCTAGATGTCACTGATAAATTGTGAGAGCTCAACAGGATCATTTTGGATTAATGATCTTACCGAATTAGAGTGAAACTATTCCAATCCACTGAAAGATATTTCAGTGATACCTATGATAAAGATCATGGTATGTCTTACTATCAGATAGAATTGAACCTATAGGGTCACACACTAAAAGGAGAAGAACTGAATTAGTTAAAATTGGACTTATGAAGCATCAATTTATATAGATTTAGAAAAATTCTATTGGATTTATATTAACCTTTCTAGCACCTGAGTGGACCCAAATTTCTCTTATAGTTGGTTTGCTTATATGATAAGCATTAGCCAATTCCTACACTTGATTTGAACCTAATTGAGTTTGATTCAATGTGCTTCAATAGTTGGATACTCAATTTATGGCTTGAATTAAATCAAGAAAGAATTTTTTGATTTTCTTGATTGAAAATTTATTTTGATTTGATTAAGAACTCTTGAAGTGAATTTATGAAATCATATAGACTAATTTGAGAACATATAATTGGATCCCATATGATGAGATGCCCAAGCCCAATGTGGGTGTGGGACAAGGATGGGTGGCACCTCTTTTTGGTCCAAGAGTTTCTGAGTTAGGATTTCTAATGTGATTAAAAGAAGGGATCTTAATTTGATTAGGATTCCCTTGTGTTATCTATTGAAAGGACCCTAGCCCTACCTCTCTTGACATCTCATAATCTCCTATCCTTGCCACCACTTTCACTGTGCACCATGCCTCCCCTCCTCTTCCTCTCTCTAGCCCATGCCTTCTCTCTCTAGGCATCCTCTCTCTTGGATCTTGGAGAGAGGTGGGCAGCATCCACCTTCTTGGTGTCAAGGGTTGGCGCCAAGATTCTTGGTTTCTTGTTCTTCCACTCAAGTTTATTAGGAGGTTGTTACAACCACTTCTTAATAGTAGTTTTTTTTGGTTAGTTGAGGGATCAAGAAGGGTTCTTGATTTCTTCAAGAATCAAGAAAGAAAGATCCGTTTTAGGGTGATTTCAATCAAGTATATCCAGGCTTGGTTCAAGCCTATTCAGACTTTCGGTTCAAGCAAGCAGGATTCAAGAGCAGATAATTTAGGTCGGTTTTTTGTGGATATCTATAGAGGTAGAACATTTGTACTACTGATTCAGAACCTACTCAACCCCGAGATCCAGGGATTGAATTAGATTCAGCCCTTATTATAGGTTTGAAGTAAAAGAAAAGTGATTCAAGTACGTAAATTGATCACAATTTTTTCTTTATTCATGCTAAAATCAGTTTATATTAATTTCAGCATATGAACTAGATCCATAGATACTTTCATATGATGAATGCAAGCTTAAATTAAAATTATTTTAATCTAATTTTTTACTGTATTTTAGATTTAGAAAACTTTTAAAATCCACATGCATTAGCATCTGTAGAAAATCCAACAGTGGTATCAGAGCCACATATTCATATACATGAAAGTGGTATAAAATTTTTGAAAATTATTTTCAAAATTCTAATTTTAGTTCATACATGCGTTGTATGTATTTATGTTCAGATCTGAAAAGTATTTTAGTTCTGATTTTTATTCATATATGTGATATATGAGAATATGCGTAGGTTAGAAATTAAATTTTTATAATCTGAATTTTTCATGTATACAATATATGATATCATGTTTAGATCTAAAATTAATTTTTAAAAAATCTAAAATTTTTCATATATATGATATATGATTGCATGCATATTCTGAAAATATTTTAAGAATTAAAAATTTATTTTTTATATAATAAATTTAGATCTAAAAATTATTTTTATGATCTAAAATTAGTGTGTGTATGAATTGTTAGGCATGAGTAGTTTTGCATCAGGATTGTATCTTAGGTTATGATTAGATCATATTGGGCCGAAATTGATATAGCTATTGATCAAACAGAATCAAATGTTAATTTAGATTAAATCAATTGAGCTAGTGATTCTACAAGTATTGTAGATTGAGTCGATCAAACCCCATATGTAGAATCGAATCAACTTAAGAACCTAATTCGGCTTTATGGTTTGAATCCGATTCACCTAAGTTGACTAATTAAAATTAATAAGCCATTTGGTGTCTAAGATAAGTCTTGATCGATGATTTTTAATTGAAAGGATACTCACCTAGACAATGTTATCTATGGCGAGTTAATGGCGTACCCTCCCACAGATCTCACTTGCATGGCCAATTGGATGATAGGGTTCATTAGTTGCTAAGGCATTTTGATTTAGTCCATGTCAATTAGATCGGTCATGTGATGACTGATTAGATGACACCTAACCTAAACCTCTCCAAATAATATTAAGTCTTATGGTCTTCCACTATTGTAGAAGTACAGGCGTGCTACTGGCATTGACTATTCTTGATTGGTTACAGTGGTTCAGTTGTATCGAGAATACATAACCACTTTACTAACAAAGAGTTGCTCCAGGATGAAGATGGGGTTGGACTCAATATGTATTATTTGAGGAACTTAATAACGGCTTCACATCTGTTTGTGAACGATGGGTCTGGTTTAACTAAGGAGTGGGACAATATGTGTTATTTAAGTTCACATAATTTAGAGACCAAGTCGCTGTAATATGTTTAGAGAAGTATCTAGATAAAGAGTTGCCTACGCATCAATGTACGTATCATCAATAACTATTAGATGAGATGCACGACATCCATAGGACTGCAGCACCCACTATAAATCTTGCATTGGTCATGACGGATTTTCATTTTTCATCCAAAAAGTATTAAAATCTAAAAAATAGTAAGAGCCTTTTTATATCTAAATATCTTTAGAGTAAATATAATTTTAAGTATAAATGTCTAACTAGAATCTCTATTCTCGTAGATAAATAATGTCAGTCTTTAACCCATTAGCCCATATCCTTGAAACCAACCATCTGACCAGCACAAATTTTAAGGATTAGTTAAGAAACCTTAAGATAGTCTTGATATCTGAGAAGATTGGGTATATACTCGATCAGGATGCCCCAGCTTTACCAGCCCATCCTATAATAGAGCAAAGGGCTACTCTGGATAAGTGGATAAATGATGACCTTAGGGTACAGTGCTATGTGCTGGCTTCCATGTCAAATGAGTTGTAGAGCCAGTATGAGCACATGTCTACTTTTTGTGTCATGATCACTCATCTTTAAGAGTTGTACGGTGATAAAATCAGACCGCACATTTTGAATTGTTCAAGCATTTATTCAATATGAAGATGCACGAGGGACAGTTAGTCCATGATCATTGTATGACAATGATCAAAGATCTTGAGGAGCTTGAGAAGCTCGAACTTACTATGCAGAAGGAGCTGAAGGTGGATTTGATCCTTCAATCTCTTACTAGTTCATTTGGATATTTTTTGTATACTACCATATGAACAAATTGGATTGTAATTTATTCGAATTGGTCAATATGCTAGTCACTGCTGAGGATACTTTAAAAAGTTCAAGGGGCTCTATTCTTACTGTCGAGTGGGCACCTTCCAAAGAAAAGTCTGAAGAAAAGAAAAAGAATAAGCCTGTAAAGAAGTAAAAGAAGGAGAGCAAACCTAAGAAGGATACTTTGAATAAAGCTGTGGAGAAGTAAAAGTATTTCCACTGTAACTCTGATGGCTATTGGAGGAGAAATTGTCCCTCTTACTTGGAGAGCCTAAAGATGAAAAAGAGTGAAACACCTTCTGAAGGTATGTTCGTAATAGAATATAACCTAATAGTTACTTCTACTTTCAGTTAGGTATTGGACTCTGGTTCTAGCGCTCATATATATACTTCAATACAGGGTTTAATAGGAAGTAGGAGGTTGAGGTAAGATGACATGATCCTATGGATCGACAATGTTGCAAAAGTTGTTGCAGAAGCCATTGGAACCTATCATCTTCGATTACTGTCGGGCTTTAGATTAGATTTAAAAGATTATTATTTTTGTTCCTGTAGCTAGCCAAAATTTAATTTTGATTTCTGTACTAGCATAAGATGGATTTATTTTTTAATTTAATAAAGATTATTATTCTATTTATTTACGAAATAAATTGATTGCATCTAATCTTTTGATTGACAATCTTTATCACTTGTATATCGATACTAATGTGAACCTAAATGAATAAGTAGCGAGTACTGTAGGCCAAAAAAGACCCAGAGGTATGATTAACCATAAGTACTTATGGCACCATAGGCTTGGTCATCTTGAAAAGGACAAGATAAATAGACTGAAAAAGGATGAGATCCTTGACTTGATTAAATCTGAATCAATTTTGGCCTATAAATCATGCTTTCAAAAAAAATGGCTAGGTTATCCTTTGTGGGATACGAAAAAAGGGCCACTGAGCTACTAGTCTTGGTACATACTGACGTGTGTGGCCCATTTGATGTACAGACTAGGGTTAGTTATAACTACTTCATTATTTTTATGGATGATTTATCACAGTATCGGTATGTATTTCTTATGAAGCACAAGTCTGAAACATTTGAAAAGTTTAAAAAATTCAGATATGAGGTAGAGAAGCAAACAGGTAAACCCATCAAAGTCCTTCAATCTGATCGAGAAGGAGAATACCTAAGTGCTAAATTTTGAAAATATCTTAAGAATAATAGCGTAGTCTCTCAATGGACTTCTCCCGGCACACTTCAACTCAATGGAGTATCCGAAAGGAGAAATAGGATCCTATTGGATATGGTCCGATCCATGATGAGCTTCATTGATTTATCCGTAATTCTTTGGGGACATGCCTTACTTATCGTGATACATATTTTAAATAGGATTTCTTCTAAATTCGTTCCTACCATACCATATGAGATATGACACAGTAAAAAGTCGAGTCTGAGTTACTTTAAAATTTGGGGATGTCCAGTCTATTTCAAGAGATAGAAGACTGATAAATTAGAGGATAGATCTATTGTAGCTCGCTTTATATGATATCTCAAAAAATTCATGGGGTACTATTTTTACTTTTCATATGACCACAATGTGATTGTGAGTCATAATACCATATTCTTAGAAAAATAGTTTATCCAAGATGGTGGTAGTGAGAGGTTAATTGAGCTCGACGAGAATGTCTCTAAAAAGCAACGAGATATAGATCCTCAGAAATCAGTCCATGATGAGTCAATAGTTAATGTTGCACCTCCACCTTATAGATCAGGTAGAATCTCCCATCCTCCTGAAAAATATATAGATATGCTAAAAGAGGATGTAAAGGAAGCGTTCCTTATAGAAAATGGGGGTCATGGTGATGATCCAAGTACTTTTGATGAGGCAATATCTGACATCGATTTTGAAAAATAGTTAGATACAATGAAATCAAAAATTGACTCAAAGCACTCAAACCAGTATAAATCTTAGTAAATCCACTTGAGAGAATTATTCTCATTCGGTGTAAATGGATCTACAGAAGAAAAATAGGTGTCGATGGTAAGATGAGACCTATAAGGCAAGGTTGGTAGTGAAGGATTATAGCCAGCATGAAGGCATTGATTCTCATGATACTTTTTCACTTGTAGCTATGTTGAAATTCATCCACATATTTCTTGCTGTTGTAGCTTATTATGATTATGAAATCTGACAGATGGATGTGAATACTATTTTTCTGAATGGATATCCTGAGGAAGATATCTATATGCAACAGTCTCTGGATTTCACATCTAGTGAAAGTAATCATCGAGTCTGCAAGCTGTAAAGATCCATATATGGACTAAAGCAGACTTCTCAAAGCTGGAATCTTCATTTCGATAATGCAATCAAATCGTTTGATTTCATCAAAAATAAAGAGAAATCTTGTGTTTATAAAAAAGTCAGTGAGAGCACGCTTGTCTTTCTCATACTGTATGTGGATGATATCCTCCTTATTGAAAATGATATTCTCATGTTGACCTCGATCAAAATTTGATTGTCTAAGGAATTCTTCATGAAAGATCTAGGAGAAACATACTATATTATTGAAATAAATGTTTATAAAGATAGATTTAGAAGGATGCTTGACCTGTAACAAAAGCAATACATAGAGAAAGTGCTGAAGTGGTTTAGCATGAAAAACTCCAAAAGAGGTTTGCTACCCCTTAGGTATGGTATTCGACTCTCCAACACGATGTGTCCTACCACTTTTAAAGAGATCGAGTGTATGAATAGGATCCCTTATGCTTCGACGTTAGGGAGCCTCATATATGCCAACTATGTATTCGATCTGATTACCGTTACTGTGAGTGTCACAAGCAGGTTTCAATTGAATCCAAGCGAGAAATACTAGATAGCTGTGAAGAACATCCTTAAATACTTATAAAGAACTAAAGATTTATTCTTGATCTTTGGTGGAGCATCTGAATTATAAATTGAGGGTTATAGAGATTCGGACTTCATGTCGGATCCTGATAATAAAAAGTCTACATCAGGATATGTGTTCATTTGTAATGGTGGTACAGTCAGTTGAAAGTGTTTCAAGCAGAGCATCATCGCATATTCGACCATAGAGGCCAAGTATGTCACCGCTTCAAATGCTATAAAAGAAGGCTTTTGGTTCAAAAAATTTATCGTGAAACTCGATGTAATAACATCGGATGCCATATCACTGTACTATGATAACAATCGAAGCATAGTACTTGCTAAGGAGCCCCGATCTCATCAAAAATTCAAGCACATTGAGCGGCAGTTTCATATCATACGTGATTATCTTGAGAAGCAATACATCGAGATGCGAAAAGTAGACTCTATGGATAACATGGCAGACCCACTAACAAAGTAGTTGAGCCAGCCCAAAATAGAAGCTCACCTTGAGAAGATGGGGCTTACATTAATGGCCAATTGGCTTTACTTTAAGTGAAAGATTGTTAGATGTATGTCTTAGAAGCCAATTGTTGGCTGACACATTTTTATTTCATGACACAAATTTATGCTTAAAATTATTGATTTGATCAATAAAGGATATTTTTTTTTTCATTCAAGTATTATGTATCCTTGAATCGTTCTTAGAATTGATGTTATGATACATATTCTCAACTATTGAGAATTAGAGGCATGTATGATTAATTCCTAAATTACTTTCGATCATAGGATAGTCATGGGGACGGTGATCAATCTAGATAGAGCAACATATAGTTCACTTTCTTCGAGATAGATAAGTCTCTAGTCTATGTTGTAGAGACACTGAGCGATAAGTACGGATAGTTGTTAGAGAACAACTGATATTGAGCATAACCATATGAAAGATCATATAGATTTCTATTCAATCGTCAGTGATCATATCGATGCTTTAGTTGTGTGACTGATCCTTTGACCTATGGTGTCACAGTTGCTCACAGTAAAATTATGATAGTTTGACTATACATAAGCATTCACTCAATTATAAATTTTTGTCCTGGATGTTGGTTTCAGTTGGTTGAGCTGTGGGAGCAAGGTGTGCATCTAGATGGGATTTATCGATCTTGATAGAGGGCAGTAATTCTATGAGATTTAAGAAGCTAAGTCCACAAGTCTATGGTCATAGCAGTGTAATTAATAAAAAAAAATTTTTATTTGTAATCACTATAGGACTTGAGCTGATCAGATCTATCATATGACTGATGATGAGGTTTGATAATTTATCAATGACCTACCATTTAGTTAGGACTCATGATATAGGGACTGTATTACATATTAACTACACTTAGAGATTCTATTTCGATTCTGCTGGATTGTCATTACATATTGTTAGATGTCACTGATAGATTGTGAGAGCTCAATAGGATTGTTCTGGATTAATGATCTTTGTCAAGTTAGAGTGAAACTATTCTGACCCACTGAAAGAGGTTTCAATGATACCTATGATCAAAATCATGATATGTCTCACTACCAGACAGAATTGAACCTATGGGATCACATGTTAAAGGGAGAAGACATGGATTAGTTAAAATTGAGCTTATGAAGCACGAATTTATATACATTTAGAGAAATTTTATTGGGTTCATGTTAATCTTGCTAGAACCTGGGTGAACTCAAATTTTTCTTGTAGTTTGTTTGCTTATATGATAAGCATTAGCCAATTCTTACACTTGATTTGAATCTAATTGAATCTGATTCAATACACTCTAATGGTTGGATGCTCCATTTATGACTTGAATTAAATCAAGAAAGAGTTTCTTGATTTTTTTGATTGAAAATTCATTTTGATTTAATCAAGAACCCTTGAAGTAAATTTATGAAACTATATAGGTTGATTTGAGAACATATAATTGGATCCCATATAATGGGACGCCCAAGCCCAATGTGGGCATGGGTCAACGATGGGTGGTGCCCATTTTGATTTGGTCCCAGAGTTTTTGAGTTAGGATTTCTAATATGATTAGAAGAAGGACCCTATTGAAAGGACCCTAGCCCTACCTCTCTTGACATCTCACAATCTCCTATCCTTGCCGCCACCTTCACTGTGCACCATGCCTCCCCTCCTCTTCCTCTCTCTAGCCCATGCCCTCTCTCTCTCTAGGCATCATCTCAATTGGATCTTGGAGAGGGGTGGGCAGCATCCACCTTCTTGGTGTTAAGGGTTGGTGCCAAGGTTCTTGATTTCTTCTTCTTCCTTTCAAGTTTGTTGGAAGGTTGTTACAACCACTTCTTGATAGTAGTTCTTCTTGGTTAGTTGAGGGATCAAGAAGGGTTCTTGTTTCTTCAAGAATCAAGAAAGAAAAATCAGTTTCGAGGTGATTTCAATCAAGTATATCTAGGCTTGGTTCAAGCCTATTCAGACCTTCTGTTCAAGCAAGCATGATTCAAGAAGAGATAATTCAGATCGGCTCTATAGATATCTGAACAAAATCAGGTGTTATCATTTCCTTTTCCTTCCACTATGAATTATTTCTTGCATTTAATATATTAAAAAAAAAATTGAAATAAATTAATCTAGAAAAGAAATAAGAGTAAGTTAGAAAGTATTTGCTAATAAATGTAGTGAGTCATGGAGAAGATTAGCTGGTTAGACTCTTGGTGGCCTAGGTCATTTAAAGACTATTAGCACTTCCAATTGCACATGCACACTAACAAGGTAAAGTAGGTGTTAATTGTAAGGCCAATTAAGGATTTGAGTATTATTTAAATTAGATAATTTTTTCTACACCCCAATTGAAGAAATTTGAATTTAAGGAAAGAGCTACCTGCCTGAAATAAAATGCAAAACACAGAGTAAATGTGGATTGCCCTAAGCTTAGTAACCGAGTCTCTTCACCTAAGTCAAGTGTTGAGATTCGCGTCAAACGGTGGTGGGAAGGCCAGGATGCTCAAAAAAAAAAAATAGTGTGAAAGCTACCTTAGTTCTTTGTTTAATCTGGGGTGTATAGAAAATTAATCGAACTAAGTTATGAAAAATGATACAATTGGCCTGTACAAGTTAATACTGAAATACTAAGTTAGTTATCACTCGCACAAGTGCTATAAAACTTTAAGTGTACTCTAAGAAAGCTCCTAAGTAGACTGACTATCGATTCTAATTCGAAGCTCATTACTTAGTAATACTAGAAAACTTCTTGAATTTCGATCTTAAATTAATTTGCAAAGGAAGGATTTTTTTTGGAATATGATCTTATTTTGTTACATTGCTAAGGGACTAGCAATGATTAAGTTGGGGGGTGTGATTTATGTCACAAATTGACATAAAAAGTATCAATTAATATCTAAATTATCTAACTTTATTAGAAAATTGATACTTGTTATTATATTTTACAGAAGAAGAGGTCATCAATAGAAAGAACAAGGAAAGAGGATTCCAACGGCGTAAATTTTATGCAAAATAGAGTTAAATTGATCCAAAAATTGAAGAATGAAGAAATAAGACTCAATTGGATCAAACTCGAGTCAAATCAGGTCAAAATTGGTCAAAAATCAACTGATTTGGTGATCTGGTTAGCCGCCTGGTCCACAGCAACAGGTGCCTGGACCATGGATCCATCGGCGCACCATAAACCAACCAATCAGCGAGTCTCGACTCACCGCAACGCATCGCGAGCCCGATCCACGCGCGCGGTCCAGGGCTCATGAGGAGAGAGAAGAAGGTCCGAAGGGCAACCTGGTAACTTCACATCACTCGATGGTCCGATCTTCTCTGATCAAGATCCAACGCTATACATTTTTGTGCCATCGGACGGCCACCATCGCAGCCGATCAAGATCCAACCGTAATCAAGGCAATTGCAAGAATCAATAAATACTAGGACAACACGGGATCCTTCTGCAGCGCGATCCAACGGACGAAATCTTCCAGCACCTTGATCGGACGGTCCGCGACGCATCCGACTTGATCCCATCTCTGCAGCGCGATCCAACGACAGTGCTTCACCCAGATCGTGATCCGACGGCCCAGAATCGCTTTCGGCTTGATTTATTAGATGAATTGGGTCCTTTAGATGAAGATCGGACGGCTGAAATAATTTTTAGGATTTCTTGATGGATTTAAGTGCTTTTTGAGCGAGATTTGAGCCCCTAAACCCCCCTAACAGCCCTCTAAAATCTCTTAGTCCCACATCTAAAGTTTTGAAAACCTTATAACCCCCAAATACCTATAAAAAGCTCCCAAAGGCCCTTGTTTTAATGATTCTGGCCTTCCGATCAAGCTTGTAACCCTAGATAGTGGGGTTTTTAGCTTTCTTCTCAAGCCTCGAGCTTTGAGGTTTTTGTAATAATTTTTTTTATATAAAATCTTATTTTTATATAATTTTATCTCTTTACATTATGCAATTTATTTTTCTTGCAATTAGGATAGTTTAATTTATGCAATTTAATTTTATGCAATTAGGTTAGTTTAAATTATGCAGTTTAAATTTATGCAATTAAGATAGTTTAATTTATGAAATTAGGGTAGTTTATTTTTCTGCATTTAAATTTTGCAAGTAGATTTAGATCATGTCTAGCTAAGCATCCCTTCTAGGGTTTGCGATGAAGCTAGATCATGAGTAGGGGTTTTACATAGGGTTCTTTCTTTTTCTTAGGGTTTTTTTTTCTTCCTCTTTTGCCAAAAAATTTTGATGAACTACAGTTGGGTCAGAGTCCCTTCATAGTTCATGCTTGATTTAGTGCATAGGAGGAGAAAACCCTAAGGGATCCTAGTTACTACTCCCCTGTAAAGAATCTTGATGGGTTATCGTTGGGCCTTAGTCCCTTCATAATCTATGCTTGGGAAAGACAAAAGGAGTAGTCGTTAGGATCAATAAGAAAAATTCTAGGTAGAATTTCCTAATCTAGATCTAGTGGATTCAAAAACCCTAGATCCTTAGTCTTATTGTCTTTAGCAAACAACTTTCGATTTTTGATTTTCGTTAAAGCTCGCTTGAGCATAGATTTGAAAATCATTTTTTTAAACCAAGTCTCTGTGGGATCGATCCGTACTCGCTGGTCGTGCTACTCTGCACACTATGCGCTTGCAGTTTTATTTATAAATTTTAAGATTTGCACATCAAGTTTTTGGCACCGTTGCCGGGGATTTGGCGTTTTAAATTATTTTCAAATATTTGTTCTTCGTGCTTTATAACTCTCTTTCTTTTTTCTTTAGGTTTCTAGATTTAGTTGGTGATTGCTGAAAAACTCAGGTATGCTTCTAATTTCTCTTTTATTATTTTTAGTTAATTATTCCCTAATCATGTCGTTGACAAAGTTGACAGATCCTAGGAATTAATTCTCGTCCTTAGCAGGACAACGCCTCAAGCTTCCTGGCAGGGTAATGCCCCCTGGCGCTCGTACGGTGTTTACTTGATGGGACTGCAGCCCACGCCGCTCATCCGACGTCCAGGAGGGCCTGTAAAGGTGGAACGTCAGCCACCCAAACTGGTAGTGAGTCGTCAGCATCCCATCCGATGGGAAGTCGGTGACGGGGGGTCGGCCCTTAGGCGATCGGAGGCGACGTGGAACCGCTAGGCCGATCCACTCCGGTCAGGGTACAATCGGTAGTCGCTGTCGGTGTCGTCCACCATCGGTCGGGAGGAGTCGGTCGGTCGGATGGAGTCGGTAGTCGCTGTTGGTGTCGTCCGCCGTCGGTCGGGAGGAGTCGGTCGGTCGAATGGAGTCGGTCGGTCGGTATATCCCAACAGTTGCCCCCCCCACTCCTGAGCCTGACGTCGCATTGGCCCGCGTCTCCACGCGGGTAGGACGTTGGGCGAAAGGAGTGGATTCCTTGCTGTGTCCTGGACCGAGTTTGCCGACCTCACCGACGGATGGTCCGGGCAAGTCGATGTCAGGTGTCCCGTTGTCCGATGACGCGACGTCAAACAATCCGGTGTCAGGCGATCGGATGTCAGACGATCGAGTGCCGGATGATCCGATGTCAGGCGATCGGGTGTCCGACGCCTTTTGGGGAATGCAAACTGCCATCCGGCATCGGTTCTGGGAGCGCGGGTCACTGTCAGGCATCCCATCGGGGACGCGAATCATCGTGGGCAATTTAATTCCGAATCACAGCCCTTCTGCCACGTGTCAGGGGTTGTTGGGCCGGCGTCCTTCGCATTTAATGAAGGCGACGTGGCCCTTCCGGGATGGATGCGGCGAACCGCCGGATCGAAAGGGGGGCCCGGATGCCCCCACGTGTCGCTCATTCGAGAAGTCTTGGTCGGTGCGGCGTCATCTCGACCGTCGAATAGCCCTATATATATGGGGCCACTTATACTTGAAGCTCCATTTCTGACGGTTTTGCTGCGGAGACTCTGCCCAAGCGGTCCCTCCGTCATCGCCGGCAGCTGCCCCCTCCCCCACTCTCGCAAGGATCCATCCGGGGTTCGTGCTCCTTTCTGTTTTGCTCTAGTTTTCCTTAAAACCCTTTCTCTTCCTTCTCCTTCTCCTTCGATCTTGTCTTCTTCTTGGTTCCGATGTTATGGCCAGAACCTCACCTCAGGAGGCTCGGTCGGGAAACCCGACTGATGACCTTCGGTCAACTTCGAAAGTTGAGATTTCCTCACTTTCGGGGTCGAATGTTGATCGGCTTCGGGATCAGTATCATATCCCGGAGCAGTTCCAACTTTTCGTCCCAGGAGCCGGCGGTCGGGTTAACAACCCACTCGCGGGCCAGTTGGCACTATACGTCGAGGACCTCCAAGCTGGTCTTCGGCTTCCGATTTCGGAGTTCGTCCGGAATCTGCTAAATTACGGACTTTGTCCGGTGATGTGCAAATCTTAAAATTTGTAAATAACACCGCAAGCGC
This sequence comes from Elaeis guineensis, assembly GCF_000442705.2. Taxonomy (NCBI): domain Eukaryota; kingdom Viridiplantae; phylum Streptophyta; class Magnoliopsida; order Arecales; family Arecaceae; genus Elaeis; species Elaeis guineensis. The sequence continues at coordinate 39,180,196 of NC_025998.2, forward strand.
ACAGTGTGCAGAGTAGCACGACCAGCGAGTACGGATCGATCTCACAGAGACTTGGTTTAAAAATAATTTTCAAATCTATGCTCAAGCGAGCTTTAACGAAAATCAAAAATCGAAAGTTGTTTGCTAAAGACAATAAGACTAAGGATCTAGGGTTTTTGAATCCACTAGATCTAGATTAGAAAATTCTACCTAAAATTTTTTTTATTGATCCTAACGACTACTCCTCTTGTCTTTTCCAAGCATAGATTATGAAGGGACTAAGGCCCAACGATAACCCATCAAGATTCTTTACAGGGGAGTAGTAACTAGGATCCCTTAGGGTTTTCTCCTCCTATGCATTGAATCAAGCATGAACTATGAAGAGACTCTGACCCAACTGTAGTTCATCAAAAATTCTTGGCAAAAGAGGAAGAAAAAGAAATCCTAAGAAAAAGAAAGAACCCTATGTAAAACCTCTACTCATGATCTAACTTCATTGCAAACCCTAGAAGGGATGCTTAGCTAGACATGATCTAAATCTACTTGCAAAATTTAAATGCAAAAAAATAAACTACCCTAATTTTATAAATTAAACTATCCTAATTGCATAAATTTAAACTGCATAATTTAAACTAACCTAATTGCATAAAATTAAATTGCATAAATTAAACTATCCTAATTGTAAGAAAAATAAATTGCATAATGTAAAGAGATAAAATTGTATAAAAATAAGATTTTATATAAAAAAAAAATTATTACAAAAATCTCAAAGCTCAAGGCTTGAGAAAAAAGCTAAAAACCCCACTATCTAGGGTTACAAGCTTGATCGGAAGGCCAGAATCATTAAAACAAGGGCCTTTGGGGGGTTTTTATAGGCATTTGGGGGTTATAAGATTTTCAAAACTTTAGATGTGAGACAAAGAGATTTTAGAGGGCTGTTAGGGGGGTTTAAAGGCTCAAATCTCGCTCAAAAAGCACTTAAATCCATCAAGAAACCCTAGAAATTGTTTTAGCCATCCGATCTTCATCTAAAGGACCCAATTCATCTAATAAATCAAGCCGGAAGCGATTCTGGGCCGTCGGATCACGATCTGGGTGAAGCGCTGCCGTTGGATTGCGCTGCAAAGATGGGATCAGGTCGGATGCATTGCGGACCGTCCGATCAAGGCGCTGGAAGATTTCGTCCGTTGGATCGTGCTGCAGAAGGATCCCGTGTTGTCCTAGTGTTTATTGATTCTTGCAATTGCCTTGATTACGGTTGGATCTTGACCGGCTGCGATGGTGGCCGTCCGATGGTGCAAAAATGTGGAGCGTTGGATCTTGATCAGAGAAGATCGGACCATCGAGTGATGTGAAGTTACCAGGTTGCCCTTCGGACCTTCTTCTCTCTCCTCATGAGCCCTGGACCGCGTGCGTGGATCAGGCTCGCGATGTGTTGCGGTGAGCCGAGACTCTCTGATTGGCTGGTTTATGGTGCGCCGATGGATCCATGGTCCAGACGCCTGTTGCTGTAGATCAGGCGGCTAACCAGATCACCAAATCAGTTGATTTTTGATCAATTTTGACCTGATTTGACTCGGGTTTGACCCAATTGAGTCTTCTTTTTTCATTCTTCAATTTCTGGGTCAATTTAACTCCATTTTGCGTAAAATTTACGCCGTTGGAATCTTCTTTCCTTGTTCTTTCTATTGATGACCTCTTCTTCTACAAAATATAATAACAAGTATCAATTTCCTAATAAAGTTAGATAATTTAGATATTAATTGATACTTTTTATGTCAATTTGTGACATAAATCAATATCCGTAGAGGTAGGATACTTGTATTATTAATTCAGAACCTGTTTAGTCCCGAGATCTAGAGATTGAATTGGATTTAGCCCCTATTATAGGTTTGAAGCAAAGAAAAAGTAATTTAGGTACATGTCTTGATCACAGACTTATTTTTATTCATGCTAAAATTAGTTTATATTAATTTTAGCATATGAACTAGATCCATAGATACTTTTATATGATGAATATATGCTTAGATTAAAATTATTTTAATCTAATTTTTTATAATATTTTAGATTTAAAAAATTTTTAAAATCCACATGCATTAGCACCTGTAGAAAATCCAACATCTCTATGCTTCGTTCCTTCAGGACTTCAAAGAAGGACTCTCTAGGCAAGTCTTCTAGTGCCGAAGTCGCCAGTTTAGACAAGAGATCAGCCCTTGAGTTTTTCGATCTAGGCACCTACTGAATGTTGAAATTAATAAATACTAGAATAAGGTCCTTCACCTTCTACAAGTACCTCTTCATATTTTCCTCCCGCATCTCAAAATCTCCCTTTACTTGTCCCACCTCCAATTGGGAGTCACTGCAGATCCTCAACTTTTGTACCCCAAGTTTTTTTATAATTTTTAGCCCGATGATGAGAGCTTCATATTTGGATTCATTGTTGGTAGCTGAAAATTCAAACCATAAGGCATATTCAGTAGTGAATCCTTTCGGATCAATTAGTAACAGGCCTACTCCCAATCCTGCAGAGTTTGATGATTCATCCATATGCATGACCTAGACCCTTCAAGTTCATCTTCCAACAAACTTTTGGCTGGTTCAGACTCTCCGTGACTATCCTTTGGGATCGTATATTCTAAAATGAAATCTGCTAGGGCCTACGCTTTATAAAGGGATGAGGTTGGAACTTCATATCGACCTCTACAAGCTCAATCATTCATTTTGCTAATCGACTCGACATGTCAGGTCAATGAAAGACCATCTTGAGAGGTTGGTCGGTGGGGACTACGATGCTGTGTGCTTGAAAAGAGGGTCAGAGCTTTTAGGCCAAAATAATGAGAGTATAGATAAGTTTTTCTAACTTGGTGTGCCTAGTTTTCGCATCTTGGAGTGCTGTGCTGATATAGTAGATCAGCTTCTAAATTTTGTCCCATTTACAGACTAATACTACACTTATTGCAATAATGGAGACTGCCAAATATAGATAGAGCTCCTTATTAGGCTTCGGCTTTCCAAGAAGTGGCATGGAGGTGACATAATTCCTCAGCTCTTCAAATGGTTGTTGTCATTTTTTGATCTATTGGAAGTTCTTTGGTTGCTTGAGGATCTAGAAAAAAGGGAGACAACACTCGATCGATCTAGAGACGAACCGACTTGCTGCTTCTACTTTTTCAGTGAGGCACTGAACCTCCTTCATAGTCTTCGGTGGATTGATTTCTTGTATGGCTTGGATCTTCTCAGAATTTGCTTCTATTCCTCGGTCCGAAACCATGAATCACAAGAACTTCCCTGAAGTGACCTCAAAGGCGCACTTCATCGGGTTCAACTTCATCTGATATTTTCGAAGGATCGTGAAGGCTTCCCTGAGATCATCAATATGGGTCTGTGAGAACCTACTTTTGATGAACATCTCATCTATGTGGACCTCCATATTTCGCCTGATCTGATCATTGAAAATTTTGTTTATAAGATGCTGATTTTCTTCTTATAACATAAGAGACCTTAGTTAGTAATAAAGATGATTTTCTCCTCATCTTTAGGCACCATACAAATTTAGTTGTAATCAGAGAAAGCATCCATGAAGGTAAGATGTTGGTGTCCTGAGGTAGCATCCACCAACTAATTGATCTAAAATAGTGGATAGCTATACTTCGGGCAAACTTTATTTAGATCAGTGAAGTCTATATAAATTTTCCATTCACCTTCTTCACGAGAACCATGTTAGCGATCCAATCCAGATAGATTGCCTCCTATATGAATTCGGCTTTGAGTAGCTTATCCACTACCTCAGTATTGTCTTCTATCGATCGGGGGCAAAGCTTCATTTTTTTTTTGCTTGATAGGTCGATGAGTTGAGTTCACTTTCAGTCGATACTGTGGGGTCGACGCCTGGCATGTCAGCTGGTGTCCAGGCGAAGATATTGGTATTTTTTTGCAAAAAAGAAGTGAGATGATCTTTGATTATTTGATCCAGATTGGACCCGATTTGAATTGTGTGTTCCTTATTCCCATCATTTAATAGGATCATCTCAAGGTCTCCCATCGATTCTCCATGCTCTTCAATTAATTTATCACGGGTGTCTAGTCCATCAACAGTACATGTATTGGAAGGTCTTGTTCTTTGAAGAATGAGGGTGTAGCACTGTCATGCCAAGGCTTGATCTCTCTGGATTTCTCCGACGCCATACTCAGTTGGAAATTTCACCTTCAAGTAGTATGTAGACACTATGGCCTAGAGTGCATTCAATTCAGTTCTGATCGCCAAAAGATGGCATTATAAGCCGACGATGTTCGGACCATAAGAAAATCGATCTGAGCTGTGGATTGTCGAGGGGTTCGATTGACAATTACCATTAAGGTAATGACTCCTTCAACAGGAATAGTATCCCCAGTAAGTTCCATAAAAAGGGAATCGAGTTGTCCTAATCGCTTTGAGGATATATCCATTTTAGGAAAGCATGGTAAAATAATACATCGACTGAACTTCCATTATTAATTAATATGTGACGTACATCATAATTTACTATATTTAAATATACAATGACCGCATCATTATGTAGGAACTGAACTCTTTGTGCACATTCTTTAGTGAAAATAATTGGCTCTTTAGTTCTCCATCTCTTTGTTGGTTCGATGGATTCCACCATGCCACTGTCATGATGCCCTCTAGTTATGGTGTTTATAATTTCGACCATGGGTCGATCTCTGGAGGGCTCTCCTTGCTGTTGCTCTGATGGTCGTGGTGATCTCCATTATTCTTTCTGTTGCTTATGTTGACATCTGATGAACTGATTCAAACGCTCGTGTCGAATAAGCTTCTCGATCTCATCTTAGAGTTGGATGCAGTTTTTTGTATTGTGGTCATCGTCGCAGTGGTAGAGATAATATTTATTCAGATTGTGCTAACCTAGATTTGTCAGCATCCTTCTCACCCTAGGGAGTCGATCCCTTATTTCCATCAACACCTGGGTTCGGAGAGTGTTTAGCGGCATGTAATTTGTGAATCTCCCTGGTGGAGAAGTGCGCCACTCCCTTCCGAAGGGCCTCCTTGGCTGGTGATTCTGAGGAGGGGTTTTGGACCTTCATCATCTGGATGGGGATCGGGACCACCGCTGACTCTTTTCATGATCCTATCTTTGCAGGGATTTCACGATCTCCTCTTCTTTCTTCTTTTGGGTGGCAGCATCGGCTGAAGTTTCCTCTTCCTCGAAAGCTTCATCTGTCTGAGCATACTTCTCCGCTTGGGCCAGCATGTCGGTGAAGTCATGGGGTAGGTCTTCCCCAATAAAAATTGGAGATCATTTTTCAAGAGTCCGCCCTTCAGGATGATCATGGTGACTGACTGATCTAGATCACGAACTTCAAGTACAGCTGTATTTAAATGGCTCATATAAAATCAGAGTGATTCTCCTTCTCTTTATTTGATGCTAACCAGAGAGTCCAATCCTTTGCACTGTCTTTTGCTACTTATGGAGTGGGCAACAAATGCCCGACTCAGTTGGTCGAATAAGTGAATCATGCCCGGCTTGAGACTTAAGTACCATTGCTGAGCCACACTCTTCAGAGTGGATGAAAAGGCTCGGCACAGGACAGCATCGATTGCACCATGAAGAAGCATGATAGTCTTAAAACTCTCTAGATAGTGAAGAAAAATTTATCCGATCGCATCGGATGCCAGGAGAGAAGAATAGATTAGTAATTAAAATTTTTATAATATTTATAAATTCTTACCTTGATTCATAGTGAAAAAGGATCAAGGTTGAAGAAGCCCCTCGATCAATTTGCTTTGTGAGATCTGGATGCATGGATCTTCTACTTCGCGGGGATGCCAAATTATGTAGAAGAAAGAGATGAACGTCTTCTTCAGAGAGGAGGGAGAAGAAGACTTGAGATCTGATCTCAAGCCCTTAGAATAGCTCATACACTGCCACAAAGGGAGGGAGGATGCCAAGAGGAGAGAAATGCCTGTGATAGGTGACGCCCAAGAGAGAGGGGATGCCCACACCAAAGAATCTTCACGCCAAGCCTAGGATTGATTTCTCATTTTTCTTCTCCACACCCCTCCTTATATAGGTAAGAGGTCCTAGATCAAATTAAACTCCTATGGGTGCTAGAAAAAGAACTCTCCATGCTTGAATCAAATCCAAACTCTCTAAAGCACAAGGAATCCTAATCCAAGTAGGAGAGGTGCCTTCTTTCATTATGGTGCACGCCCAAGGGGAGGGGGCTGTTTCCAATCCCTTTCCAACCACCTAGATCAGTCCATAATTAGAGCGAATATCTGAAAAAAGTGGTTAAGTACATCAAATCAGATTTGGTTCAGATTTAGATCAATTCGAATTCAATTTAAATCCGATTCGAACCAATTTCGAAAAGGATATTGATCCTAATCCAATTAAGATTCTTGTCCAAGTTCAACTTGATAAATTAATCTCAAACCTTAATAAAATTAAGTCTAATTAAATTAGATCTGATCTAAAGTAATTAAGATTCAAATCAAATCTCTTATAATTGCTTGGATCATTGATTTGATTTAATTCATCTTCGGAATCAAATCCATACCTCATGCGCAGTGCTAGCTGAAAATAGTCAGTATTTAATTCCATATAATCTATAATTTAATTCTTAATTAAGTTAATCTATATATTCAATCAAGTCTCATACTTTCAAGTTGAACACATAAATAGTCGATCAATTCTTTTCTATATTATTTGACTTTTGTGCACGACTCCATAGGTTTAAACACTAAGTCGGTAGCATAGGAACTCCTTTCTATATTAATCGAAGTGATCATCTAGTAATGATATCCGACGTCCAGATAGGTCGAATATTTTCAAAGCAATATTCAAGAACCTCGATATATGGTTACCCCATAATTCATCTCTTTAATCTTAATGCTCAAGATGACTTAGGATTTTAACTATCAACCCTGAAATAGTCATCCACATCGTATTTTAACCTTTCAAATCCATCACATGGATTACTCTAGCCAAGGCTTTACTAAATTAAAATACAGTGATGTATTAACTCCTATAATTCGAAGGGGTCAATCCAATCTTGATCCACACACAGACTTCGCAAGTACTTGATTGTACTCAATAGCCTTTCATCACTGCATTAGAAATGCAGGTAGTCTGGTACCTAAGCACAATGAGTTGCTTGCAAGTCACTATGATGATCTCAGATCTGAGAGACACTTATGCCTATATATTTCGTCAGCTGTTCTTGACAGCAGAGTACTCAACAGGTGAGTCACCTGTTCAGTGATAATGTACTCCTACATCTCACCTGTATGTCATACCAGTATCTCCACACTCCTTGGTTATGAGGACAACCAACCTATATGGCATACAATGATCTATACTCGATAAACATCATCGTCTTATTAATGACGTATCATTTGATCGCAAACATATTTAAGAACTATTCGATAAATACTTCTTTATCGATCATAATATAGTTCTAAGGACTTTATCACAACACTAGAGTTCTAAGAACAAAGATGTACACCTTGTGATGAAAATACTAAAATAATTTTATTTATTGATCAATAATTTATATATAAAATTTAGTTATTTACAATAAGTCAATTGACTTTAGGACACAATTCTTAATAACTCCCATTTGAACTAAAGCCAATCGGGGTAGTATCTTATACCCATCTTCCACTTATGATCATCGAACTCTTTGATCCTAAGAGCTTTAGTGAAGGGGTCAATTGGTTCTCTTTTTCATCAATCTTTTTCAGCTCGACATCATCTCGATCCATGATTTCACGGACAAGATGATAGCATCATAGAATGTGTTTGGTTCTGTGGTGGGAATTGGGCTCCTTTGCTTTTGCTATGGCTCCAGTACTATCATAATATAGTAAAACTAGACCATCAATAGAGAAAACCACTCCAAATTCAGTGATGAACTTCTTCAACCAAATCGCCTCTTTTGAACCATTAGATGCCGTAACATATTCTGCTTCGCATACTGAGTCAGCCATCATATGTTACTTGGAACTCTTTTAGTAAATTGCTCCACCGTTCATGGTGAACACATAGTCCGACACACTTTTGCTGTCATTATGATCTGACTGAAAATTAAAATTAGTATATCCTATAAGTTTCAAGTTAGTGTCTTCATTGATCAGCCATTGGTCCTTAGTATTTCTCAAATACTTAAAGATTGTCTTCACAACCTTCCAGTGATTTGAGATCAGACTAGTACCTACTCACTACTCCAAGTGAACAGACTACATTCGGTCTCATACACATCATGACGTACATGATAGATCCCACTGTCGAGGCATATGGGATTCTACTCATACGCTCTTTCTCTTGAGGGGTTATCAGACAATCCTTTTTGAAGAGAGAAATTCTTTGGCCTATCGATAGATAGTCTTTTTTGAAATTTTTCATGCTAAACCATTTCAGCATGGTATCGATGTACGTGGATTGAGACAACCAAGCAACCTTTTAGATCTATCTCTATAGATCTTCATCTCTAGGATGTAGGATGCTTCTTCCAAATCTTTCATAGAGAATTGCGATGATAGCCACAGCTTTAGACTTTGCAAAGTTGGAATGTCATTTTCTATTAACAGTATGTCGTCTACATACAATATAAGGAAGATAACTACAGAATCGTTAGTCCACTTATAAACACAAGACTCTTTTCTATTCCTAACGAAGCCATACATTTTGATCATCTTATCAAAACATATATTCCAACTCTTAGATGTTTGCTTCAGTCTATAGATGGACCTATTTAGCTTGTATACTTTAGATTCATCTAAGAATGTGAATTCTTTAGACTGCATCATACACACATTTTCTTCCAGCTCTCTATTAAGGAAAGTAATTTTGACATCCATTTGCCAGATCTCAAAATCTAAGTGTGCTACTGTTATAAGCATGATCCAAATAGACTTAAGCATTGCCATATGAGAGAACATCTCATCATAGTCAATACCATAATACTAATGATATTTTTTGGCAAGTAGACAGGCTTTATAGATCTCCACCTTTCCATCCGTTCCTTTTTTCTCTTGAAAATCTATTTACACCCTATGGACAATCCCTTCGGATGAATCAACGAGTGTCCATACACTATTGATCTTCATAGATTCTATCTCAAATTTTATGGCATCAAGTCATTTCTGAGAGTCATACCTTTGCATAGTATCCATATAGGTGATCGGATCCTCGTCGTTCTTATCTAGTTCAATAGGATCACCATCTCGGACCAAAAAACTATAATATCTATCTGATTGACATCGTACTCTATCGGATCTCCTTAATGGCACCTCTATTGTCTCAGGATTTGATTCTCCAATCAAATCTGATTCTGTATGTGCTGGTATTTCTATCTCATAAACTTTACTAAGTTCAATTTTAGTGGTATTAGTTTTTTCTCAAGAAACTTCTTTTCTAAAAAGATTATCCTGTTGTTGACGAACACCTTTTATTCTTCAGTAAGGTAGAAATAGTAACTTTTAGTTTCCTTCGAATATCTTATAAATAAGTATTTATCGAACTTAGATCCAAGCTTGTCTATTTTTAAGCGCTTTACATAAGCCAGATATCCCCAAACTCTAAAGTGTGAGAGCACTGACTTATGTCCTGACCATATCTCATATGGTGTTTTATTTACAAACTTGTTCATGACCTTATTAAGTATGTAGCAGGTAGTTTCAAAAGTATATCTCCAAAAGAAGATTGGCAGAGTCACAAAGTCCATCATAGATTGAACCTTGTCTAACAGTGTTTGATTCCTCTTTTCTGACATCCCATTATATTATGGTATTTCAGGAGGGATCTATTATGAGAGAATCTCATTCTCTTCTAGATATGTCAGAAAATCATTGATGAGGTATTCACCTCCTCAGTCTGATCGAAGAGTTTTAATACTCTTTTTGGTCTATTTTTTTACTTCACTATGAAATTATTTGAATATTTCAAATGATTTGGATTTATGCTTCATAAGATAGATGTACCCATATCTCGATAGATCATTAGTAAATGTAATGAAGTAATAATATCCTCCTCTGGCATCTATATTCATAGGTCCATATACATCGCTATGTACTAGGTCTAAAATATCACTGGTTCGCTAACCTTTTCCCTTAAAAGGTGACTTGGTCATCTTACTAAGAAGATAGGATTCATAGATCAGTAATGATTCATAATCATTAATCTCAAGAACATCCTCCTTGATTAATCTGTCTATCCTATTCTTATTCACATGACCTAACCTACAATGCCAAAGATAGGAATCACTAATATTATCTATCCTAGGATGTTTATTCGATATGTACATTACACCAACAGGCTGTGATAGTAAGTATATACCATGTTTCAATTATCCTCGCATGATTTTAGTATCATTCATAATGATATCATAAAAATCATATTTTATTAAAAATTTAAAATCAAATTTGGCCAAAAAATTTACAGAGATGACATTCATCATAAAAGAAGAGTAATAATGACACTCATTTAACATGACACTACTAGACTCGAAAATAAACTGCATAGTTTCTAAAGCTAGAACTGAAACTAGATTTCCATCTTCAATATTTGAAGACCCATTTACACCCAATAGGTTTAATCCCTTCAAGTGGGTCAACCAATGTCCATACATCGTTGACCTTCATGGACTCCATTTTGGATTTCATGGCTTCAAGCCATTTCTCGGAATCAGGTCTCTACATTGCATCCATATAGGTGATCGGATCCTCATTATTCTCATCAAGTTCGATAGGATCACCGTCCCGGACCAAGAAACCGTAGTATCTGTCCGGCTGACGCGGTACTCTATCGGATCGCATTAATAGTACAGGTACATTAGGCTCCGGATATGATCTAATCATATCAGACTCAGGTTCAGCTATTGGTGTCGGTCCTTCTACCTGTTGAACTTCATCAAGTTCAATCTTAGAGGCAACGGTTCCTTCACCAAGGAACTCCTTTTCTAAAAAGATTGCCTTAAGGCTGACGAACACCTTTTGTTCATCAGCATGGTAGAAAAAATATCTTTTTATCTCTTTGGGGTACCTTATGAATGAGCATTTATCAGACCTAGGTCCAAGTTTGTCTGTGACTAATCATTTGACATAGGCCGAGTACTCCCAGACCCTAAGGTGTGAAAGTGCTGGCTTACGTCTCGTCCATATCTCATATAGAGTCTTAATTACAGATTTACTTGGAACCCTATTTAACAGATAACAGGCCGATTCGAGTGCATATCCCCAGAAGGATATCGACAAGCTAGCAAAATCCATCATGGATCGGACCATGTCTAACAGAGTCCGATTCCTCCTTTCAGACACACCATTATGCTGTGGTGTTTCTGGAGGAGTCCATTGGAAGAGAATCTCATTCTCCTAAATATGTGAGAAACTCACTAGAAAGGTATTCTCCTCCTCAATCAGATCGAAGAGTTTTAATACTCTTTTCAGTTTGTTTTTCTACTTCACTTCAGAACCATTTGAACATTTCAAATGAATCCGACTTATGTTTCATCAGATAGACATATCCATATCGGGATAGGTCATCCATGAAAGTTATGAAGTAGAAATATCCACCTCTAGCACTGGTGCTCATGGGTCCGCATACATCAGTATGTATTAGGTCCAAGAGCTCAGTAGCTCTCTCACCTTTTTCAGTAAAAGGTGACTTAGTCATTTTACCAAGAAGACAGAACTCACAGGTTGGTAGTGATTCACAATCACTGACTTCGAGGATTCCCTCTTGAGTCAACTTGTTTATTCTGTTCTTGTTTATATGACCTAGCCTACAGTGCCATAAGTAGATATCTGACACACTATCTAATCTAGGATGTTTGCCAGTTGAATAGACTCTTATCAGGCTTGATCTTTTTGGTTTGGCTCTGCACTGATGTCCCAGCCTGAACTTACACCTTCTTCATTTTCTTCTTCTTGTTCTTCTTTCCTTTCTCAAAGGGTCGAGAACCAGAAGACGAACCTCCCACTGAGTTCACTGACTCCTTGAGGAGTTGGTGATCCTTCTCAAAGTTCTGAAGCAACCCCAGTAATCTGTGGTAGTTTACTTCAGGCTTTGTCATTCTATAATGAGTGAGGAATGGGAGATAAGACTTGGACAGCGAGTTCAGTATTGCATCTTTCCCAAGCTGCTCATGCAAGGAAAAGCCGAGCTTGCTCAATCATTCCATCAGCTCGATCATGTACAATACATGATCAGTGACAGAGGCACCATCCCGCATTTCGTGTTGAAGATGGCACAACTAGTCTTGTGCCTCTCCACGTCATCGGGTGTGCCAAAGGCATCCTCCAACACTTGAAGTATATCCTTTGGCTGAGCCATCTCGAATTTGTGACTGAACTCGTCGCTCATGGAAGCCAGCATGATATAGCGCACCGTGGTCCGATCACTGAGCCACTTCTGGTAAGTGTCTCTGACTATTCCACGTGCATTGGCAGCTGGCTCCTCAGGTGCAAGATCCATTATTACATATAGGATCCATTCATGCTCCAGAACTATCTTCAACTTTCGATACCAGCTATCGAAGTTGGGTCCCACCAATTTATCATTGTCCAACAATGATCGGAGCGATAGGGAAGTGGCCATATTTGCACAAAGGAGAACCATAACCTAATTAGTAATTGATTCATTAAACCTAAAGATTTGGACTTTAATCAAAAGGTTTCTCCCATTATTTTATTCGAATTGGTAGCCTCTACCTCCAATTTAAGGAATTACCCTAATTCCTTAGCGGGTACTAGAATCCACTTAGACTGCACACAAGCCCAACTTTGGTTGGTCAACCCATGTACATCTAAGGGTAGGTTCATAATCAATTATTTTTCTAAACAATTTCTAGTAATTTTAATTTTGCCCCAGAAACCTAATCAGTAGGCTTGGCCTCCACTGTAAGGATCCGGTTAGGTCCAACCATTAACATGATCATACTTGGTGTATCTAACCAACGAATGATTAAGCCCAACTTTGGTTGGCTCACCTAACCACCATTAGAGAGACACTTCCAAGTCATCATATGATGAGTGATAATTCCATTAGTCAACAAGCACCAGGCCTTTGGGTCTGCAATGATTATTGAGTTAATGGACTCATTATCAAACACCTTAATGGGAGGCTATGACTCAGTTATCTCCATAACTTTATCATTTTAAGGATTTAATAATTTTAGAGGATTTAAATAATATAGAGGATGAAGTCAGATGAACCAGCTTATCATGATCCTCCCACTGGCTTCACCAAGTCAGCTTAAGGGAGACCAGGGCTGGTCTAGGAGCACCTAAATCAGTCACACTGATTTACCTAGCTGACATGGGTCAGCTCGAATAGTCAAGTGATCCGATCAAAACATAATTTCACCAAGAGGCCAGGTAAGTTCGATCAGTGGGAGGGTCTGCCAAAGCTTGCCTTAGACACCATCAGAAATGGCCAGGTAAGCGGGCTCCCAATTAAAAACCATCGGTCTGGTTTACCTTAGACACCAACTGGTTTAATTAGTTTCGATTAGATCAACCTAACAGTTCGTGCTAGACCACTTAGCCAAGAATCAAGTCCATTTGGTTCTCGTTAAAGACATGGACTTGACCAACTACAACTATTGTAGTTGATCTTGAGAATCCTTGACCTAATCTAAGACAACAATTGATTAGATTTAGTCAATTCTCTAATTAAGTCCATCTTCAATCTAACCATAGGTCTAACCCAATTAATGGACCTAATTCCCGCTAACCCATTAACCCAATGTGTTATGGTTTGTATCTTAGGTTCTTCAATTCACAATCCTAGAACCTATTCAAACAACTTCTTAATTCTTAATTAAGTTTTGGGCTAAGGGTTGGGTTTGGCTTTTCAAAAAATAATTTTCATATTTATAAAATTATTTTATAATATGATTCTACCAACCATATTGCATGTTTGATTCATAATCAAGATGCAAGTGAAATAAACATGAAACTACTTTAGATCTAATCTAAACAGGTTCATGTAATTGAAACAATTTCAACTTTAAACAATTTCTTTGCACAAAAATTATTAACAAAGAGATTTTATTTCAGATTTAAATATCTTTTAAATCTAATAAATCATAAATTTAATTTAGATCATATCTAACAAATTTATGATTAAAGATAGATCTATACAAACTAGGACAACCTTTGCACTGTAAGGGGTAAACCTTACAGCAGGACAACCTTGCAGTTTGTGATTGATCTAAAATTTTAATTTTAGATTTAATAATTAGATTATAAATTAGATCTAATCTAAGAAATAATCTAAGCATGTATAAATAATCATGTAATAAAGAACCTAGGCTCTGATACCAATTGTAGGAACCAGATCTAGGGTTTCAGGGTTAGATCTTGAAACTTTTTCAAGATCATACAGCAGAAGACTAAAATAAATCAAAATTTATTTTTTAAAATCAGAAAATCTCTAGATCTAAGATTTTATTACATGATTATTATATAGCATTAAATAAAAAATTAAAATATATAAATATAGCATGAACTACATGTTGATCATATCAACATGTTTCTATACTACATCTAATATATGTATTAAACAATAGATCAGATCTATTACCTTGCAAGTTAGACATTCTAACCTTGTTGATCTGGGCTTGAGGATGATGTTGCAAGCCGCACATGCATCCGACCTCTAGGAGTCATCCACACGAGCCCACGAATCTCGATCAGAAGTTCTGCTTCAGAAAATCAGCACAGTATGCTAGTACTGCGCTGATCCTTCTTTGATGATTGATCAGGTGCCTCCTTCTTCTTGATTTAGACTCTTCCAAAGATGAAAAGTAGAAGGAGGAGTTTCAGATCTGAGACACTCTCAGAAAACTCAAGATGGAGGGAGGAAAGATATGAAAACAAAAATCCTAGAAGAAGACCCTCTTCTTCTTCACATTTTTCTCTCTAGACGCCCAAACTTGTGCCTTTTATATCTCCATGATCCAAAGGTATTTCTCTCTAATTTTTGGATGGCACAAAGGCCTCTCAAATCTCTGACTTCTCCTAAAATTTTACGAAGAAACTCATCTTATATAGAGAGATATGATAGAGTCTTTGTCTAGGTCAAACACCTAGTCAAGGCTTATCCAAACATGGCAAGTTAAGGGACGTCCAACTCTTGAGCACCTCCTTCATATTTTTATGCACGGATCACTAGAAAAAAGTGTAGGAACCAGATCTAGGGTTTCAGGGTTAGATCTTGAAAAAGAGGGTTAGATCTTGAAACTTTTTCAAGATCATACAGCGGAAGACTAAAATAAATCAAAATTTATTTTCTAAGATCAAAAAATCTCTAGATCTAAGATCCTATTACATGATTATTACATGACATTAAATCAGAAATTAAAATATATAAATATAGCATGAACTACATGTTGATCATATCAACATGTTTTTATACTACATCTAATGTATGTATTAAACAATAGATCAGATCTATTACCTTGCAAGTTAGACGTTCTAACCTTGCTGATCTGGGCTTGAGGATGATGTTGCAAGCCGCACATATGTCCGGCCTCTAGGAGTCGTCCACACGAGCCCACGAATCTCGATCAGAAGTTCTGCTTCAGGAAATCAGCACAGTATGCTAGTACTGCGCTGATCCTTCTTTAATGGTTGATCAGGTGCCTCTTTCTTCTTGATTTGGACTCTTCCAAAGATGAAAAGTAGAAGGAGGAGTTTCAGATCTGAGACACTCTCAGAAAACTCAAGATGGAAGGAGGAAAGATATGAAAATAAAAACCCTAGAAGAAGACCCTCTTCTTCTTCACGTTTTTCTCTCTAGACACCCAAACTTGCATCTTTTATATCTCCACGACCCAAAGGTATTTCTCTCTGATTTTTGGATGGCAGAAAGGTCTCTCAAATATCTATCTCTCTAATGTGTGTGACCTCATAGGTCCGAACCTAAGCCGGTAGCATAGGAATAAATTCCTATACCAATCGAAGTGACCATCTAGCAATGGTACCCGACGACCGGATAGGTCGAATGTGTAGAACAACATCCTTAGAACCCATGCGGATATAGTTTTCATATAATTCATCCCCTTGACCAAAATGATCATATGACATCTCAGAGTTTAACTGTCAACTCTGATCAGGTTATCCACATTGTATTTCAAAATATCAAATCCATCTGATGGATTACCCTGGCCAAGGTTTTGCTAAATTGAAATACAGCGACTCATTCTTCTCCAACTCTTGGAGTGGTCAATTCCATCTCGATCACATTCTGACTTTGCAAGTACTTGACTGTGCCCAGAAGTCTTCCATCCCTGAATTAGAAATTCAGTTAGTCCAATACCAAAGCACAGTGAGTTGCTTGCAAGTCACTGAGGCGATCTCAGGTCTAAGGGATACTTATACCTATATCCCATCAGAGATATTCTCGACAGTAGAATACTCTGGAGTTGGTCACGTTCAATGACGATGTACCCTTACATCTCACCTGTATGCCATACCAGTGTCTCCACACTCCTTGGTTAAGAGGACAACCAACCCATATGGCCTACAGCGACCTATGCTCGATAGAAGCTGTCGTCCTTATTAACAGCCTATCATTTGGTCGTGAACAGTTTTAAGGACTAATCGATAAATCCTTTCTTTATCGAACCTAAATAATCCTAAGGACTTCATCATAACAACGGAGTTCATTAGAAGATGAAAGCTTATGATGAAGATGCCAAATATATTTTATTTATTAACAAATCAATTACAATACTTGGTTGCTCAACCGTCAACAGCTTGACGATTGACTTTTTGGGACATATTTCCCAACAACTCCCACTTGTCCTAAAGCCACTCGGCACAGTATCTAATACCCATCTTCGACTTGTGATTGTCGAACTCCTTTATAGCTAGGGCTTTAGTGAAGGGGTCGGCTAGGTTCTCTTTTCTGTCGATCTTCTGAAGGTCGACGTCACCTCGATCCACGATCTCTCGAATCAGGTGGAAGCGGCGCAAGATGTGCTTCGTCCGCTAATGTGCTTTGGATTCCTTCACCTGAGCTATGGCACCAGTGCTGTCGCAGTAGAGCAGGACTGGACCATCGAGGGAGGGTGCTACTCCGAGCTCGTTGATGAATTTTCTCAGCCACACAGCTTCCTTCGCGGCATCTGATGCTGCGATATACTCCGCTTCACAAATAGAGTCTGCCACAGTATGCTGCTTGGAACTCTTCCAGCAGATGGCTCCACCATTCAAAGTAAAGATATAACCCGACACGCTCCTGCTGTCATCATGGTCAGATTGAAAGCTAGAGTCTGTGAACCCCACAAGTTTCAGATCTGACTTGCCATAAACCAACCATTGGTCCTTAGTATTTCTCAAATACTTAAGGATGGCTTTAATCACTTTCCAGTGATCTTCTCCAGGATCAGATTGGTATCTACTCACTACTCCTAGTGAGTATGCCACATCTGGTCTTGTACATATCATGACGTACATGATAGATCCCACGGCTGAAGCATATGGGACTCTACTCATACGCTCTCTCTCTTCAGGAGTTGTCGGACAATCCTTCTTAGAGAGAGAAATTCCATGGTCTATCGGTAGATAGCCCTTCTTGGAATTCTCCATGCTGAACCTCTTCAGCATAGTATCTATATACATGGACTGGGATAACCCAAGCATCCTTTTAGATCTATCCCTATAGATCTTCATCCCTAGGATGTAGGATGCTTCACCCAAGTCCTTCATGGAGAACTGTGATGACAACCAAACTTTTATTCCCTGTAGTGCGGGGATGTCATTCCCGATTAAGAGAATGTCATCCACGTACAAGACAAGGAATACCACAACTGGACCATTTGCCCATTTATAGATGCAGGGCTCTTCTCCATTCTTAATGAAGCCATATGTTTTGATCACCTTATCAAAACGCATGTTCCAACTCCGAGAAACTTGCTTCAATCCATAAATGGATCTCTGAAGCTTGCACACCTTGGACTCATCTGTGGATGTAAACCCCTAAGGTTGTATCATATACACCTCTTCGATCAGCTCTCCATTCAGGAAAGCTGTCTTTACATCCATCTGCCAGATCTCATAATCTAGATGGGCAGCTATTGCAAGCATTATCCGAATAGATTTGAGCATTGTCACAGGGGAAAATGTCTCGTCATAGTCAATACCATAACGTTGACGATACCCCTTGACGACCAGACGGGCTTTACAGGTCTTCACCTTTCCGTCTGCGCCCCTCTTCCTTTTGAAGACCCATTTACACCCAATGGGTTTAACCCCTTCAGGTGGGTCAACCAATGTCCATACATCGTTGACCTTCATGGACTCCATTTCAGATTTCATGGCTTCAAGCTATTTCTCGGAATCAGGTCTCTGCATTGCATCCATATAAGTGATCGGATCCTCATTATTCTCATCAAGTTCGATGGGATCTCCGTCCCGGATCAAGAAATTGTAGTATCTGTCCGGCTGACGCGGTACTCTACCGGATCGCCTTAATGATGCAGGTATATTGGGCTCCGGATCTGATCTAATCATATCCGACTCAGGTTCAGCTATTGGTGTCGGTCCTTCTACCTGTTGAACTTCATCAAGTTCAACCTTAGAGGCAACGGTTCCTTCACCAAGGAACTCCTTTTCTAAAAAGATTGCCTTAAGGCTGACGAACACCTTTTGTTCATCAGCATGGTAGAAAAAATATCTTTTTGTCTCTTTGGGGTACCCTATGAATGAGCATTAGTCAGACCTAGGTCCAAGTTTGTCTGTGACTAATCATTTGACATAGGCCGGGCACCCCCAGACCCTAAGGTGTGAAAGTGCTGGCTTACGTCTCATCCATATCTCATATGGAGTCTTAATTACAGACTTACTTGGAACCCTATTTAACAGATAACAGGCCGATTCGAGTGCATATCCCCAGAAGGATATCGGCAAGCTAGCAAAACCCATCATGGACCGGACCATGTCTAACAGAGTTCGATTCCTCCTTTCAGACACACCATTATGCTATGGTGTTCCTGGAGGAGTCCATTGGGAGAGAATCCCATTCTCTCTTAGATATGTGAGAAAATCACTAGAAAGATATTCTCCTCCTCGATCAGATCGAAGAGTTTTAATACTCTTTCCAGTTTATTTTTCTACTTCACTTCGAAATCGTTTGAACATTTCAAATGAATCCGACTTATGTTTCATCAGATAGACATATCCATATCTGGATAGATCATCCGTAAAAGTTATGAAGTAGAAATATCCACCTCTAGCACTGGTGCTCATGGGCCCGCATACATCAGTATGTACTAGGCCCAAGAGCTCAGTAGCTCTCTCACCTTTTTCAGTAAAAGGTGACTTGGTCATTTTACCAAGAAGACAGGACTCACAGGTTGGAAGTGATTCATAATCACTAACTTCGAGGATTCCCTCTTGAGTCAACCTGTTTATTCTGTTCTTGTTTATATGACCTAGCCTACAGTGCCATAAGTAAATATTTGACACACTATCTCCATAACTTTGTCATTTTAAGGACCTAATAATTTTAGAGGATTTAAATAATTTAGAGGATGAGGTCAGATGAACCAGCTTATCATGATCCTCCCACTGGCTTCACCAAGTCAGCTTAAGGGAGACCATTAAAAGGGCTGGTCTAGGAGCACCTAAATCAGTCACACTGATTTACCTAGCTGACATGGGTCAGCTCGAATAGTCAAGTGATCCGATCAAAACATAATTTCACCAAGAGGCCAGGTAAGTTCGATCAGTGGGAGGGTCTGCCAAAGCTTGCCTCAGACACCATCAGAAATGGCCAGGTAAACGGGCTCCCAATTAAAAACCACCGGTCTGGTTTACCTTAGACACCAACTGGTTTAATTAGTTTCGATTAGATCAACCTAACAGTTCGTGCTAGACCGCTTAGCCAAGAATCAAGTCCATTTGATTCTCGTTAAAGACATGGACTTGACCAACTACAACTATTGTAATTGATCTAGAGAATCCTTGACCTAATCTAAAAGACAACAATTGATTAGATTTAGTCAATTCTCTAATTAAGTCCATCTTTAATCTAACCATAGGTCTAACCCAATTAATGGACCTAATTCCCACTAACGCATTAACCCAATGTGTTATGATTTGTGTCTTAGGTTCTTCAATTCACAATCCTAGAATCTAATCAAACAACTTCTTAATTCTTAATTAAGTTTTGGGCTGAGGGTTGGGTTTGGCTTTTCAAAAAAAATAATTTTCATATTTGTAAAACAATTTTACAATATGATTCTACCAATCATATTGCATGTTTGATTCATAATCAAGATGCAAGTGAAATAAACATGAAACTACTTTAGATCTAATCTAAACAGGTTCATGTAATTGAAACAATTTCAACTTTAAATAATTTCTTTGCATAAAAATTATTAACAAAGAGATTTTATTTCAGATTTAAACATCTTTTAAATCTAATAAATCATAAATTTAATCTAGATCATATCTAACAAATTTATGATTAAAGATAGATCTACACAAATTAGGACAACCTTTGCACTGTAAGGGGTAAACCTTACAGCAGGACAACCTTGCAGTTTGTGATTGATCTAAAATTTTAATTTCAGATTTAATAATCAGATTATAAATTAGATCTAATCTAAGAAATAATCTAAGCATATATAAATAATCATGTAATAAAGAATCTTGCTCTGATACCAATTGTAGGAACCAGATCTAGGGTTTCAGGGTTAGATCTTGAAAAAGAGGGTTAGATCTTGAAACTTTTTCAAGATCATACAGCGGAAGACTAAAATAAATAAAAATTTATTTTCTAAGATCAGAAAATCCCTAGATCTAAGATCTTATTACATGATTATTACATGGCATTAAATCAAAAATTAAAATATATAAATATAGCATGAACTACATGTTGATCATATCAACATATTTTTATACTACATCTAATGTATGTATTAAACAATAGATCAGATCTATTACCTTGCAAGTTAGACGTTCTAACCTTGCTGATCTGGGCTTGAGGATGATGTTGCAAACCGCACACGCGTCCGGCCTCTAGGAGTCGTCCACACGAGCCCACGAATCTCGATCAGAAGTCCTGCTTCAGGAAATCAGCACAGTATGCTAGTACTGCGCTGATCCTTCTTTGATGGTTGATCAGGTGCCTCCTTCTTCTTGATTTGGACTCTTCCAAAGATGGAAAGTAGAAGGAGGAGTTTCAGATCTGAGACACTCTCAGGAAACTCAAGATGGAAGGAGGAAAGATATGAAAATAAAAATCCTAGAAGAAGACCCTCTTCTTCTTCACATTTTCCTCTCTAGACACCCAAACTTGCGTCTTTTATATCTCCACGACCCAAAGATATTTCTCTCTGATTTTTGGATGGCAGAAAGGTCTCTCAAATATCTATCTCTCTAATGTGTGTGACCTCATAGGTCCGAACCTAAGCCGATAGCATAGGAACAAATTCCTATACCAATCGAAGTGACCATCTAGCAATGGTACCCGACGACCGGATAGGTCGAATGTGTAGAACAACATCCTTAGAACCCATGCGGATATAGTTTTCATATAATTCATCCCCTTGACCAAAATGATCATAGGACACCCCAGAGTTTAACTGTCAACTCTGATCAGGTTGTCCACATTGTATTTCAAAATATCAAATCCATCTGATGGATTATCCTGGCCAAGGTTTTACTAAATTGAAATACAGCGACTCATTCTTCTCCAACTCTTGGAGTGGTCAATTCCATCTCGATCACATTCTGACTTCGCAAGTACTTGACTGTGCCCAGAAGCCTTCCGTCCCTGAATTAGAAATTCAGTTGTTGCTCCTAGATTGATTTTGATGATTACAAAGCAGATTGAAGGGATACAAATAATTTTAAAATGAAAAAGTCCTTATGCTCTTCAAGGGCAAAATCATAATTTTACTAAAATCTTGATTTGATAGTACCATTTGGTAGAACAAATGATTTGAAATCTATTGGTGAAAATTTCATTGTGTTTGGACTTATATTTTTGAAGTTATGAAGGTTTGAAGTGCATGAGTCGACTCATGAGTCAACTCATGGCACTGTGAGCTGATTGGCACGCAAAAATTCTCCTTGGCACGCTAGTTTTCTGGCTTGGCACGACCTGTGAGTCGACTCATGAGTCGACCCACAAGGCATGAGTCGACTCATGAGTCGACCCCTGCTAATTTGAGCCAAGAATTTCCAGAAACACATTCTCTGGTTTTTGCAACAGAGGTCGACTCATGAGTCGACCCCTGAAGCATGAGTCGACTCATGAGTCGACCCCTGCGACGGGAAATGTCAGCAACGGCTATTTTTTTGCCCGTTTTAATTGCCTTTTATGCTTCCTAAAAATCCTCTAACGGCTCTTTATCTACCTAAATTGTTTTCTCTTGCTTCTAATGCTACAAAATGCTTTAAATGGTGAAAGAAATTGCAGATTAAATAGCGGATCAAACGTGAAATCAAATGAGCAGAGAAAGAGAGGAAAAAGAGAAGAACAGAAGAGAGGATCCAAAATTTGCAAGAATAAGCCTGAGATCAACGAAAAATCCAAAGAGAAAAAGAGAGAGGATCCACAATATACCAGAGAGATTGTGATAGAGAAAAGCTAGATCTTTCAAGGAGAGAATTCTTCACGCCTATTGTTTCAACCTTGATCTAGAGATCGTTTAAAGCTTTCAAGAGATCTTCAATCAACAATCAACCTCTTCTCAAGCAATCAAGCGTTCATCCGCTTTGAAAAAATCTGAAAAAGGGGTTCTTCATTTGAGTAAAGCTTTTATTGTTATATTTGCTCATTTAAGGAGCTGTTATTGTATTAATCTGTGCTCAGAATTTTCTAACTCTTTGTGAGTTTTTGTTCTTGTGTTTGGAGGATTTTCAAAACAAGAAAAGGTTGATCCGAACCTGAAATCAGAGTGTTTTAGGTTTACTTGTACCCGAGAAACAAGTGATCTAGCTTGGGATAGCTAGTGTCGGAGTTTTCGACGTTTTGTATTCGGGTTGAATACAAAGGATAGTGGATTGAAATTTCCAAGTGGGATCTTGGGGAGTGAATGTAGGTACAAGGTTAGCACCGAACCACTATAAATCCTTGTGTTTGTGGTGTGCTTTATCGCTTTATCTTATTTCTCTATTATATCCTTGCAATACTGCTTTAAGAAATTAATATTGATTTAAAGCCATTGTTTTGTTCTTCATAAGTTATCTGTTGGGCTTAAAATTTTTAGAAACCCAATTCACCCCCCCTCTTGGGTTGCATAGCTGGGCAACAGGTGGTATCAGAGCCGGTGCTCTAGCCCTTCTTTGATCTAACAATCAAAGAGCCAAAGATCTATGGCAACCCATGTTGGAACTTCTCTAGCCGAGGGGCAATCAACAAACCGACCTCCACTTTTCAATGGGTCTAATTACACCTATTGGAAAGCTCGGATGAAGATTTTCATACAAGCACTCGACTATGATATGTGGAGTATCATAGTGAATGGTCCTCACACACCCACCAAGATTATAGATGGTGAGGAGTCAACCAAACCCGAGAAAGAATGGGATGAGGTTGACAAGAAATTTGCACAATTAAATGCCAAAGCTATGAATGTTCTTTATTGTGCACTAGATGCTAGTGAATTTAATCGCATTTCTACTTGTGCATCTGCTAAAGAAATATGGAATAGGTTAGAAGTCACCCATGAGGGAACAAATCAAGTAAAAGAGTCTAAAATAAACATGCTTGTACATAAATATGAATTGTTCAAAATAGAGCATGATGAGTCCATAACTGCTATGTTTACTCGTTTTACTGATATAATCAATGGTTTAAAGAGTCTTGGCAAATCTTATACTAACAGTGAACTTGTAAGGAAGATTCTCAGGTCACTGCCAAGAACTTGGGAAGCCAAGGTGACTGCCATCCAAGAAGCAAAGGACTTGAACACTCTACCTCTAGAAGAGCTTCTTGGATCCTTGATGACTCATGAACTTAGCATGAAGCAACATCAAGAGGATGAAGTCAAAAAGAAAAGAACCATTGCCCTCAAATCCACAACTTCGCCTGATTATGAAACGGATGACTCTGAAGATGAAGATCAGGATGAAGAGATGGCTCTCATCACCCGGAAATTTAAGAAGTTTCTAAGAAAAAGGAAACAGGGGATGAGAAAAAAATTTACAAAAGGGGATCAAAGCAAAGAAAAGGAGAAAGATCAAACCCCTATATGCTACGAGTGCAAGAAGCCAGGACATTTCAGATCCGAATGTCCACAATTGAAGAAAGGTCCAAAGAAGTTCAAAAAGAAGGCAATGATGGCGACCTGGAGTGCGAGTGATGACTCAAGCTCCGACGAGGAAACCTCAACAGAACAAGCCAACCTGTGCCTGATGGCACATGAAAATGAGGTGTGTCTAGCATCCCAAGAAGGAAACAGGAAATGGTATCTTGACAGCGGATGCTCGAGACACATGACTGGTGATGAATCACAATTCATCACGCTTGATGCTAAGGATGGAGGGATGGTCACCTTTGGAGATAATGGCAAAGGAAAGATCATCGGGATAGGTAACATTGGTATCACTCCCTCCAAATACATTGAGAATGTTTTATTAGTTAAAAGTTTAAAGCATAACTTACTTAGCATTAGTCAATTCTGTGATAAAGGTTATAAAGTAAGTTTTGAATCATCTGTTTGCATTGTGACAAGTCCTATTAACGATGGCATTAAATTTATAGGACATAGGCATGGCAATGTTTATATGGTAGACTTGAATGATTTAACTAAATTAAACATGCAATGCCTAGTTTCTTTAAATACTAAAATAAATAAGACTAGTTGGCTGTGGCATCGTAGACTTGCACACATTAGCATGCATTCTTTTTCAAAATTAATTAAAAAGGATTTAGTTCTCGGTTTGCCAAAACTGAATTTTGAAAAGGATAGAATTTGTGATGCATGCCAATTAGGTAAACAAACTAGAGTATCATTTAAATCCAAAAACATTGTTTCAACTTCTAGACCTTTAGAGCTCTTACATATGAATTTATTTGGACCAACTAGAACCACTAGTCTAGGAGGAAAACGATATGGATTTGTTTTCTTTTTAGCTCACAAAAATGAAACTTTTCAAATTTTTACGAAATTTCATCAAAAAGTCACAAATGAAAAAGGGTTTTCAATTCAAAATATTAGAAGTGATCATGGAACAGAATTTGAAAATCATGACTTTGAAAATTTTTGTGATGAAAATGGAATTGGCCATAACTTCTCTGCTCCTAGGACACCCCAACAGAATGGGGTAGTAGAAAGGAAAAATAGAACCTTAGAAGAAATGGTCCGTACCATACTTTGTGAAAGCAACCTTCCAAGATATTTTTGGGCGGAAGCTATTAACACAGCATATTACATTTTAAATCGTGCTTTAATTAGATAATTTTTAAAGAAAACCCCCTATGAACTTTGGAAAGAAAGAAAACCAAATATTGCATATTTTCATGTCTTTGGTTGCCGATGTTTTGTATTAAATAATGGAAAAGAAAAACTTGGTAAATTTGATGCAAAATCAGATGAAGCAATCTTTCTAGGTTACTCCTCCACTAGTAAAGCATTTAGAGTTTTCAACAAAAGAACTTTAGTAGTTGAGGAGTCCATACATGTTGTCTTTGATGAATCTAACGATCTTCCTTCAAGGAAGAATGAGGGTGTTGATGATGCAGATCCACAAATAGAAGGTATGAAGGAGATCACTCTGAAAGATTCAGCAACTCCAGAAGACAAACAAAATGAGAAAGGTGAAGAAGTTCAAGAACAACCTCAAGGTACAAATGACTTACCCAAAGAATGGAGGTATGTTCACAACCACCCTAAGGAGTTAATAATTGGTGATCCTATGCATGGGGTAAAAACACGTTCTTCACTTAGAGATGTACTTAATCATTGTGCATTTGTATCTCAACTTGAACCTAAAACTTTTGAAGAAGCTGAAAATGATCATAACTGGATTAATGCTATGCAAGAAGAACTTAATCAATTTGAAAGAAATAATGTTTGGACCTTAGTGAAAAGACCTAAAGATTATTCAATAATTGGCACAAAATGGGTCTTTAGAAACAAATTAGATGAGCATGGAAATGTAATTAGAAATAAAGCAAGACTGGTTGCTAAGGGATATAATCAAGAAGAAGGAATTGATTTTGATGAAACCTTTGCACCTGTTGCTAGATTGGAAGCTATTAGACTTCTACTTGCATATGCTTGCTTTATGAATTTCAAGTTATTTCAAATGGATGTTAAAAGTGCATTTTTAAATGGATATATTTCTGAAGAAGTATATGTAGAACAACCCCCTGGATTTGAAAATCATGCTTTTTCCAATCATGTCTTTAGATTAAATAAAGCTTTATATGGTCTAAAACAAGCACCTAGAGCATGGTATGAAAGGCTAAGCAAATTTTTACTAAATAATAGTTTCTCAAGAGGCAATGTTGATACAACCTTATTTATTAAAAGAAACCAAAATGATATGCTAATTATACAAATTTATGTTGATGACATAATTTTTGGGTCTACTAATGAATCCCTTTGTCAAGACTTTGCTAAGCTTATGCAGGGAGAGTTCGAGATGAGCATGATGGGAGAACTCACCTTCTTCCTCGGACTCCAAATCAAATAATCAAAAGAGGGAATCTCCATCACCCAAAGTAAGTACACCAAGGAACTACTCAAAAGATTTGGAATGGAGAACTGCAAACCAATTGGCACACCAATGAGTCCTTCAAGTAAGCTTGACAAGGATGATGAAGGTAAAAGCGTAGACTTAAAATACTACAGAGGTATAATTGGTTCATTATTGTATTTAACTACAAATAGGCCTGATATCATGTTTAGTGTTTGCTTATGTGCAAGATATCAATCTAATCCTAAGGAATCTCATTTGAATGCTGTTAAAAGAATCCTTAGATACTTAAATGGTACACAAACTATAGGGTTATGGTACTCTAAGGACTCACAAATTAATTTGTTAGGATATTCAGATGCTGATTTTGCTGGATGTAAATTAGATAGAAAAAGCACAAGTGGAACTTGCCAATTTCTTGGAGTAAATCTAATCTCATGGTTTAGCAAGAAATAAAATTCGGTGGCACTGTCTATGGCTGAGGCCGAATACATTGCAGCCGGAAGTTGTTGTGCTCAAATCTTGTGGATTAAGCAACAACTCGAAGATTTTGGAATCAAACTTAATGAAACACCAATAAAATGTGATAATACAAGTGCCATAAATCTATCTAAAAATCCAATTCAACACTCAAGATCTAAACATATCGAAATAAGACATCATTTTATAAGAGAACGTATTCAAAACAAAAATATAATTCTTGAATATGTTAGCACTGAAAATCAATTAGCTGATATCTTTATAAAGACCCTTAGTGAGGATAGATTCTGTGAAATTAGAAGAAATCTAAGAATTCTAGATCCATTTGCCTAAAATTTCTCAATTTCCAAAGAATAGATGTCAAAAACTCTTAGAGCTCAATTTTTAACATCTATCCTGGTCCAAAAGCTCAGATTTATCACTCTAAAAACTTATCATTGAGCAAAATTCCTTCTCCCAAAATTTTGAATTTTTTTGGAATTTATTTACATTTTTCCTGAATTTTTGAACTTCATGAGTCGACCCCCATGAGTCGACTCAATGGCAAACTTGTAAATCCCACCAACTTCCATCGGGTTCATTATTTTTAAACGGGAAACCCTGTTCGTGAGACGACTCATCTTCTCATCATCTTTCTTCCGAAAGCCGTCCTCTCCAACTCTTCTTGCTCCAAATCCAAGGATCAATTCTGAGACAATTCTCCCTCCTCTCCACCAAAAATCGCCTCATTGAAAAGGATTTTTCTGTGCTTTCTCGCAGTGATTGACGCGGGTGGAACGTGCCCTAGAACTTCACCGTTCATTCAAAATTCACTTCCTTTCTCCACCAAAATTCTTCTTTACTCTTTTGTGATCCCTCCTCCACTGAATTCAAGTCTTCTTGTCTGCTACTTTTTGGATATGGCTCCAAAGATGAAACTTTCCCAAAGGAGAAAATCAATCCGAGAGCCTGAGAAAATTGTCCGAAAGAAAAGGCATGCTCAGTCTTCCAGTGTTCCCGCTCCAGTTTCAGTACCTGCTCAAGGTCTCTCTCAATCCTCTATAAGCCCCAGTGTAAATCCTCTTTCTGATAGAAAAGTAGAAACCGAGAAGAATATAGATTTTCGGTTCTTTGAGAAAGAAGGCTTTACTTTTGCAAGTAAAATCAAAAATCAAGGATGGGAACTTTACTGCTCCCTTAAGGAAGTCACCTATGTTGATCTAGTTAGAGAGTTCTACCAGAACCTAAATTATGGAAGCGGGTCAGTGACTTCAACTGTAAAGGGAATTGACATATGCTTGGATTCTAGAATATTGGGAGATATACTTCAGTTGCCTAGTGAAGGATATTCATATATGGAACTCCCAATTAAAGAAGAAGGGATCAGGATTATCTTAGGAGAAGATTTTTCAGAAAATTTAAACAAATTGGAAGCAAAGCTATTATCCATTGAGATGAGGGTCCTGCATCAGATTGTAACAAAACTCTTCTTTCCTAGGAGTGGTAGACATGACTTACTGTCTGGAAGAGATGTATGTGTCATGTTTCATGTCATCACTCAGACCCCCCTGAACCTCCCTGCACTTATGATAGAGGCCATGAGAGAAACTTTGAATAGATCCAAGGCACACTTGCCTTATGGTATGGCCCTTACTAAAGTATTCAGGAGGTTTGGAGTTAGCTGTGAGGGGGAGACACCTACCAAGCTCTCCCATGTGGACACTTTCAACCAACACAGCCTGCACCGAATGGGAATTACAAAGACTGTTGGTGGTTGGATCAAGGGCTCTGAAGAAAGAGCTGAGGAGAGAGCTGAGGAAAGAGCTGAAGACAGAACTGAAGGCAGAGTAGAAGAAGAAGGTCCATCTTCTCCTGTACATGATTTCAGGGCAGCTTCACCAGATACCCAGTTCATTTCTGATACTGAGGCTGGCCCTTCAGAGTTTACTAGGATGCCCACACCAGTGTATCAGCCAGAGACCAGAGCACATCCATCAGAGTTCAGACTAGCTGATGATCAGATCGAGCATATTTCACAGCGTGTGGCTTCTTTGCTATCCAGCCAGTGGAGTAGTACTTCTTCTGCACCTGGAGCTACCTCTTCTGATCAGACCATTACTCCCCACATCTCCACTGTATTTCAGATGATTTCAGATCAGTCCATCAGGATACAGCAGCTTGAGGATACAGTCTGGAGACTTACTGGCAGAGTTCTTGACTTGCAGGGGCAAGTCCTTGCATTGGCCCATCCCCAGCCACAGGAGTCTACTATTGAGGTCACAGACCTCACTGCAGAGGCTGGCAGGCTCAGAGGAGCACTAGAAGGTGGATATGAGCTATTGAGGAAAGAGATCCGAGGATCGAGTGAGCATGCTACCACCCAGTTCACTGCTCTACTTCAATCTGTTTCCAAAGCACTGAACGTACTTGATTCTATCAGACTCACCCTTTCTGTTCAGTCCCTAGCATCTCAGCGTTCTCAGCCACCCAGTTCATCTCGTTCTCCTGCTCGTGGCAGAGGCAGACGGGGTAGAGGACGCACTTCTGATCCATCATCTCCTCACCCTATATCTGATGACTCCGATCATTGACTTATCTTGATCATTACTAGGTCCTAGGAGTTAGTATCTTTTTCTAGGATCTATACCTTGGGGCCATGTATTGACATTTAGCTGATTGAATTTTTATGTATTGAAACAATTATGATATTAATGGAATCATCTTTTACCTATATTTCTACCTCTTTGTAATGATCATATTTTGGTTATATTTCAATCTCTGATACATCTGTTGAAATATTATCTTCTCCTTGTTGTTGTTTGCTGTTGATAATTGCTATATTAAGGGGGAGCAAACATCTGTGAAAAACTCTAAAGGGGAAGAAATTAAAAGAAAAAGAAAAGAAATTGTTAACTATGTTTGATGATGTCAAAAAGGGGGAGAATGGTATATTAAACAAAAATTGAAATTAGACAAAAAGCCTAATTTATGAGAAAAAGGGGGAGAAATTAAACAAAAACAAAGATTGGAAGATTAAAACAAATATTGGAGAAATTAAACAAAAAACAAAGATTGGAAGATTAAAACAAATATTGGAGAAATTAAACAAAAATAAAGATTGGAAGATTAAAACAAATATTGGAGAAATTAAACAAAAACAAAGATTGGAAGATTAAAACAAATATTGGAGAAATTAAACAAAAATAAGGATTGAAAGATTAAACAAAACTTTGAGAAATTTGGTATCAAAATTTGGTATCAGACAGAACTTAAACAAAAAGTCATCCATCAAAAGCAAAATCATAAGTACAATGCAAATAAGTATTTTTTTATATGTTCTGATATATTTCAAAATTTAAACTTGCTCTGATACATCTTTTGAAATTTTACTCACCTTGATACATCTTAAGAAATTTGTTTTACTCTGATACATCCTACAATTCCTTTTAACTTGCTCTGATACATGATAAAATTTGATCCGATACAGTGTGAAGGTTTCTCTGATAAATTATAACATTTGATCCGATACAGTGTGAAGGTTTCTCTGATATATTATAACATTTGCTCTGATACAGTGTGAAAATTTTCTCTGACATTTGCTCTGATACAGTGTAAAATTTTTTCTGATATATTATAAAATTTTCTTGCTCCGATACATTGTAAAATCTTTACTGATATCATTGTAAAAATTAT
Source organism: Elaeis guineensis (assembly GCF_000442705.2). Taxonomy (NCBI): domain Eukaryota; kingdom Viridiplantae; phylum Streptophyta; class Magnoliopsida; order Arecales; family Arecaceae; genus Elaeis; species Elaeis guineensis. The sequence goes on from NC_025998.2 coordinate 39,210,995, forward strand.
TTTTCTTGCTCTGATACATAGAAAAAGTTATTTATCTTCTCTTGCTCTGATATATCTTAAACTCAAAATGATCTAATATCCTTTTCAAATCTTTAAGAAAATGGACAAACTATTTTTGCATTTATATTACATGCCAAAAGGATCATACTCTTTTCAAGCATATACACCTATAATGGATTCTTTTAAAATTAATGCATTAACATAAATATTTTTGTTCAAATATTTTGTCATCATCAAAAAGGAGGAGATTGTTGCTCCTAGATTGATTTTGATGATTACAAAGCAGATTGAAGGGATACAAATAATTTTAAAATGAAAAAATCCTTATGCTCTTCAAGGGCAAAATCATAATTTCACTAAAATCTTGATTTGATAGTACCATTTGGTAGAACAAATGATTTGAAATCTATTGGTAAAAATTTCATTGTGTTTGGACTTATATTTTTGAAGTTATGAAGGTTTGAAGTGCATGAGTCGACTCATGAGTCAACTCATGGCACTGTGAGCTGATTGGCACGCAAAAATTCTCCTTGGCATGCTAGTTTTCTGGCTTGGCATGACCTGTGAGTCGACTCATGAGTCGACCCACAAGGCATGAGTCGACTCATGAGTCGATCCCTGCTAATTTGAGCCAAGAATTTCCAGAAACACATTCTCTAGTTTTTGCAACAGAGGTCGACTCATGAGTCGACCCCTGAAGCATGAGTCGACTCATGAGTCGACCCCTGCGATGGAAAATATCAGCAACGACTATTTTTTTGTCTGTTTTAATTGCCTTTTATGCTTCCTAAAAATCCTCTAACGGCTCTTTATCTACCTAAATTATTTTCTCTTGCTTCTAATGCTACAAAATGCTTTAAATGGTGAAAGAAATTGCAGATTAAATAGCGGATCAAACGTGAAATCAAATGAGCAGAGAAAGAGAGGAAAAAGAGAAGAACAGAAGAGAGGATCCGAAATTTGCAAGAATAAGCCTGAGATCAACGAAAAATCCAAAGAGAAAAAGAGAGAGGATCCACAATATACCAGAGAGATTGTGATAGAGAAAAGCTAGATCTTTCAAGGAGAGAATTCTTCACGCCTATTGTTTCAATCTTGATCTAGAGATCGTTCAAAGCTTTCAAGAGATCTTCAATCAACAATCAACCTCTTCTCAAGCAATCAAGCGTTCATCCACTTTGAGAAAATCTGAAAAAGGGGTTCTTCATTTGAGTAAAGCTTTTATTGTTATATTTGCTCATTTAAGGAGCTGTTATTGTATTAATTTGTGCTCAGAATTTTCTAACTCTTTGTGAGTTTTTGTTCTTGTATTTGGAGGATTTCCAAAACAAGAAAAGGTTGATCCGAACCTGAAATTGGAGTGTTTTGGGTTTACTTGTACCCGAAAAACAAGTGATCTAGCTTGGGATAGCTAGTGTCGGAGTTTCCGACGTTTTGTATTCGGGTTGAATACAAAGGATAGTGGATTGAAATTCCCAAGTGGGATCTTGGGGAGTGGATGTAGGTGCAAGGTTAGCACCGAACCACTATAAATCCTTGTGTTTGTGGTGTGCTTTATCGCTTTATCTTATTTCTCTATTATATCCTTGCAATACTGCTTTAGGAAATTAATATTGATTTAAAGCCATTGTTTTGTTCTTCATAAGTTATCTGTTGGGCTTAAAATTTTTAGAAACCCAATTCACCCCCCCTCTTGGGTTGCATAGCTGGGCAACATCAGTTAGTCCAGTACTAAAGCACAGTGAGTTGCTTGCAAGTCACTGAGGCGATCTCAGGTCTAAGAGACACTTATACCTATATCCCATCAGAGATATTCTCGACAGTAGAATACTCTGGAGTTGGTCACGTTCAATGACGATATACCCTTACATCTCACCTGTATGCCATACCAGTGTCTCCACACTCCTTGGTTAAGAGGACAACCAACCCATATGGCCTACAGCGACCTATGCTCGATAGAAGCTGTCGTCCTTATTAACAGCCTATCATTTGGTCGTGAACAGTTTTAAGGACTAATCGATAAATTCTCTCTTTATCGAACCTAAATAGTCCTAAGGACTTCATCATAACAACGGAGTTCATTAGAAGATGAAAGCTTATGATGAAGATGTCAAATATATTTTATTTATTAATAAATCAATTACAATACTTGGTTGCTCAACCGTCAACAGCTTGATGATTGGCTTTTTGGGACACATTTCCCAACAAAAAGTGCACAATGTATACCCTAAAAGCCACAAAAATTTCAAAAAAAATTTGGATAAATTCGGTACAAAATTGAAAGAGTTTTGGATTTCTAAAACTCTATCTCATAGAATTCGAAATCCAAACTTATTCCTTTTAGATTTGATCCAAACCACCTTCCATGTAAGAAAGAAGAGAGGAGACCTTTTGTGAACGTGGGAGAGATCTGGGAGAGGGCTTTTGTCGCACAAAATAAGTGGAGATTGGCGTTGAATAAGAGAGAGGGCGTGGAGAAGGCTTATGTGGCGTAAGGTGGAATCCTAGTCTTACTAGGATTCTGTCTTATGACTTGTTTTAATTTGGTTTTCCAAACCAAATCAAATCAAAATTAGATCAACCCAATTAAAATAGGTCTTAACCCAATTAAAAACCTAATTTAATCAGATTAAATTAGATTTAAATATGATTTAATTTTCTAATCAAATTAGAAATTAGATTGACCCAAGTCCTAGTTGAACTAGGACTAGTTTTTCCTTGCACTTGGCTTATCCAATAAATCAATTGGACTTGATCCAATCAAGTCCAAACCAAATCTAATTAAATCATATTTAATTAGACTTAATCTCAGCCCATTGGCTTAATCAAATTAAGTCAATCAGCAATCGAATTGCTAATAGATCCTCCTGCAACACTTGCACTAGGTTAAATGTCAATCGTATTGATCATTTAACCCTAGAACGATTCTTAATCGTTGATCAACTATCCGATCGGATCATGAACTTTAATGTATGTGACCTCATAGGTCTGAACCTAAGCCGGTAGCATAGGAACAAATTCTTATACCAATCGAAGTGACCATCTAGCAATGGTACCCGACGACCGGATAGGTCGAATGTGTAGAACAACATCCTTAGAACCCATGCGGATATAGTTTTCATATAATTCATCCCCTTGACCAAAATGATCATAGGACACCCCAGAGTTCAACTGTCAACTCTGATCAAGTTATCCACATTGTATTTCAAAATATCAAATCCATCTGATGGATTATCCTGGCCAAGATTTTGCTAAATTGATATACAGCGACTCATTCTTCTCCAACTCTTGGAGTGGTCGATCCCATCTCGATCACACTCTGACTTCGCAAGTACTTGACTGTGCCCAGAAGCCTTCCGTCCCTGAATTAGAAATTCAGTTAGTCCGGTACCAAAGCACAGTGAGTTGCTTGCAAGTCACTGAGGCGATCTCAGATATAAGGGACACTTATACCTATATCCCATCAGAGACATTCTCGACAGCAGAATGCTCTGGAGTTGGTCACGTTCAATGATGATGTACCCTTACATCTCACCTGTATGCCATACCAGTGTCTCCACACTCCTTGGTTAAGAGGATAACCAACCCATATGGCCTATAGCGACCTATGCTCGATAGAAGCTGTCGTCCTTATTAACAGCTTATCATTTGGTCGTGAACAGTTTTAAGGACTAATCGATAAATTCTCTCTTTATCGAATCTAAATAGTCCTAAGGACTTCATCATAACAACGGAGTTCATTAGAAGATGAAAGCTTATGATGAAAATACCAAATATATTTTATTTATTAACAAATCAATTACAATACTTGGTTGCTCAACCGTCAATAGCTTGACGATTGGCTTTTTGGGACACATTTCCCAACACTAGGATCTAGTTTTGAAGGTCCAGTGGTGTGATACTGAGCTCGATCTTAAAGTTTCAAAGCTCTGAAATTGAGCTCGGTCTCAATATACTAAAAGCACTAAAATGGAGCTCTAAAATTGACCTTTGAAATTGACCTCACCTTCTTAAAATGTCTTTAGTTTCAATATTTCAAAGCTTTGAAACTAGGCTCAAGGTTCCAATGTTCCAGTGCTTTCAAGAATCCTCTCTTCAATTTCAATGTTTCAAATTTCTGAACCAACATTAGAGCTTCTTCAAAGTTTCAGCTGAACTTGTGCTCTCGATCAAAGCTGAACTTGTGCTTGGTTTCAATCTTCTAGTGCTTTGAAATTGAACTCAATTTCATTATTTTCAGAGCTATGAATTGAACTCAGTTTCATTGCATATCAATTTCCTATGAATTGATGCAGCTTGTTCCTCATCCATGTTTCAAGGTTCTGCTTCAAACCTTCTTTTCGTCCATATTTCAGAGTTAGATTTCACATACAAATTTTGCCCAACATTGAAACTCCCTCCAAGATTTTAGAACTCTTCAAGTTTAGCACAACATTAGAGCTTCTTCAAGGTTTCAGAGCTCTAGACTAAAGTATCAATAAAGTTTCAAAGCTCAATTATACAGTTGTGAAACTTCCTTTAGCCATGTTTCTTATCTCGATTTCAACTTTGAATTAATTCCTTAGTTATGTTTTTCTTAAAATATGTGATTCCATTTGCTAATAATATTCCATGACTAAAGATACTTTTAACAAATATACCAAAAACTATTGATGAAACTGTCAATTGCATGAACTATCTTTTGGCACCAATTACAGGTAACAACCTTAAATTCAACATCTGAATACTAATCATATATAATTATTATATAAAGAATAAAGTAGATTTCAAAACTGATTAGAAAGATAATATCATTGATTGCAAAGCCGATCACAAAACATTCATTGTATACATGACTTCCAAAATTATATCTATTCTTTAATCAAAAAAAACTACTAGCATAGCCCATAAAACCATCATTACAATCAAATAAAACTTCTTCCTTACAGCACACTTCACAAGCTCTTTCTTCAACCTAGCACAGTCAGCCTTCACCTTTGTTACTTCCATTTTATATCAAAAGTCTCCCTTTTTAAGACATCTGCCTCTTCTAACAAGTTGATTGTGTCTCCTTTCAACTTTGATATATATTCTTTTAAATCTGAACTTTCTTTATACCTTCCAATGATTCAAGACAATCTTCCCACCTCAGCTTTCAAATTTCTTACTTCATCTCTCTTTTCAAGAAGAGCTACTTTGGCTCAACCTTTTATTTTCGGATTGATTCATGTGAAGTAACTACAATACGACTCATTCTACAAATAAGAATAATTATACATAAAGATCATAATCAAATAAGTGACATTATAGCTATAAGATCGATCAAAGTTATCTGATAGTTTTGACAACCTCTGAATTTTTTTTTCAAGATTGCCATCACTCTATGAAATACATAGTTTAAATAGGAGGCTACGCTTGCACTCTCTTACACTATCATTGCTTCCTGTTGAGTCTATATTATGGTTTAGAGACTCACGCGTTGACCTTCCAACATTCTTACAAGCTATCACTTTTAAATAGACTTTGAATCAATACCTCGATCATCACTTTTCAATCACCAAATGAGAGGAGAGAAATAGGAATTAGAAACCCTAGGAGGACAAAAAGGAAAGGCAAAATCCTAGTTGGAGGATGGATTAAAAAGGTGGAAAGTAGCTTAGTCTATATTAACTAAGAGATGTCATATCAACAGTATCTGCCACATCATCTACCACATTACTTCCATCTTGGTAATTAGATAGAAGTAATGGTTAGGAGAGAAATTGAAATATTTAGAAGGTTTCAAGATCTGATTATAACGAATCGAAGTTTAGGATAAAAATGAAACCCCCAAAAAAATTTAGGATTTTTTAAGCAATTAAGCCAATAAAATATATGCTCTAACAGAAGATTCTAAATTAAAATCCATTGAACTAGTACACTATGGTGTGATTCGTCCATAGGTTTAACAATTTTAAAACTACAATATAATGCTTGTTAGATGAAAGATTGTTTTCTCATTAACTGATTAGAAAAGAGAGATATGGACTCTTGATTTTGATGATTATCTATATCTCATTCTTTTTCAAATACAAAATATAGTATAGATAAATAAGTGTAAATTTATGAAAGGTGATTCTTGTGGGTGAGCTGTCTTGAGCCATTTGTCGTGTAAGGTAAAAATAGGGTTGATATGCGAGTCATAGATGGATGAGGGTGGAGTTAAACAACAATAGCATATCATAATATAGATAGACCATGGAGATATTATTGGATTAGTTATCAATAATTTGATTTATGTGCATTGCGAACTAGATTTGTATCAATATAATTTGACCTTGTAAAACTCATAAGCCTCACCTATTCAATATAATTATTATGTTTAATAACTCGATAAAGATGAGCTCTTTCCCAATAGCTATGTATTTAAAAATTCAATCAATACAACCATAACCTAGCATGATATTAAACAACCAAAGCTACCATTAGGAAGGAAGATTGTATCTACATTTATTTGTGACTAAATATAACTATTTGCACACCTTCAAGATCAAAAGTTATAGTCCACTAGTAAAAGAAAGTCTTTGCTTATTTTTTCTTTCATGTCTAGCATTCAAAGTTATAATCGACAACTCATAGGCCAACTTTGACCTTGTTGTTTTGAGATTATATCTAGCATTCATAGTTACATCACTCTATAAGATGGTTGCAATAATATCTGTGCTTATGAGTATATGAATATCCAAACTACCCACCAACTTAATTCTATAGGTTAAGCCACCAATTCAGGTATATTGAAGAGAAAACACTAAATTGCTTAGAGTTTTAATCAATAGAAAGGAGATATTTAAAAAACTTGTACAAGACCAAGCCAATAATCAACCCATCCTATCCTGCCAAATATAGGAGATGAAATATAATTATCATTGTCAACTTTTGGAATATCTAATTTGTAGTGAATACAAAAAATTTGTAGTTATATTTTTTTTTTGAATAGAAAAGTTGAAGTAATTATGAAAATATAGATTTCTATAACTTTTTTGCTAAAATTTACTCTATTTTCTAAAATTTCTGATAGGGTGTTTTTTGAGTTGCTAATCCCAAATTTGACAACAATTGGTCTATCTTGAGTAACCAAAAACAACTTTTTTTTGGTTTTTCTAAGATTTGGAGAGAATTGAGTTGGTAAATAGTTAATATATTTTTTTTAATTTCTAATTACATTCATGTTGATCCTTGTTTTCTTTACTCCTCTTTGTAATTCTTTCTCTTCTTTGAATAAATTTAGATGGCCCGCCTGGGATCTTTGACCCCCCATTACTACTAAAAAGAAAAGTTAGATTGCTCCACCATGGTCTTATATTTTTAAAAATTAATAATACATCAAATCATAGAGAGCCTACAAAAATTATATAGATACAAATAATATTTTTTGAGTTTTGAAAAATGTATTGGACCTAATGAAGTTTTATTTTACTAGATACACGAATGATATGGTTATTAATTTATTAAATGCTCTTCAAATAGGAATCTCAAAGAATCTCCTTGCGAATCGATGTTTATTATTGTCACTCTGGTCAAATGGATAACTTCTCTATGTCTCACATTCTTTTCAGTCCATCCACTCCATCTAGGATTAAATCTTTCATTCATGTCTTTTTTCACATTCAGGAATAGAAGTTGCCATAGCAATATCTAGGTATTCCAATATTTGGGAAGTTAGTTGGTCGTTGTGTCTTTTGACCTATGATTAGAAAAGTCATTGAGTGTATCAATTCTTAGAAATAGAGGACTCTTTCTTTTGCGGCTCGCACTACTTTAATTCAATTGATTCTTTTAATCCTTTCTTTATATACCTATCTGCCATTCATCTGTCTATCAATATCCACTACAATCTTGAGAAAGAAATGAGGACTTTTTTTATGAGGTCATTCATCCACTTCTGAGGGGTTTGCACCATATTGCTTCGGATCGGGTTTGTTTGCCTGAGGCCGTTGGGGGTTTGGGTATCACTTCTTTAATTTCTAGCAAACATCAATGCTTGTCTAAGATTTCTAGCCACTTGCTTCTCTCTCCAATTTTCTTTGGGCTAGGTTAATTAAGGCTGACTATCATTTTCTTTGTTTGTGGGTTAATTATCAAAAACCCCACCATTACTTTATTATCTAGAGAAAAATCTGCGATGTTGGTCTTGGGGTCCAACTTCAAATGTAATGGCTAATTGGCACTGGCAGATCAATAAAGGTTTATGTAGATCCTTGGATATCTATTTTGGTTTTAAATGTGCGGCCTACTTATGTTAATGTTGACCTTTTGGACCTCAATTTAAAAATTTCTGATTTACTTATCTCTTCTAAGGATTGAAATATGACTGTTCTAAATCGTTTATTCTTTACTGATCTAGTTACAAAGATTCTTTCTTTACCCGCTTCTTAAATAGATTGGCCAGATACTTTGGTTTGGGGTAATTCTAAACTCCTTATGGTTTCTCTAAAAAGTATTTTCATTTTTTCTTCTATTCATAATTTGACTGTTTCTCAACAATTTTTCATTGGATTTGGTACCTTAAGGTCCCTCCCAGAATTCAAATTTTTTATGATAGTTAACTTCGAAGTACCTGCCAACTAAAGCTTTTCTTGCTATTCGGGCCATTACTCTCATATTTTCACAGAGTTATGATTTATGTCCTGATATCATTGAAGATTGCACCCATGTTATTCTTTTTTGTCCCTTTGCTAAGTATTGTTGGTATTATCTTCATCGTAATTTTCATGTGCTATTTTTGTTTTCTAACTTAGTAGAGATCTTTTCCTTCATGACAAATGGAATGGTCCCTCAAGAACAAAAAGTTTTGGTTGGAATAGTAGCCTGGGCCATTTGGCAAGCTCGTCATGAGCATATTTTTAATAATACTTGCTATACTCCTCATCAGGTGGGTACTCGAGCCTTGTCTTATTCTAAGCACCATAATTTATCTCAGTGTAGATATTGTAATAGAGTTTCTCATCCTTTGTCCACTTCTTTATTAGTTTCATGGCTATTCTCTTTCTATGGAGTTTTCAAAGTAAATTTTGATGGCTCAACAACTTCTAATATGCTTGCTGCTGCATTTGTTATCGGGAATTATAATGGAACTTTTGTTAATAGCGAGGGAAAGGTGTTGTCTCCAATAGCTGTGCTTTTTGCTGAACTTGTTGGTATTTGGTTGGGAGTCAGGATAGCTATATATTATCTCCAATTATCGACCATCATTCTCGGGACTCTCCTATAGTAATTTCTTGAATTTTGTTTAATCAAAATTATAAAACTACTCATATTCCTTTACTACAGGATATTTACTATTGATCCCATTCTATCTCTTCTCTTCGAGTTCGCTATATTTATAGAGAGGCAATTCAGGTTGCAGGAGACTCCACTTGCTCTTCTAATCAGGATGTTGATTTGCAGTGTAGACAATCACTCAATGCTGATTCTCATGGATTTTATTCTATCGTCACTAGTTGTTGTCAATATAGTTTGTTGATTTCTATCTGTTGTCTATTTCGCAGATTTCTTTTACTGAATGTCAAGGAGTTCGATTTATTTTTATTGTCAACTAACATGGGTCTCCTCTTTTCTTCACAGATGTCCTGTTAACTCTAAGGGATCTTTTCATAAATACCTTCGCTTCCTTATTACCTATGAAGACTGGGGTTATAAGGTTTCTTTGACAAAAAATAGTGGTGGGAAGCAACAACGATGCTGGAATAAGAGATCATTATCTTTATTTAGGAACATAATTCGATGGTTTTACTGCAAAGGTGGAAAAATACCGAGTAAAGGAGAGTACTGTAGTCAAGAGGTCATGCATCAACATGGGAAAAGAAATAAGGAAGATTGTCTACTGTGTTGCTATGATTTTGATATCGCAGCAATGGTGGTCATTCTCTAACGATTGCCTATCATTTCAGCTGCTTTTGGCTGCTATTGTATACATATAGCCAATGTTTCTTATGCTGTCAACCTATCTCTAGGCTTCATATTCCAAAGCTGGGACACTGATGCAAGGATGGAGATATTTTGTATGGAATATCTGCAACTCTACAAGGGGTTTGGGGAAGAAAAGAAATTGAGTGAAAACAAGAGAGATTGGCAACGCATACAAGCTGATTTGAGGGTGATAGAGGGAGAGGTCAATGATCAAAAAAGGAAGGAACAAAAACAGAGTGGAAAATATGTTAAAAAAAATGGAGTGATTAAAGAGAGAAAAATTGTGGGCCTAACATACATGTTATTCTGTGCAGGATGCAGTTACTATTAATATACCTCTTTCTGTTGCTAATGTATGTCTATATGATATTCATATATAAGATGCCAACTTCAATTTATATCAACTATGAAGACTGAGGTCATATGGTTTCGAGGAAAAACATTGGTGGGAAGCAACAGAGATGTTGGAATATGAGATCATTATCTTTATTTACAAACATCATTCAATGGTATGTCTACAAAGGTGGAAAAATACAAGGTAAAAGAAAGTACGGTAGTCAGGTGGTGTTGCATCAACATGGGCGAAAAAATAAGGAAGATTGTTTACCATGTTACTTTAATATTGATGTTGCAGTGATGGTGAAAAATCTTTATTGGTTGCTCATCATCTTAGCTGCTTTTCAAAGGAATATGAATAAAGCAAATGCTTCTCATGCTGTTAGCCTATCTCTAAGTTTTATACTGGCTGGATCACTGATGTAAGGATGATGATATTCTGTTCGAAATTCAGGCAACTCTACAAGGGGTTGGGGGAGAAAATAATTTGAGTGAAAAGAAGAGAGCTTGGCAATGTAAACATGTAGATCTGAGAGTCATAGAGGGAGAGGTCAATGATCAGAAAAGGAAGGAAAAAAAATAGAGTGGAAAAAATGTTAACAAAAATGGAGTAAGAAGAGAGAATCTGAGTGCCTAATATATTATTTTTCTTCACTGTGGAGGGTACAGTTACTACTAATATACTTCTTGCAGGAACTGATCCATGGCTATGTGCTATTGATAAATGAAATGCCAACTTCAAATTATATCAAATTGATGTATTGTCTGCTGCTGTTCATCTGCATCAAATCGCTATCTGTCTTCAATCCTTCAGCGGGCTTCAGGTGTCAAAATCCTTTCTTTACAGGTCTTCGGTTCTCCAGAGGTTGTTCTATTAAATTGCTTAGCACTGGCACTGACAAGTTTTGGGAGTGGAGAGATTTTGATACATAGATCCTAAAAGTTGTAATGTTTGCAACTATGATGGCTACGGGGCTGTGGAGCATCTACACGTCTGGATCTCAAATCATATGCCCACCAACTCATGTAGATATCATCAGTTTATTGGGGCTAGCTGCTACACATATGGCTCTCACATTCTTCTATCAGTGTTTATTTCCATGATTGCTACTCAACTTCAACTATCTCAAATGATAGTTACCGGTCATGTGTGCTATAACTTATATTCCTTATTATGAGGACCCATACTCAGGAGGATATTCTAATTCGGACATGCATATATTTATGACTCTCATCTATTGCTCAAACTTGGTTGAGTCCTTGCTCCTTAAATCAGGATTTAATTTAGATGCATGGATTTGCTATATATAGGGGTGACAATCAGGACGGATCGGATCATAAACGGATCGGTTCAATATGGATCGGATCAAAAAATCATCAATCCAAATTCGATCTGTTTATTAAATAGGTCAAAAATTTAAATTTGAACCCAATTTATTTATTAAACTGATAATCCGATCCGATGCGTTTAATCCGTTTATTAAATAGGTCAAATTAAATTAAATGAATTAAACAGGTTAAACGGATTAAGCAGATCGGATTAAATAGGTTAGAAACAGGTTAAATAGATTTTAAACAAATTAAACGGATCTTAAATAGGTTAAACAGATTAAACAGATCGGATTAAATGGATCAAAAATAGATTAGAGAGATTAAATAGGTTAAATGAGTTATCTGACTCAATCTTATCTGAATATTAAATAAATTAAATAGGTTATACGAATCAAATATCTAAAATTTAAATTTAATTTAATTATTAAATAAGTTAAATAATTCAAATTTATTTAATTTTAATTTTAATTTTAATTTATTTATAATAAATTGAATATGAATCAAATTAATAAAATAAAGTATATTTTATTAGTCATATATATATATATATATATATATCGTGTGCGTGTCTTATGCCCATTTCTCCTTGTAAAGTGGTTTCTTTCTTAAAATGGCTGTTTCTGTGCCATAGTTTGTACTCTGCTACACTTATTTCAAGTAATACAGCTCCGGCTTCACTTTCTACCAAAAACAAGAGGACCTCCTTGCGCTCTTTCTTCCTCTTCAATCCAAACGTCCCATATCCATTGTCCATCTACTTCCATTGATAGCCAGCTCTCAGGCCGAAGATTACTTAAACCTCCTCTCTCTCTCTCTCTCTCTCCGTCCAAATTTACGGAGAACAAGCCCTGAAGCCCAGCAGACCCACCTACCTCCTGCTCCTCAAGGCTCCGGCTGCTCTCCATTCGCATCCCCTTTGACTCTCCCTCCAAGGCCACATTCTCAAATCTAACCTCCAAGATGACATCTTGATCGCCTCTGCGTTACATGATATGCTCTCTTAATGCATGTAGATATCTATGGTGCTTGCAAGCTGTTTGATGAATTCCTGAAAGAGAGATGTTGGTGCTTGGAATGTGATGCTATTTAGTTATCCTCGAAATGGGTATGCAGACAAGTGCCGTCTCTATTTTTCTGGATGGATTTTCCTGACTCTCTGTTGCTTGCTTCAGGTGTGCTGTGGGTTCGAAGATGAGAGGCTCGGGATGTCCATCCATGCTTCTGTTGTTCGCCAGCTTGAGCTTGCTGACACTTTCTTGGGGAATTCTCTTCTTGTTTACTGCAATAAGGCCGCTGAGTGTCATATTTCTGAGGGGCTTTTTGATAGAATGCTATAAAGAGATATTGTGTCTTGGGATGCAATGATATCGGGGTATATGCAAAGTGAAAATGGATGGGGAGCTCTAGAAATGTTTCATCTACTGATGAAGTGAGGGTTGAGTCCGGATCTTTCGATCCTTGAGACAGCACTGCAGGCATGTGCTCAAATAGGAGAAGGTGCTATTGACGATGGGTGGTTGATCCATGCACTTTTGGTTAAGCTGGGAATCGCTATGGATGTTTACACCGAGAATGCTTATCATTTACTGATAGGGGCCATGTTTGTGAGTGACGGCAATCTTTGTTTGATAAGATGCAAGAGAGACATGTCCTCATGTGCCCTGAGAAAGCTCTGACCTTGATTTAGTGCATGTTTTTTGTTGAGCTTGAAGTAAATTCTGAATTGTCTTTTTTTTTTTTTGGAGGTAAAATGGAGGAAGCAGTTAGCTTCCCTAAATTCTGAATTGTCAGTCAGTGCTTTGCAAGCTGTCAGGCTATTAGGAGGGTGTGTAAAACATGTTACATGTCTCCATTACCTAATTATAGTTATGGGATTTGATTCTGATGTTTTTGTCGCTAGTTGCCTTATTACTGCTTATGGTGAATGATCTGAACTTGAATTTGCCTGCAGAATCTTAAATTGTGTGGTATCTGAAAGGAGTGAACCCATGAATTGCTGGAACACTATGCTTTCTTTTCATGCCCATCATGGTTATTTCTCCCAAGCAGTTGAACTCCTTCATTGTATGCTAAACAGGACATGCACGTTAGATGCTGTCACCCTAGTGAATACACTGTCTGTTTATCCCAGCAACTAATTTCATATCGGGGAAAGCTGTTCATGGCTGTGCAATCAGGAATAATTTTGAGTCTGATGTTTTTGTTGCCATATCATTAATAAAATCATATTTTAGGTGCGTACTTTTAAATGTGGCTTGCTATTTGTTCTCAAAGATGCCATGTTCAAAAGATAGTGACATGGAACATGATGATACATGGTTGTCATGAGAATGGCTTTCCTATGGCGTCACTGCAGCTTTCCCATCTTATGCAGCAGCATGATGGTTCCATGCCAGGCACAACAACTGTTGTGGGAGTTATAGAAGCCATTACTCAAAGAGGATATAGAAGGAACTACAAGCACAATTTGCAACCGAAGCAGGTCTCACCAGTGATGATTTTGTTGCTAATTCCCTTATATCCACGCATGCAAGATTCAGTGATTTGTCAAGGTAGGCATGGTGTTCGGTAGAACATGCAAAGTCAGCACAACTACCCAACCGCAATTATGAAGTGTTCTTATCATGGCCTTGTGGATGCAGCTGTATGGGTCTTTCATGTGATGAAGTTAAACAACATGACACCAGACTCAATCACCTTGCTCTATGTTCTTCAGGTTTGTGCAGTTATTGATTCATTGAATTGCATTATGTGGCTTGAAGCAATCGTAATTAAAGCTGGATATGAATCTGATCTATTTGTTGGAACTTCACTATTAGATGTATATGCAAAATGCGGTGACTTAAGAATCGCTAGACTGCTATTTTGTAAGATGGATCTAACACAGTAGTAACTTGGGTTTCCCTGCGTCAGGGCTACCATGGACATGCAGAGGAGGCCAGCAAAGTTTTGTCCTACATGCAGCACACAGGCCTAAATCCCAATATGGTTCATCTTCTCATCTTCATATCAGCCCGAAGCCATGCCGTCTCTTCTCATTGATCTGATGACTCATTCTTGCTCATTCTTGTGACAAAAAGAGAGCATTATTCAACCTTCATTAACGTTCTTGACCATGGGGTACATATGAAGCTTTGGAGAAAATGCCAATAAATCCAGGGTTACATGCTTGGGTGCATTACCGGGACCATACCGGCTTCAAGGAAACTCGGATATAGGTATGATAGCAGCTAAAAGCTGTTTTAGTTGGATCCTTTGCATTGTGGATAGCATGTTCTTTTGTCAAACATGTCTGTGGATGCTGGAAGATGGAAGAATGCAACTGAAATCATAAGAAAAGTTGATTAATTGGGACTACAAAAAGTGCTGGATTGGAGCACTTTGGAGCATTTGATGACTTGCAAGAACTAGCAGAATAGGAGATGTTGATTTGTAGATTGCATCAAAACTTTTCTTGATGAAAGCAAAGAGTTGCATTTTCTCATGAAGATACAGAAGTAATAGAAGGAGTTTTATGGAAAGAGTCAATGAAGTGCAGTCGTGGATCATGATCAGAAGCATTCTGTGACTCATGAAAATGAAATCAAAGTCATCTGCATTTATGATGATACTTCCTTGATTTGAACAGGTATGCATACTCAAATGGCATCAATCACAAACCACTTGATCCATCCCCCTACCCTCCCCACGGCATCTTTACTATGACTTATCTAAACATCTGCCCTTGATTTTCTATGAATGAGTAATGTAGGCTTCATATTACAAGTATCCACTCTTGAACGGATTAAACATCAACACCAGGTTTCCAATCAATTCATGACTAATGGTGCCTTTTCTGTAAACTATTATGTACTACGACACCATTATGGTTTTCAAATTCTTGTCACCTTAAGTTGGAGAACATCTAGATATGTGTAGGTAGGTATCTGCCTTGTGAAACATTCATCTGTCTTCATGTTTATGTTCATGCATGCAAATTTGTATGGTAACTATATTGTTAAGATATAACTAACTATTGATATCATATGGATATGCCCATTAGATTCAGTGAAGCAATCGTTTGCAACAAATCAAACTATTTACATGTAACGTCATTCTATGCCTTGTATATTCAGATTTACAAAGTCATCAATCTATGTGAGTTGCTGGATGGACTGAAGCATACTTCTTTCTTTTTCATATACAGATTGCCAACTAAAATATTAATGGTGGTCATTCCTCGCCATATAATAAGGACCTAGCATTTTACTATTTGGATGCTTTGAGATCATCCACATTTCTATGTAAGCTTCTCATCGTGGTGTAGTTTGCCAAATTCCTAATTGTAGATCTCTTTTACATATCTTATTGCCCGGGTGGAGCTTAAGTGTGATAGTCCCACGTCAGTTGTGGAACTAATAAATGACCAATATATAATAACTTAAGTAGTCTACTACTAACAACTTGGGCTTAAGCATTTTGGGCCATGTGATTCAGGTCTGAATAAGTTGTGGGGTCAATAGACTGCTTGGGGCATTACAACTCGTATCAAACCAAGCTTATAGGTTCGAAATCCGATAGGCCCTTCAGATGTTGTTGGGGGGAGGGGGATTGTTGGCCATGTGCCAGTGCACACCTGGTGGAACCTAGGGAGGGGTTGCCAACCGGAGGATGGCTGATGATAACCAAGGGATGGCTGATGATGTGGCAATAAGTCTTGTGGGTTGGTAGGGATTAAATGGGACTAACCATCTAGCCTGCCGTATGAGGGTGATCTAGCTTGATACGGGTCAACTTAGGGATACGAGGTTCTATGTGGTTAATAAAGACTAGTAAACCCTACCTTCTCTTAGGCAATTGTCTTTTAGAAAGTTGGTTAGGATCTAAGATCCTACAAATGGTATCAGAACCACTCTTGGGGGTGCTATCGTATGAGGCCACACTGGAACAGATTGTGCATCCTGATGATGTACCCTCAATCCGACGGAAGAAGATTGACCACTGAGGACGGTGACAGCAGCGTGGTGGGTTTGCCTCCAGAGTCTCACATGGATGTGTATTGGGAGGGGATATTGGGGCCACTGGGCCAAGTAGGCCTTTGACGAGGACGTCAGGGATTTAATTGGAGGAGATTATGATACTCCCACATCGGTTGTTGAACTAATAAATGATTGATATATTCAGGCCTAAGCCACATGGTCCAAAATGCTTAAGCCCAAGTTGTTAGTAGTAGACTACTTAAGTCATTATATACCAGTTATTTATTAATTTCACAACTGATGTGGGACTATCACAATCTCCCCCACTTAAATCTTTAATGTCGTCATCAGGGTCCTACTTGGCCCCAGTGGCCCGAGTATCCCCTCCCAGTACACATTCATATGATACTCCAGAGGCAAGCCCACCACGTTGCGTCACCATCTTCAGTGGTCAACCTTTTTCCACCGGATTGAGGGTACATCATCGGGATGCACAGTCTATTCCAGCGTGGCCCCACACGATAGTACCTCTGGGAGTAGCTCTGATACCATTTTGTAACATTCCAAGCTGTCTATTGACCCCACAACTTATTCAGGCCTGTACCACGTGGCCTAAAATACTTAAGCCTAAGTTGTTAGTAGCGGACTACTTAAGTCATTATATACCGATCATTTATTAGTTCTACAACCGATGTGGGACTATCACATTAAGTTACTATTAGTTATCTTCTTAGCCTTTCATTACTAGGTTCCATATATATTTTTGTATAAACTCTATATTATGGGTTAATCTTCTCTATGCAGTAGTAGCATTATATTGTTGGATGTATGTCCTAGAAGCCAATCTTAGCTGATGCATATCATATTTCTAGGACATGATTTTGTACTTTATGGGTATTTATATTATCATTCATATTTTATGTGTCCATGAATCATCCAAGGGATTAACAAAATGATGACACATATTCTCAAAGAGTTGAAAATTTAAGATATGTGTCATTAATGATTAATTCCTAAATTGCTCTTGATCATAGGATCATCATGGGGATGGTAATTGATCCAGATAGATCAGTGCACGGATAGCTTCCTTTGGACAGATCAGTCTCGAGTCTGTGGTGTAGTGACACTGGAGCGAGAGTGCAGGTGGTTGTTAAAGAACAACTAGCACTGAGTGTAACCAACACGAGAAGTCACATAGATGTCTGCTCACTTGTTAGTGACTTTCTCGATGCTGTAGTTATATAACTGATCCTTTGACCTGCAGTGCTATGACTATTTGTAGTGAGACTGCTGGAGTTTAACTACATATAATATAGATCTCAATGAGTCCTTATAGTGGATGTTGGCGACAGTTGGTCCACTGTAGGAGTAGAATGTCCACCTAAATGAGATCTATTGATCTTAGTAGAAGGGAGTAGTCCTATGGGATTTAAGAAGCTGAGTCTTTAAGTCTACGGTCATAACAGTGTGATTAATGAAAAAGAGTTTCCATGAGAATCACATATAGCCTCAAGCTGATTGAATTTATCATATGATCGATGATGAGGTTTGACGATTCATCCATGACTTGCCATCCAATCGAAACTCACGATAGAGGGACTGTATCATACATTAACTGCATCTAGAGGTTCATCACCTTTTATTCTACTAGATTACCACTACATACTGCTAGGTGTCACTGATGGATTGTGAGACCTACGAGCATCATCTTGATGATCGATGATTCTTGATGGACAGAGTTGGAATGGTTCCAATCTATTGAAAAGAGTTTCAATGATATTGTGATAGAGATCACAATATATCTCACTATCAGACATAATAGAACCTATGGGATTACACACAAAAGAAGCTTTTGATTAATTAGATGATTGAATTATGATTATGAATCGTAATAGGATTTAATTATCAATTTGATTGATGATTGATCTAATACGAAAGTTGCATTAAGTAACTCGCTAAAGAGTTAGTGAGTTAAAGGAGGATTAATTAGCAATTGGATTGCTGAGTGGCTCAATATAATTGAGCTATGGGGCTTACATCAAGTCTTATTAAATTAGATTTAATTTGACTTGATATATTTTTGATTTGATCAAACCTAATTAGGTTATGAGATAACTAAATTGCATGGGAGAATGATTTTTATTTGAATTAGGATTTGAGTTTGACTCAATTCTTATTTAGACTAGGATCTAAATAAGAATATTTTAATTTCTATTTGGATTAAAAATTTTTATTTTCATAGGTACACCAAATCCTAATTGGATTAAGATTAAATTGAGTTTGACTCAAGCATCAAGAGAGAGCCCAAAAGGACTAGGACTCCTCTAATTAGGTGACATCTAATCTAAATAGTTTGGACTCCAAATCAGATTTAATTTTTCATCTATTTTGGTCTAATCAATTTTTAATATGATTAGGATTGGTTGGGATTTAAATTGGTTTAAATTAGCTACCTAAAAGAAGAGTCCTAATTGGATTAAACTCTTCCTCTCCATGCGCATAAGAAAGCCCCATGCCAACCAATTTTTGGATGCCCAAAAGGAGAAGTTTTCCATGAGTTTTTAGCATGTAAGAAGGAGTTTTAAATCCCTTCTTTCCATGAGAAACCTAGGTGCTAATATGAGAAGGGGTGGGTGGCATAATAAAAAGGGAGTCCAAGGCTACTTGGACTCTTATTTTCTATCCAAAAATCTTATCCCTTCACCTATTTAAACAATGGTCCACATGAGGCATTAGATGGCTGATAGAGATTAGATTTTGGATGCCCAAACTAGAGGAGAGTGCGTGGAGAAAAACAAAGGGAGAGGGCATGGTGAATTGCTCCATGGTGTGAGGTAAGGTTGCACTTATCTCTTCTTTATTACAAACAACCAAAGGTTGGTTATTAGGATACCTTCTCTCCCATCTTTTGTCCATGTTTAGATCTGGGTTTCTCCTCTTTTTTGTGTCCAAAAGTTGGACAAAATTCTTACATTTTTAGTGTAGAGATTTGATGCATGGGTTATAGGAAGAAAAGAGAAAAAAAGGTTCTTCTCATGACTTCTAGCATAGAGATCATCATCCTCCTACTTCTTTTTTTCTCTAAGAGTGTCTTTAGAGAAAAAAAGATTATTCAACTGTTAAGATGCGATCTCTGCAAGAGAACTAGCATCCCGATGAGATCAAAAAGCTTCTGATCAGATCAGAGTATCGTGTGGATATCTGTAGAGGTCGGATGCTTGTGCAACTATAAGAGACCTTCGAAAGATATCCATGATCATTAGTTTGCGGTGAAAATTGATTCATGCTAAGGTATGTTCTTTATTTATATTTTTCTATTTGATTTCTGTATCTGAATCCTATCTCACATATGATGATCCTGTTTATGGTTTTAAGATTTGATCTTATGCATGCTTAGATTAAATTAGATTTAATCTGTATTTTTAAATTTTCGCTGCATACATGTTTGAAAATTTTTTGCATGTATGAAATCGTAAAACTTCAACAGTAGTATCAGAGCTACGTCATATGCAGGAGATTAGGATTTAGATCTGAAATTTGTAGAGAAAAATTTCAGATCTAAAAATTTTTGATGTCGTTTTAACATAATGTTGCTTTGACATAATTTATTATACTAAATAGTTATCCTAGAATGATGTTAAAATTTTTAATTAAATAAAATTTTAGATCTGATTTTTTAGTATATATGTGATATATGTTTTGTTGTTTAGATCTGAAAAGAGTTTCGAGATTTAGTTTGATTCGTATATATGATATATGAAAATATGTTTAGCACTGAAATTTATTTCTATGATATGAATTTATTCATGTATATAATATATGTATGTATGTATGTATGATCTAAAATTGTTTCGAGATCAAAGCATACTTTTCATGCAAAGAATTTAGATCTAAAAATTTAGATTTAAGATCTAAAATTAGTGTTTATGCATGAAGGATTGGTCATGGGTAGATCAAATTAGGTCATGTAATTGGATTATATTGAGGATTTCTAATTTGATCATATTGGGTCCAAATTGATTTAACAATTGATCAAACCGAGTCAAGTGTTGATTAGGGTGAGGTCAATAGAGCTAAAGATTATACAATTATTATTGATCGAATCGATTGATATCCATATGTAGAATCGATTAACCTAAGGATCTAATTCGACTTTATGGCTTGAATCTGATTCACCCAAGCTAACCTATTCAGATCGATTAACCAATTGGTGTCTAAGGTAAGTAACTGCAAGGTGGTTATTTAATTGATTTCGTTCATTTATCTAGTCAATTTATTGGTGTCTAAAGAAAGCAATGGGGGACCTCCACCAATCTTCACTTACCTGGCCAATTTGGAAGATTGAGTCACAAATATGGTTGCTTGACGATTTGATTTAGCTCATGCCAATTAGATCAATCATGTGATGACTGATTAGATGAGATCTAAACTCAAATCTCTCCATAAATATTAAATTCAATGGTCTTCCACCGTTGTAGATGTGCGGGCATGCTACTGACGTAGATTATTCTCGACTGGTCATGGTGGTTCAGTTACATCGAAAATATGCAACCACTCTATTAGCAAAGAGTTGCTCCAGAGTAATGGGATTGGGCCCAATAATTGTTAGGTGAGGGATCCAATGATGACTTTGCACCTGCTTGTGAATGGTGGATCTGACTTAACTAAGGAGTGCGGGCAATAACTATTAGGTGAGCCCACATGACTTAGAGACCAAGTAGCTGTAACATGCTTAGAGAAGCATCTGGACAAAGAGTTGTCTACGTATCGGTATTTGTTCATGTTACCCATAACTGTTAGGTGAGGTGCACGGTATCGGTGGGACCGCAGCATCCACTAGAAACTCAATTATCGTATTAGAATTTTTGTTTCTTCATCTGGAGAGTTTGAGAGATCTGATAAAATAGTGGGAGTCTCTTTTTGCATCTAAAAATTTCTAGAGCAAATTATAAAATAAGTACAAACATCCAATTAGAATCTTTGTTCTCTGTTGTTTATTGTGTCAGCTTCCAACCCTCTAGCTTAAATCCTAGATATCAACTGATTAACCAAAATCAATTACATAGACTGACTCATAAATTTAAGAATCATTCTTAATTTTAGAAAATTAAGCAATGTTCTCTATTAGATTATTCTGATGTTAACAATCTGTCCAACCCAAAGTCAACGAGCTATACTTGATGAGTGGATAGACAATAACAATAAAGATAGGTGCTATATGTTGAAATCATGTTAGATGAACTCCAACATATGCATGAGCATATGTTCACTGCCAACAACACATTGATTCATCTGTAAGTGTTGTGAGGTGATCAAAGTCGCACAGTACATGTAATGCATGATGGGCAGTCAGTATATGATTGTTATTTGATAATGATCAAAGATATTAAGGAGCTTAAAAGGCTCGATATGATCATGCACAAGGAATTGCTTGTGGATTTGATCCTGCGATCTCTGATTAGTTTATATGGATAGTTTATGGTAAACTATCATATAAATGAGCATCTTTGCATCTTATCTAAATTGGTTAAATTGTTGCTAACAAAGAAACTTTGAAAGAGTTTAGAGGTAAATACCTGGAGAGCCTAAAGAAACAAAGACACGTCTAGCGTAGGTATGTCAAAATTGCTCAATACTATCCTTATGATTTTTTCTTCTCCCAGTTGAGCTATAGGCTCTGGTGATTTTATATAGAGTCGATAGAAAGATAGAGGGCTGAGGAAGTAATCCTTATATTGACAAAAGGGCAAGAGTTGCTGCTGTGGTCATGGGTATCTGTCCTTGGTGATCATCGTTTGGATTTATTTCTGAGAGACAGTCTCTATCATTTGCATGGTGATGTATCTGTGAACTAAATTGAGCAAACAGTGAATGCCATTAGATCTGAGAGATTCAAAATTGAGATAAACTTTTAAGTATATGTGGAGCCTTAGACTAAGTCATATTGGAGAAAAAATGATTAACAAACTGGAGAAATATGGGCTTTGGGCTCATTGACTGATTAGTCAAATCTAGTTTGTGTATCATCTCTTTAAGAAAATATGATCAAACTACTCTTGTGGGACAAGAGAAAAAGGACCACTGAAATACTTATCCTTGTACACATTTGATATGTGTAGCCCATGTGATGTGCTAACAAAGGAGTTGTCTCTACTTCGTTACCTTTACTGATGATCAATCATGGTAAGGATAAGTATATGAGATATAAATCTGAAATTTTTGAAAGGTTCAAATAATTCAGATGTAAAGTAGAGAAACAAATCAAAAAAATTTTAAAAATACTTCGATCAGATCGAATATGCAATATCAATGAAAAGAATTTTTCGGTTATCTTATAAAATAACAAGTTTCATATTGGATCCCTCTTAGTACATCTCAGCTCAATCAAATAGTTAAGAAGGGTCATGGGACTATATGAGATATGGTCCGGTCCATAATGAACTCCACTGATTTATTTTATTTCTTTAGGGATATACTCTATTTCTATGAAATTGAATTCTCTCTAAACCTATTCTTACCACACTATATGAGATATGGCATGGTGAGAACTGAACCTTGGTTATTTCAAGATCTAAGGATGTCCAGCCTGTGTCAAAGATAGCAGGTGGATATGTTAGAGGATAGATCTATAAAGCTCACCTAAAAGAATTTGGGATACTACCTTCTGAAAGGATTATAATATAATTATGATCCGATATACTATCTTTTTGGAAAATTGTTTGACTAAGATGAAGCAGTTGGAGGAAAGTTTAAGCTCAAAGAGAGTGTCTCTGAGGAGCAATGAGACGTAGGACCTAAAGAACTTATTTTTGATGAGCCAGTAGACATATATGCCTCCTCCACCTCATACATATAATAGGATCTCCTATCCTCTCGAAAGGCACATAGGTATGCTTAACAGAGGATGTAGAGAAAATCATTTCTCATTGAAGATAGAGAACATAGAGATGATCCCAGAACCTACAAGGAGGTGATGTTAGACATCGACTCTAAGAAAGGATGTGAATTAGCTTTCTTAACTAGATATCTTTTAAAGATTTTTGTATGGAATAGCTTATGGATTTCACTTCTTGTGATGGAAGATCACAAAGTCTACAATACTCTTGGAGTTGAAACAGTTATTTTGATGATATGATCAAATTGTTTGATCAGAAAAGAGGAATATGTGTTTTCAAAAGGGTCAGTGGGAGTGTCCAATACTGACATCCATTAAAATATGATTGTATATAGATTTCTCCATAAAAGACATAAAGCAAGCATCCTAAATTTTAAAGATCTGTAGAGATAGATGCAATTGGACGTTTATGTTTTCACAGATAAAGTACAAAGACTAAATGCTGAAAGAATTCAGTATAGAAATCTCGTAGAGGGGTCTGCTATCCTCTTGGGCATAGATATATACCATATAATGTACTTAAACTGATATAGTTAATATTTTGAATGTCACGAGTAGATATCAATTGAATCCAGGTTGAAAGCACTGGATTGCTGTGAAAACATTCTTAAGTGCTTAAGGAGAACTAAGGATATGTTCTTAATTTGAAGAATGATTAAAGCTAGGAATGGAAGGATACACCAATTCAGGTTTTTTGTCTGATATTGATGGTAGAATGGCTACATCATGGGGTGTGTTCTTATGTCGATATTTTGAAAATATTTCAAATAATCGATCGATGGAAGCTGAGTATACTGTAGATGTGTAGGATGTATTCTGGTTCTAATGTTGATTGCAAAATTGGATGTCATGCTATCAGATGCCATGATACTATACTGCAAAGACAATGACACCATAGCCCTTGCTAAGGAGCCTAGATCTTACCAGATATCCAAGCACATAGAGCAGCAGAACACGTGACTACCTCAAGTAGAAATACATAAAGGTACAAAGAGTAAACTCTACATGAGATGTGGATGACCCACTGGTAAGTCACTTAGCCAGCCTAAGACTAAAGCCTGTCTTGTGAAGATGGAGATTGGTACATGACAGATTGACTTTAGTGCAAGTGGGAGATTGTTGGATGTATGCTCAGAAGTCAATCTTGACTGACGCATATCATATTTTTAGGACATAATTTTATACTTTATGGGTATTTATATTATCATTCATGTTTTATATATCTATAATCATCCAAGAGATTAACAAGATGATGACACATATTCTCAAAGAGTTGAGAATTTGAGATATGTGTCATTGATGGTTAATTCTTAAATTGCTCTTGGTCATAGGATCATCATGGAGATGGTGATTGATCCAGATAGATCAGTGCACGGATCGCTTTTTTTGGGTAGATGGGTCTTGAGTCTGCAGTATAGTGACACTGGAGCGAGAGTGCAGGTGGTTGTTAGAGAACAACTAGCACTGAGCGTGACCAACACGAAAAGTCACATAGATGTCTGCTCACTCGTTAGTGACTTTCTTGATGCTGCAGTTGTATAACTGATCCTTTGACTTGTGATGTTATGGTTGCTCGCATGAGGCTGCTGGAGTTTGACTACATATAAATATGGATCTCAATGAGCCCTTGTAGTGGATATTGACGACAATTAGTCCACTGTAGGAGTAGGGTTACACCTAGATAGGATCTATCAATCATAGTAGAAGGGAGTAGTCCTATGAGATTTAAGAAGCTGAGTCTTTAAGTCTATGGCCATAGCAGTGTGATTAATGAAAAAGATTTTCCATGAGAATCACATATAGACTTGAGCTGATTGAATCTATCATATGATCGATGATGAGGTTTGACGATTCATCCATGATCTGCCATCCGGTCGGGATTCACGATAGAGGAACTGTATCATACATTAACTGCACCTAGAGGTTCATCACCTTTTATTCTGGTAGATTGTCACTACATACTGCTAGGTATCATTGGTGGATTGTAAGACCCACGAGCATCATCTTGATGATCGATGATTCTTGGTGGGTAGAGTTGGAATGGTTCCAATCCATTGAAAGAAGTTTCAATGATATTATGATAGGAATCACAATATATCTCACTACCAGACATAATAGAATCTATGCGGTAATACACAAAAGAGACTTTTGACTGATCAGATGGTTGAATTACGATTATGAATCGTGATGAGATTTGATTATCTATTTGATTGATGATTGATCTAATACAAAAGTTGCATTAAGTAACTTGTTAAAGAGTTAGTGAGTTAAAGGAGGATTAATTAGCAATTGGATTACTAAATAGCTCAATATAATTGAGCTATGGAGCTTACATCAAGTCTAATTAAATTAGATTTAATTTGACTTGACATGGGTTTGATTTGATCAAACTTAATTGGGTTATGAGAAAATCAAATTGTATGGGAGAATGATTCCTATTTGAATTAGGATTTGAATTTGACTTAATTCTTAATTAGTCTAGGATCTAAATAAGAATGTTTGAATTTTTATTTGGACTAGGAATTCTCATTTTCATGGGTGCACCAAATCCTAATTGGATTAGGATTAAATTGAGTTTGACTCAAACACCAAGAGAGAGTCCAAAAGGGCTAGGACTCCTCTAATTAAGTGACATCTAATCTAAATAGTTTGGGCTTCAAATCAGATTTGGTTTTCTATCTATTTGGGTCTAATTAGTTCCTAATATGATTAGGATTGGTTGGGATTTAAATTGGTTTAAATTTGCCACCTAAAAGAAGAGTCCTGATTAGATTAAACTCCTCCTCTCCATATGTATAAGAAAGCCCCACGCCAACCAATTTTTGGATGCCCAAAAGGAGAAATTTTTCGTGAGTTTTTAGCATGTAAAAAGGAGTTTTAAATCCCTTCTTTCCATGAGAAACCTGGGCGCTAATATGAGAAGGGGTGGGCGGCATAATAAAGAGAGAGTCCAAGGCTACTTGGACTCTTATTTCCTATCCAAAAACCTTATCCCTTTATCTATTTAAACCATGGACCACATGAGGCGTTAGATGGCTGATAGAGATCAGATTTTGGACACCCAAACCAGAGGAGAGTGTGTGGAGAAAAACAAGGGGAGAGGGCATGGTGAATTGCTCCATGGCATGAGGTAAGGTTGCACTTATCTCTTCTTTATTACAAACAACCAAAGGTTGGTTGTTAGGACATTTTCTGTCCCATCTTTTGTCCATGTTAAAACATGGGTTTCTCCTCTTCTCTTTGTCCAAAAGTTGAACAAAATTCTTATATCTCTAGTATAGAGATTTGATGCATGGGTTATAGAAATAAAAGAGAAGAAAGGATTCTTCTCATGATCTCTAGCGTAGAGATCATCATCCTTCTACTTCTTCTTCTTCTCTAAAAGTATCTTAAGAGAAAAAAAGATTATTCAACTGTCAAGATGCGATCTCTGTAAGGGAAATAGCACCCCGATGAGATCAAAATGCTTTTGATCAGATCAGAATCTCGTGTTGATACCCATAGAGGCCGGATGCTTATACGGCTATAAGGGATCTTCGAAAGATATCCATGATCATCAGTTTGCAGTGAAGATTGATCCATGCCAAGGTATGTTCTCTATTTATTTTTCTCTATTTGATTTCTGTATCTGAATCCTATCTCACATATGATGATTCTGTTTATGGTTTTAAGATTTGATCTTATGCACGCTTAGATTAAATTATATTTAATCTGAATTTTTAAATTTTCGCTGCATACTTGTTTGAAAAATTTTTGCATGCATGAAACTGTAAAACTCCAACATATATTTACCTTAAACTTTCTTAGACGTCAAGTATATGGATCAGTCTTCAGTCAGGTGCCATCTTGTTGGGCCTTGTTAAAGGATTGCCTTGTCAAACATGCCATGACAAATATTCTACTATCACAGTACTATTGGAATTGATCCAATTGAGCCATCCGGATGTGGTTCACACTAACACGCATTGAGATTTGTTTTAGATGTCTTAATTTGATTTAGACTCTGGTTCAAGATAAGCTTTCGATGAGATAATAAGTATATATTTTATGGTGGTTACAATAAAGTTAAACTTTATGTAACCATCGTGAATAGCATCTATCTCAGTTAAGGTTTTAAATTTTGTGGGATGAAGCTGTCTGATTTTTCCATAGAATGGGATGCGCCATTGTCCCGCCGCATCCCGAAACTTAGGATAGGGAATATCCTAAGATATCTTGATCAAGATGCTGGGATGCTGACGAGATGGTACTATCTCGATGCATGGGATGGTACTCTATCCGGATATCCTATCAGGATTTGAATCCTTGATCTCAGTCTCCCGAACTGGTTTAGATATTGTCTATCGATGGGGTACATTATAAAAGGACATCCCTATAGACTTGGTCCCCTACTCATCCCATCCGAGGGTTGTTTTGAGGTCCTCTCTATTGGGAATATTTAGAGTCAGGCTTGGAAAATCAAGGTGCTATTTATAGATAATGAGGAGCACAACTGAATCTTCTTCCTGTGATTGCAAGCAGGTTGGTTCTAGGGGTCACGACAACATCAATTGCTTTTTTTTCTTCATATAAGTTCTTTTGTCCCATAAGATTTAATAAGTATGATCTATGTGACCTTGTTGGATATTTTGAATCTACAATATGTCATGTTTGCTTGCTGGCTCTACATTATTGCATTTGCCGGTGCTATATAATATTTCCTACTTAAAAGTTGGAGCAATGTGATTTTCATAAACACTGCTTAACTATAACTGAAATTTCTTTCTTTTTGAAGTATCCTAAACTAAAGATCATGGTTATGACCAGAAGAAGAGATGACATAATTATTTTTGAGATAAGTTCCAATTGCATTATATGCTAACCTGTGGCATTGTCTGGTTGAAATGCCAGTGCATGTACCAGTCTGTATGACACATGCCATATGGAACAATTACCAGCATGAGACAAGAATGCTAGTGCATCTTGGGATGCATTGGTGTGGATTGACTGGCATTGATCCATATCATATTGCTTGCAGGATACATGAAGCTAAAGTGACCTGGCTGAATTCCTCTTTGACATCCTACAGAGATAAAATACAAAGGGTTCAGGTTATGGGTAGAGACCAGTTTCACCGGAGGATGTTCCAACAATGATGCCAGGTCATTTTTTTTTCAGAAAAAAAACTAGTGAGTCTATTGCCTATATGAAAGACCATCAACTCTTGTATAGCTGACAGGAAGCAAGCTTCTGTGCTTATATCCTGGCCAAGTGGGGATCCTCCAAAAGGTATTACAATGTTTCGATTCATGAAACCCGAAGGAGAGTGTACACCAATTCCAAATGTACATGCATAATGAGTTGCCTGTAAAGTATTCAATGTTAGGGAAAATAACTATCTTGGTTGCATGCATAATTTCTTTTTTTCTCTACTTTTATGCAACTGAAGGAAATCTGGGCTGGTATGACAACCTTCTGCATATGATATGTTTAGAAGTTGCACTGCTAACAACATTTTACTAAATGTAGCTTCTTTATATGTACAAGTCTTACGTTCTGTTCACTCAAATATATGAGTTTTTAATCCGTCAGCACATTTATGTTGTACCTATGCAAAACAACTAAATGATGTTTACTTATTCCATTTTGTGCTACAAGAAAAAGGACATTTAGCAGTGCTCTTTTACCAGTGGATATAGAAAACCGCTGATAAAATAAACTTTAGGTAGTATTTTTGTAGATTTTTTTTGTCTCTCATGGACTCTACAAAAGTCTATTTAAGAAAATTAACAAAAGATGACTATCAAAAAGCGGATGCTTATTTAAGAATCTTTAACAAAAGTGACCTTGTTCTTTAGCAAACAATGGCTATTATAACATTGTATTCTGCTTGGTACCTCATAATCTATATATGGTATCTGTTTTGGACATAATTCTGAGCCCTTAAGTTTCCAGTTTTCCATCAAGTAATGGTCTGCTGTAATCCTATTATGATCCAAAAGAAACATATCATCTTACTAAAACAAAAAGAAGTAGGAAATATATTGGCCTGTCATGGTGTGTTAGATTTGCTTAAAATACTAAGTCACCACATTTCCCAATCTAAAATAACAAAAAAAGAATAAAGAAAAAGAAAAAAAGAGCTAAGATTTTCTGTAATTTCTCAATGCATGTTTACCATGCATACCACCTCTATGCTATACTTTCAGCAACTTGGATTTGAATGTTGAAGGAGAGCTCAGATCCACTCTAGTCTTTGCTCCTATTCAATCATTCAATATCGGATGCAGGTGACACTCCTTAACTAAAACAATGGGTGAAAATAGATTAAAAAACAGGAAAGAGATTATGCTCTTCTCAAGAGGAGATGGAATCTACTTCTCTGGATTTTTAAGTCGATAATATAGCAATCAAATTGAAGATTCATAAATTAATGTTTTAATGGTCTCTATCCCATGCATCACATGGATATAAAAATGAATGGCTTTCATTATACTGGTGGTGTAAAGTAAATGATAAAATATTTAAATTGAGAATTCTATTTATCGATTATGATCTGCATATTAAAAATTGTATAGATTGATAATTAGTAAATTAACAATTGGAACATAGGAAAACATGGTTTCATATCATTCTACTAATGTATTTTTGCATCGATTCATCAATAGATTAAAGGTCACTAAAATAAATAATTTTTGATTACTTGACATTTTTAGTATTATGAATCATAATCAACGGTGAAGATTATACTTCATTAAGAATAGATATTATCTCATCTTGGAAAGGAGTATAAAAACTAGATTAGTTATTATTTTTTATATTTTTTTCTTGATGAAAGCACAGTTCAACTCTCAAGGCAAGTTACAAGCCTCTGCCTTACATCTCATAGTGATGGCAACAAGTCAGATGTGGGCTAGTTTGGCAATTATCCATACTTATTCCATATTTACCTCATGGCAAGATAGGGCAGTTGGATGGATCGAGTTGGGTAAACCTATAACAATCAATTTTTTTATATACTTTTTTGTTGTCTTAGATGAGGATTTGTAAAGAGTTATATATATATTTAAATTAGGATCGGTGTGGATTTTACCACTATCCATGCCTACTTTGGATCTGTTGCGGGTTGACTAAATCCCACTGCATTAGGGTTGGATTGGGTTGGGTACCCAATTGAGTGGAATAAATTGTCACCTTTTAATTTAAATTGGAAGTATTGTTATATTAATTATGCAAGATCTATATAATATGTATGGGGATGCAATAATTTTGTCATTTGTACATTAAAAATTAAAGATTAGCTTTTTGTTATGTTTTCTTTCAAAGAGAAGGCAGATCCTTTCTCTATTTAGGAGGTGTTTAGTATAAGATTGATGATCATATTTAGATCAAAGATGATGCGAATAGAAACGATGAGATTACTATATTTGAGTGCACTATGATGATTCTACATGGCAATGATCCCAAATCATCTTCACTTCTCAAATCACTACCTTACCTAGTGATTAGATATCCATCTTTAAGGTTGGAAATTCAAAATCATCCTAACGTAGTGATTTTGGACTGAAATTTGAGGACAAAGATATCTCAGTAAGAAATTGGTATATCAATATAACGTTAATACATTATATCAATATTACATAGGATATTATATTAATATTATATATATTATATTTATGATATATTATTAATCATATAATTGTTATATTATTATTTAATAATAATTTTAAATAATGATACAAATTTATTATTATATTATATATTTATATAATAAAATTATTTTAGAAATTATTTCTATATGTCTTATTTTTCTAATCAAAATAAATATTAATATTAAAAAAATATATTATAATATAAATAAAAATATTAATTATATAATAATAATTAATATATTTTTATAAAATAATTTTGATGTTATATAATCAATAGTGTTCAATTTCTATGAAATATCACATATATTATTCAAAAATATCTAAAATTTTTAATTGTTAGAATAGCATGCGGTGATGTTAGATCCATCATCGAGGATCTTTCCCGTGCGGGTGGCATCTTAAGTCGCGAACCCCTTCCCTCTCGCCTCTCTTTCCTCCCCGCAACCCACCTGTCGCGTTCTTCGATGCTCGACCCGCGCATCGCCTCGTGGATCCTCGAGTTCGTCCTCCGCCAGCCCGTCGAAGATTGGCTCGCGAACGAGCTTCTCTTCGCTCTTCCCCTCCCTTCCCCCATCCCTCCTCGCCTCAAAAAAACCTTCCTCCTCCGTCGCCTCTCCTCCGACGTCTCCCACCGCTCCCTCGCCGGCAGCACTCTCTTCTCCCTCGAGCTCATCGAAGAGCTCGACCGCTCCTCCGGCGCTGACGCCCCCTCCGACTCCCTGGCCGCCGCGTATGCGGCCGTCGCCGTTGAGTGCACCGCCCGGTTCCTCCGGGGACGCTTAGACGGTGACCGCGGAGGGAACTTCTTCGAAGCCGTCAACCGGATATGGAGCTGCCGAGTGGCCGATCTCGAGAGGTCGGAGGCCGCCGGCCTGGTCTCGGCGACGCTGAGGGAGGCGAGGAGGGAGATGGAGGAGGCTGTCGTCAACCCTATCGTGAGGGTCGGTCTCATGGGGAGGGACACCAAGATGGCGGCTTTGGACGCGGTTAGGGTTTATTTGGAGGAGGCTGAGAAGGAGATGGGCCCTCCTTATCTTGAGTGCGTAGCGGAAACGGTCGGTGAGGAGTGGAGGAGAAGCTCAGTAACTGGGAGTGATGGCTCTGTGGGGGAATTGGATGCGAAGTTGCGAAATTTGCTAGCCCGTCAGGTCGAAGATGGGAGATGCGATGGTCCACCTGATGGTGATAGAGCAAAATCATTTGGATTGGTGGAACTAGGTTTGTTTTCTGTTTTTCCTAGAAGTAATTCGTTGAGTTATCTCCAAACGTTAGTTCATTGCCAATTTGCTTTGAAATTTTGAGACATGTAGTGTTAATTATGGTCATACTCGCAATGCTTCTGAATTTTGCTGAATTTTGTGAGGATTTTTTTAAATAAATACTGGTATTTTCATTTGATAGAGAAGCTTGAGGAGAGTGTGCTGGATAGGGGGAAGGATGCACCTAAACAAGGTGGCTGCTCTACTGACAAATTTGAACGCTTGCCTGCCACTGCCGCTGAAGTTATGAAAGCAAAGAATGTGTTTAGATCAAGTGTTTTACCTGCTAAAATAGATAATATGAAAGAAAACCAAAATCAAATGGACTTAAATCCTGTGTTTTCTGTCAATGACTGTGCTGGTAAGGGGAATGAAAGTGATCATGATGCAATGTCTCAGCAAAATCTCATGGATCAAGATCCATCCGATTTGAAGCATGTGGAAGAGAACCGAGAAAGGGCATTCTTGTCTTCTATTGACAAGGGTACTAAAGATGGCAATCCCGGCACCTGTACATGTACCAGGGATAACATCGATTGTGCTGGAGCACAGAAGCCTAGTTTAATGGATTGGAACCCAACTGCCCGTAGATTTGAGGTAATGATTTTGAACCTTTTATGCTGACTACTATTTTTCTGACTGGATTTTATGCTACACAAATGACCCTGTTTTTGTTTGGTTGGCCCCAGTTTTTGTGGAATCATCTTCAGCTAGCTTTACATGTTGAACCTAGTTTTGTGTTTGAAGTGGATCACATTAATTGACATGTCTAATATATATTAAAGTATCCTGTATTGTTAGATCTACTATAAGCTGGTTTTATAAGTTTTAGATGACATAGGACTGTGTTAATGAAAAACCAATTCAATGATATCAATGTTTGTGAACGTAATCAGATTTTTCAGTCTGTCTAGTATTTGGTAGTGCATAGGTTTTCTCCTGGTTAAGTTGAAGGTTTCCCCCAAAAAAAAAACTCGATGGCTTTGAGCAGATTCTTTAGGTCCTGCAGCCCAGCCAAGGACTTGGGGAATGTAGATATCCACTGCATGGGTGAGAAAGGATGGGTTGTGTGGGATGGGGGCAGGTTGGGTGCTAGAGGAAGGCGGGGGTAGAGGGAGTCAGCCATCAGAAATCAAGGTCAAACTGGATGAACTAGCTGGTCTAGCCAGGTGGTTTAAATGCATTCTTAATTGTAAGTTGTGGATTGCAATTTTCTTTAGGTAACCATGCTGGCTAATACTTTGGTCAATGTTTAGCTATAAAGATATGATATACTAGCAAATATCTTGGATTCTATTAGTCTCATGTGATAGAGAATTTTTTTTATAAAAATTTTTAATGCATGATTATGTAGGAACTTGTGTTTTTCATTGATATAATTGGGCCATCTTATTAATAATTAATAATTAATAATCTTCTATCTAGTATAATTACCAAGAATAAGTGTTGATTGATTGTACATGGAATGCATGCATCATATGGATAAGAATCTTGAGATTTATATACTTAGATTTATTGTAGTTCAGCAGACTTCAGAAATTGCTACTTACTATAATCTGCCGTATGGAATAAGAAGCGGGTCTCATATTGTGCACTAGAAATGATCGTGTGC
Organism: Elaeis guineensis; assembly: GCF_000442705.2. Classification (NCBI taxonomy): domain Eukaryota; kingdom Viridiplantae; phylum Streptophyta; class Magnoliopsida; order Arecales; family Arecaceae; genus Elaeis; species Elaeis guineensis. Next base: position 39,244,945 of record NC_025998.2, read on the forward strand.
TTTTACTTGGCTTTTGCTTGATAAATAGCTTTACTAATTTTATAAAGTCAATCATGCATATAACGTTTCCTATTATGTGCACCAAGGTTCGCAGAACTGGAATCAAACCTTATGTTGGCCAGCTAGTGATACGGTTTGGCATGCTTCTGCACCGAGCTATATTGGGCCCGAATTGACATAACAAATAAAATGGGGGAGAGGGAGAACCGGAGAGGAAAAGAGAGAGAGGGAGAGGGAGGAAAGGAGAGGGAGGCCGGTTAGGGGTATAAGTGGATTGGAGAAAATTCAAAATTCAAACTGATCCAAACCGAACTAGAGGATTGGATCGGATTTTTGGACTTTAGTTTTGGATTTGGAGTCAGTTTTTAAAAATTTTGGACTTTGGACTTGGATTTGGATTTAATGTTATAAAATCCAAATTCAATTCAAAGTCCAAACTATGGGTCCAAACCAAATCTAATCTATTCTTCTAGTTTGGACTTTGAAATTTTACACACACGCGCGTGTGTGTATGTGTGTGTGTGTTTCAAGTTTAGTTTTTTTTAAATATTATGGAACTTATTATATTTTGGTGATGTAGTTTTTTTTTTGAAAATCTAGAACTTATGTTTTTGACATGATGCTGTCATAGCACGACTTGTTGAGATCCTTGATATTAAAATTTATATTTTTTATTTCTTATCCATTGCTATTATAATATTAGTTGTTAGATGTAGGACGATAGTGTAGAGTACTTATAAGCAGTATATGTTTCGAATTCATATAACTTGCTTTTGAATTATGATCTAAATTGCAGTCTAATGTATGTAAAAGTTCAAAAATCCAGTCCAAATTTTTTGTACTGGATTGGATTGGATTAGTAGAGTATTTGGTTCGGTTTTGGAGCCAAGTTTTCTAATCCAAAATATTTCGAATTGGAGTTCATTTACACACCTAAGGCCGGCAGAGACGTTGGTGGTGGCTGCCAATATCCTGTCGAGGCATATGGAGTCCCCCCCAGTCCAAATAGATGAAAATAGAGAGAGAAAGAGAGGAAGAGAAACAAATGGAGGGGGAGACGGTGGGGAAGCTGGCGGTGGTTGTCGAAGGCCCCCGGATAGCTGAATCCCCCTCGATGGTCTTTGCTAGATCGAAACAGGGGTGATTTACCCCTATATCAATAGGATTTTTATTTTTTTCCTGATTTACAGTGAAGTTATATAAATTATATCCATTCATTTTAAATCTATATAATGCATTGGATAGAGACTACTAAAACACATAAATTATAATCAATAATATGAATCTTTAATTGATTGATCCACTATCGATTTAGAAATCCAAAAAATAGATTTCAGCCATCGAGCAAGTTGTCTCTATTCTTGTCCAGCAGACGCTGTTGGGTGGGGGGTAGAATTCGGTTGTTTGGGGGCCTATGGGGCCCTCTGGTGGCCACCGCCGGCTTTATGGCCGTTTCCTTCTCCATCCATTTCTCTCCCTCCATCCTTCTCTCTCTCTTTCTATTTTCATCTATTTGGACTTGGGGGGACATCTGAAGGCCTCAACACCCTCTGGTGGCTATGGCGGGCCACCGGCGGCCACCTTTGGCCTTTCCCTCTCCTTCTCTCCTCCTTTTCTCTCTTTCTCTCTTTCCTTCCCCCTCCATTTTCGCCGGTGTTCTGAATCAAACATTGAAACCATACTGGTAGGGTGTTGGTACGGTTCGGCAGCTCTAAATTGGATGGTTCGGTGTACATTGATGTGCACATTAGATTTGCCGTATAGTTTTTTAGTGGAGGCTATGCTTTCTTAGGCAGCTAGATGAAAGATAGAAAGAAGAATAAGATCCTTCACATTTTCTTTAATGACTTGGAGAAAGCGCATGCAAGAGTATCTTGAGAAGTGCTAGTTGTACTGATGGACTTCAAGGATGAAACATGTACTTAGAGGAGGCATTGGAGTTGTAAGAGTATTTATTAAAGACCAATATGAAATGCTGATACCTGCAGGAAAAATGAGTGAATTTTAGTCATGATTGGCTTATACTGTGGTCGATATTAAGCCATACCACTTTATGCCTATTGCTAATGAACAAATTATTGATATCCATATCAAGTGGAGGCCTCATGTTACAAGATTGTCTCAATTTGTGATACATGGATAGGCTACTAAATTGGTATATGGTAACATGGTGAGATTCATGTAATGAGTTCGTGTGTCTAAGATCTTATGTCATTGACAAATGCCTTTATCCATATCAAATGGAGGCCTCGTGTTCCAAGATTTCGTCAATTTGGGACTACATGGATAGGCTTGAACACTGAATTGGTATATGCCAACACAGATTGATACAATGGGTTGGTGTGTCTCTAAGTTTTTGTGACTGACAAATGCTTTTGAGACCTAACACTTTATACAATAACTGTTTCACTGGTCAGGCTGCGTCTTTCACAATGTGGGGAATAAAGAAGGTCCAAGTGCACTAGGATATTTGAATATCAAGTTAGACATAGGGCATATTGGAGAATGGATACATAAGAAGAAGCATAGAAATCATACCAATATAGGAGCAAAGTGATGGAAACTTGATTACGATAATACAACCATGTTCAATGAAATTCTAAAAGGGATGTAACATGGACTGGTTCTTGAATTTGTGTCAAACAGTTGTTAAGAGATGGACCTAAGGTCACTCAAATGGATGGTGCAAGAAAGTAATTAAAATAAAAAAAAATTCAATTTGAACCACCGGTGAAGAAGGAACAATTCACCAATCCAAATTTTTGGAAAAAGAGTTGGTGGCAAGGTTCGCCATCTCGATACTGACGGCCGTTTCAGCCGGCCGACGATACGGATCGGTATCATTCTGTACCGTACCGAATCGGTAGCGAATCGATTAAGGTACCAAACCCGAACCGGAAGAAGAAAAAGAGAGAAAGAGAGAAATAGAGAGAGAGGGAGGAAGAAAGAAAAGGAGGGAGGGCAAGGATGGGGCGGGGCTGTTGGACGGCCTTCGACTGGCCGTCGTAGCCACTGAACGGCGCAGTCTATGTGCGCAATGCCGCGGGCGTGAAACAGGGGCGTCGCTCCTATTTCACGAATTTTTTTAAAAATCGAAACTTAAGTGAAGCCGACAAATGGTTTGCTGGCTTTATTGTAATTTTTTAAACAGTGTAGCCGACAAATAGTTTGCCGGCTTCACTGTTGATCTTTGTTTTTAGAAAAGGAGGTCATGTGAACAGGGACTGTCGTCCCTGTTCCGCGACGCCGCTCGCACCCCTTCCGCCAACCCCCTCCCCTGACCTCGGCGAAGTCCGCATCCACGACCGTGATGCCATCCGCTCCCATCTCCATTGATCTCTCCCTTTCTTTCTCTCTTTCTCGCTTGTTTCAAAGCCCTATTGGGCGAATCGATGAGCTACAGATGCTTTAGCGGCCCTCCGGTAGCCGCAGCGGGCCACCGCTGGCCTCCAGCGGCTCTCGCCTCCCTCCCTCTTCTCCTCCTCTCTCTCTCTCTCTTTCTCACTTTCCCTCTCTTTCCCTCCCTCCGTTGGTTTACTGTTTGAACCGGCCGAATCGTGCCGGTTCCCGGCCGGTCCGGTTCGATACGGGGTGTACCGGCCGGTTCGGCACGGTACAGCATTCCATGGTTGGTGGTTAAGCTTGTTGTTGGTTAGGATTGGAGTAACTTGGACAGCAAATGTATATGTGATTCTGTTCCTATGGAGATTTAGAATCATGGTGCGTCTTATTATTGAAACTAACATAAAGATTCATTTTTGCCTTTTATGTTATATTCATTTCCTACTCTTTTTGTTGATTGTTTTTCTACATCATGTACCAGATGTGACATGCAAGTCTTTGGCTCCCTCATTTGTAATATGAGCAATCTATTCAACATGAGAAACATACATTTAGCCTAGTTAAATAAAAATAAAATTGAAGTTCTGGAAGGAAAATATGGTAGTTTGGAAAAACACATGCATCCTTTTAAGTGATGCTGATTGACCTTTTTCCCTCTTAATATATTGCTTATTTGATGTATGAATTTCTTTTTTTCATTAGATAATGTTAGAGTAGAAATGTGACGCATCATTAATCCTTGGGCACTTGGAGCATGCATACATCAATGGAATTTTATATGATTATGAGACCAGTGTTTATTTTATATCCAACTTTCATTCAAAAATATTGTTCTCTCTCTTCCAATTTCTTTTCCTGCAGCAGGATGAAGATTTCAGTCTATCTCCATCTGAAAATTCACCTAATCCATCAAATAATCTTCGGTTTCCAAGCACAAAGAGAAGGAAGTTTTCTTTAGCATTGGAAGACAATAGAACATTCATCATACGTAGAAGAAAAAGGAAATGGAGTTCACTGGAAGAGGAGACTTTGAGGAAAGCTGTTGAGAGGTATGAAATTTATATTTCTTGCTTTGAGATAATCATCTATTAAGTATCCAACCAATGTTCATATGGAGAGGATGGAATTTTTGCTTTAGAACAATAACAAAAAATATGCCGCAAAAAGTTCTATATGAAGTTTTCATTCTTAACTTTTATTGATAGCTCCAGTCTCAAACTTCTATATGATCTCTGAGTTATTTTCAATTCGAACATTTTGAGCAATGTGGTTATGCTTCCTAATGTTTGTTTTCAAATATGATGTGAAGGCATGGTGCAGGGAACTGGAAATTCATTAAGAGTTGCCATCCTGAAATTTTCAAAAACAGGACAGAGGTATCAATCAATGCATTCGTATTATCATCCTTAACCTGGTTTTTGTTCTTTACTAGTGGATATTAATACTAATGATTCATTGTTTCATTGAACAGGTTGATTTGAAGGATAAATGGAGAAATATGATGAGGCAATAATCTGCACTTTTTATATATTATTCAAGTTTCCTAGTACATATGTGCTGCTCATCATTATATTGCTTTCCAAGCAATCATTTTTTTCTGTTTTTCTGCCCCCTCTTTCCCCACAAATCTTGTACTTGCTGTAATCGATTCATGTTTCCATATCTTCTATAATTGTTCTGGGCTAGATTGTTTCCTTTTTCGGCTTTTTCCCTGATAATTTTATCTACTGCTTTAGCCCCCTGAATCATAGGTGCATATAATTTTATTGAACGCCTTTTTCTGAGAGCAGCATGGTCATCCTTAATCCTGTAAGGTCACAAAATCTTTAAACGTGGGTTACCAGAAGTCCAGTTTATTTTTTTCCTCCTAAGTTCTTATTACGTTACTTTTGTTATGAGTGTTAGCATTTGTATTCTCTATCTTGTTAATTCTTATGCATTGTCGATTGCCCCCCAATCAGCATGCACACCTTAATTGGTTTCCTCCCCTTTTTTGGGCTTAAGGGACATTTCTCGTTTTCTGCTTCTGTTTCATTGGCGGATGGATTTCCTATTGAAAGGGTTCATATCCCTAATTTGATCATCCAGGGACCACCATCCGAAGATTATCCTTTTGGGTCATGGAAAGAGCTTGATGACACTTTCAACCAGAAGGTGACCCACAAATTCAAGTTTATCTCTTTTTTGTCTACAGAGATCTATTTCATCACTTCCCATGTTTTGTAGAACTGATTAATTCCACCATTTGGTATGGTTATTGAAGGCACATACTCACTACTGATATAGCTAGTCATTCTTACCTCTATTTATTGGGTATTTCTACGTTTGTTGTTTTCCCAGTGTTTGCATGCTGATGCTGGTTTTGCCTTTCTTGAAATCGGGTAAATACTTGCATGAATTATCTCTGCTTCACAATTAATCCTCTGCCTACAAATTATCATTTTCAGTTGCTTCATTATGTCCAATACAATTCTAGGTGTCACTTCTTCTTGGTCTTATTACATTTATGCCATTATTATCATTGATATTCCTTTAGCCCTGCTTTGATGGCGGAGGCCACTGTCTGCTGACAGTTCTGAGCTTCTGATCGTGGGGAGTCTGCCTCTAGAGAGGCAAAAGGAGGGAGGCAAGGGGGACCACCAGCAAACCTACAATCATAGTTTTTCTGGATTGGAGAAGTCACATTGGAAGAAAATCTAGGAATAATGGGGATGATAACCTTTCCCTATCCTTGTATGGTTCCTTGGACTCTTTAGCAGGGGAGATCCCACTTTTGACCAATTATCCAAGGACGGCAAGCTCTTCCATCCAAACATTGTCCACCGTTGAATGCACAAACTTTTTGCTATTATTCAAGCCTTTGTTGCAGTGCCCACCAGTGTCTTTGCTGTGATCGGTGCTCCCTTCCACAATGATGTTTTGGATGATTACCTCCCAACGACAGTAGCTAGCATCCCGTCTAAGAAACACGGTGGTGTTATTAGTCATGAATTGCCTATTCTTTTGGGATGCTATCCATGTGCCATTTTGAACGCTCGTAACCTGGCTGAAGTTACAATCAGCAATCCGCGAACCATTAAAAAACAAAAGAAAATGCAAATGGTTCTTCTAAAGGCTGGCTCGAAACCCGCCTCCTTCCTATCTGCTTGTGAGTGACGTCAAACTACATGGTGCTTAGCATCGACAACCTAAGAAACTGGGTTGCCTTGTCGGCCAATGTGCCATCTTTCTTTTCCTTTTTTATTTATAAAAAAGATAAATTGTTGTTCAATTATCAATTTGCGATCGTAAAGGATCAATACCCCCCCGCCCCCCCCGCCCGCAAAAAAAAAAAAAAAAAATTGTACGCTTCTTCTAAAGTTGAGGTAGAAGTTTTGAGTGTCAGTAGACTATACGACAAAGTTGCAACCACTTGATGCCTTTTACTTCCTAAAGCTCTCGTTTTTTGATGCATAACTCATTTGATTTTAGACACACATGTGTACATTCATAAACAAACAAACATCCACACATATGTATACATACATGGATATATGCATATGTATATGTGTGTGTGTATACATATATATATGTATAATACATGGAGTAATGGCAATATCCTATGAGAGGATAGCTGATATGGTCCTCTTGCCTTCAAAATCAGTGATAGACCACCTAAATTGAAGATTTAAAATGTTGAATGTGATCTACATTACATTGGATGTATAAAAACCAAAATTCATGTTTTTAATTGCTGCTAACTATATCAAAATGGAAGGTTTTAATAACATGATACTTTGATACTATGTTTTCTATAATCTAATCATCAAAACTTAGTAAATTTAAGGATAAATTATAAAAATATCTTCTCAATTTTAGCTCAATTTTACTTACACTCCTTCGATTTTAAAATATATCAAATTAGTCCCTTAAATTTTTGAAATATTGCAATATGGTCTACCATTCACTTACCAACAAATGGTGTTAGTTTTCTATTTTAACAGATAAAAATGTTCTTTGCTCATATTGAATGGATCACCGATAAGAAAGAGATCGAAGTGGAAGGAGATATCATGGAGGAGGGGTTGGGATCATGGAGGTCAGCATGGAAGGAGAGGACGGCATCAAAGATGTCATAGGTAGGATTTGAGGAGGAAGAGGAGAAGAAGAAGATGTTAGGAGAAAGGGGAGGGGCAAGAAGAGAGAGAACTCATGGATGGGCTTAGAGGAGGAGGAAGATAATAAGAAGTGAGTGAGGAGGAAGGAGATGAGGAAGAAAGAGGGACTACCAATCAGAAAGAGTAGAGGTGGAGGAAGCTATCATGGAATAGGAGTGGTCATAAATGAGTTTGGAGGAAGAGGAGGAGAAGTGAGTGAAGAGAAAGAGGAGGGGAATGAGGGGTCATATGTGAGCTAGGAGGAAGGGGAGGAAGAGGAAAAATTGTAAATGAGGAAGGAGAGGGAGAGGAGAGGTCACCGTGAGGAAGGGATAGAGGTAGTAGGAGCCATCATCGAGAGAGACATGGGTGGGTTTGGAGGAGGAGAAGTGGGAGGGTAGGAAAGGGGAGGTAGGGAAGGAGGGGAAAGAAAGGTCATCAGTGAGGAAGGGGTAGAGATGATGGGAGTCACCATAGAGAAGGACATAGGCAGGCATGGAGAAGTGGGAGAGGAGAAAAGGCAGGAGGTGGGAGAAGGGTTCGCTGGCAAGATGGATAGAGGTGGAGAGAGCCACCATGGAGGGAGAGGGCTTACAAACAAACTTGGAGGAGAAGAAGAAGTATGTGAAGAAAAAGAGGAGAAAAAAATGAGAGACCATTGGAGAGGAATGGGTGGAGGTAAAGGAAGTCACTATAGAGGAAGAAGGCTCATGGACGGACTTGGAGGAGGATAATGAGGAGAAGAAGGGGATTGGAAGAAGAAGAAGATGGGAAAGTAGGGAGGAGAGATGTCAGCACTAGAGATAAAGGGGAGCAATCGAAGAGAAATGAGAAAGGAGATGGAGATAAGGATAGTTTGGATATTTTACAAAATAATGATATCATTCCATTAATAGAAATAGAGGGTCAGACTACATTGGAATATCTCAAAATTTTAAAAGAGTAGTTTGATACATTTTAAAGTCAAGGAAGTGTAAGTAAAATTGAACTAAAGTCGAGGAGATGTTCTTGTAATTTATCCTAAATTTAAATCTATCCATGTTTTAAGATGTATAGATCATGATCTTCAATTTATGTGCCCCCCATTATGTATTTTGCTATGCTAGTGCAATTGATATTGTTCATTTTTGTATCGACATCGTGCATAGATTAGAGACAACTAAAATAGAAGAATTTTGGTTTCTAGGCTTTTTGTAGTGTAGTTTATATTTAATGGTTTAGATTTTCAAGTTAGATGGTTTATCATTATTTTGAAGGTGAAAGGATCATCTTAGCATCCTCTTTAGAGCACCTTACCTCTATCATCTCTCTCTCTTTCTCTCTCTTTATGTATAAGAGAGCAAAATGTTAGCAAAATCCAAAAAAGAAACATGCTAAGGGGACCGCTCATGTGGCTTGCAAATTCTCATCAACATGGTTGACGTGCAGAGCTAGTTGAAGTTATGTTGATGAAAAGTTGATAACATATCATCTATTCCCTTTGTCATTCTTATATTATGATTTATCAAATCAAAGTTTTAAATCTCATGGGACATAGGACACCCTGCATCCCGTCCCGTCCCAGTATATACTTGGGACGCCCTTATATATATACATATATACACACACACACACACACATATACATATACGCACACCCACACACACACACACAAACATGTATATACATATATATACACATACATATATACACATATATATACACATACACACATACACACACACATACATACATACATTCATATATATATATATATATATATATATATATATATATATATATATATATATATATATATATTATTTTTTTGAATTTATCTGAAAATTTTACTAATCTATTTGTTGTTTAAATATATTTGAACTTCAAAAATAATATATTTATAATAAATCATTTCTATTTAATACTAACGCTATGATGTATTATGATCTTCTAGGTTATTGAAGATTCTTTCTTGATTATGAAGCAACGATCTTTCATAATTGACACATACACGAGTACTTGCTAAAGTAAAAATATCGAAGTTTGATGAAAAAGCTGCAATCCATACTACTTAAGTTTGGTTACTTGTGTATGAAAATATAATTATGCTAATAATATATAATAAATCAATTTTAATGTTATACAAAATAGATTCATCAATTTAAGATTAACATATCAAATTTATTACTAATTCTAAATGGAATGCCTGTGATGCTCTTAAACATTTGGGTGTTGCTCATAATCAAGGGCTTAAATATGATGCCAATTTTGATACTGAGCCCATCCTTGTTGCTCCTCTTGTATTTGATATTGTTCAAGATAATCCTCTTGATAGTACATTGGGTAAGAGACTGGCCATTCTTGATTAGGATAATGAGAGATAATACCATACTGTGGTCCGAAAATATATTTATATAAAGATGAATCTTGCATATGAGAATACTCCTTAGGATATGACCATTGGGAGTATACATATGAATCATTAGTAGAAGAGAAGTTATAATATGCACTTTAGCTATCTAATGCTCTAACAGATCTATTTTGGTTGATGATGATGATGACCTAACTTGCTTAGATTCTAACATATTTCTTAAAGCATCTTGCCCCATCTATGTCATAAACTTTGAATATTCTCGACATCAACATTCCTCAATTATTCTCAACTCTTTGTGAAAATGATCCAAAACATCTACAGTCTGTGTGCCACATTCTCTAACAATTCTTCTTCCTCTTTTTTTATAGGTCAGCAATTCCTCGTCCTAATATCTAGACCTAGGTCTGGCACCATGGTCTTAGTCTTACGTAGCATGGATAAAATATACTTTTTCAGTAAAAGGATTGATCTCATATGCTTCGCCTTCTCCAGCTTGACCATTATGATCGTCAGATCCATCATCACTCTTGCTATCATTATTATCATTGCTATTATCATGAGATGATTTAGATAATTTGAGATTTGAGGGCTTGGATGCCTCACTATCACCATCTTGAATCTGCACATTATCAATTGCCTCTAGTGCATTAATTGTTGTCTTTCTTTTTGATTTGGACTTTTCATATTTTTCCTCAATTGCAACTCTCTGGCTCCCTCTTGAGCTCTAACTAGTCTTTACTTGTTAACTTACTCTATTTATACTATTGGTTCCAATGCCCTAGCAATCTCTGGAGATTTTTGTTTAATGTCTTAAACTGAACATTCTGCGCTCAAATTGTTGATTAGAATCGTCAAATTGTTTGCTATTTGATCCATCATTATCTCCAATATCTCGCATTCCACTTTGAATGGGTGATAAATAAGAGGCTGTCCATGGTCCATATCTTGTACTTCTGCCTCATGTGTTATTGTTTTGCATGGTTGGGGGCATCTCCTAGCTCATCCAACATCGGTGGATCCTATGCTTTTTGATTTGCAATCCAGCTTAGTATAAGATCCTTCTCATCATAGACAAAGTCTTTGAGTAGGTCATCTTGTCTAAGCTCTTTTCCCTCATTGATATACTTGAGCTTTAACCTCATATTATAGTGGACAAAAATCAGATCTCTCAATCTTTGTAAGATTAAGCGATTTCTAATTTTCATATGGATTAGAACAAATGTACTCAAATTGCACTCACATCTACTTAATGAGATAGTCTATGACAGGATTTGAATAATAATTTTTCTTAGATTTGGTGCAGATGTGCCTCACTAAACCCACCATTCCCCTGCATTCAAATAATAAATATGTATATAAATGTGTAAGTCCTCAGCTATATAGATGTAAAAATAATAAAAAATAGTTTCATATTTATACCTGATGATATTTTAGATATGGATTTATGTGCTGCTTGTTCTACAAAGCTTCCTTTTCTCTTTTAAAATTTTTTTTCCTACCCAATCAATATAGACTTATCATTAGAGGTTATTTAATTTTAATAAGTTAATATAATTCAAAAATACATCAACAATCCTACTATGATAGTAATCTACTCTTTTATTACCTCATTTATAGTTTTTGCACTCAAGTCTAGATCACTTTCTAGCCTCTACACTACATTCCTCAGGACCATCAGAAGCTCCTCATTCAAGATAATATTATGGTCATACTGATATTTAAGATTTAAATAGTAGGTAGTATGAAAAAAAGAACAATATTAATTAAGAACAAAGACATTCACAGTTTATTCGATAAAGGATAAGTGAGAGTTAAAATTCAAGCAAATTTTATCTGTCAAGTATAATTCCTTCTTTATTTGAGTATCCCATCTGTTATCAATGATACACAAATATGGTGCTAATTTCTTCTATCCTAATGTGATTATAATCTCTTATTTGCAGATGAATATTTTGGGATATACATAGCTTATATAAGAAAACTTCTTAGTATCTACCATCTATAGCACTACATATAGGGGCTCTACTATCTTAACCATCTCAGAGCATCTACATCATATATTATTGATCCTTACATATTTGGAAGCCCTTCATTCATCAGAAGTCATCATAGCTCTCCAATCAGGCTTATTATCAAGAAGGCTTTTCAATGCTATATAATTAGTGGTAAATCTTATCAACCCTAGCCTAAACAACTCCCCTTATACATGTTCTCATAAAAATATGTATCCAAATATGATTCTAGATGTATTTTGATACTGCTTGTCTATCGCCTATTATAGATTTTACTCTAGATAGTTATTCTATATTCTTCATCATTGGGTCTATACAATGTGTTGCATAAAGGGTCCAATATAGATGCCATTTTTCTAGCATCAGACCATTTTCTGCTTTTGTATAGTTTGTCTCATTGTCTATGACCACTTGGATGATATACTCTTTACCAATCTCATCAACTGTATCTTTTATCAAGTTCAAAATATAATTAGAGTCATATATTTTATTTGAAGCATAAACTAAAGTATGAAAGATGGTCATCCTATCACAATAGACTTGAAAGTTGATAATACTTCTCCTAGTAGGCTCAGACCAACAATCACACATCAATGTTATCCCATAAATATTCTACTCCCTTTTATAACTCTCAATCCAAGATTTAATATTTGTGATTTGTTGTTGCAAATATGGTCTCTGTATTTCATAGGGTGTAGGAGGATCAATATCTGCATCAGCTTTCTGTACTATACTAATCATCGATCTAAAGTACGTATTTGCCACTGCCCATGCTGGAATAAGGCTAAAATGAAACCAGTTGGCAATTGCCCTTCCTATTTATTTTTGTTTATCCTTATTTATATAGTCATCAATTCATAGTAGCTTTGATTTTGGATCTAAATATGTTGTAGGATATAGATCATAGATGCTGGGACCACTTGACCTCTTCTTCGATTTCTTCCCAAATGCATTTGAATGATGACTTGATTAAAGATGATTCTATTTTTGATTGACTTCTCTCTAATACAGCAAATGATAAATGTGAACGTGATCTTCTCCCTGTACCAGAGCCACCACCCTTCTCAAGTTGAGAGCATCTAAACTATACACTATGCCTCAAGACCTTATGTTGCCATTGGTCATGTTAGGAGGCCCGAATAGCCTCTTATAGCTGAGCTGCTTCTAAATCATCTGGATCAATTTAATCTTCATTATCATTATCTAAGTTTACATAAACTTATGATTGAGATGTTCGACAATCAAATGCTTCACTTCGAGCTTTGGATGCTATTTTGGTCTCATTATCTTTCTATAAATATTTTCTCATCATCATTCGAATCTCTGCAGGTACCTTTGGATATTTCTTGATATCACTGAAGCTATCCATCAAGTGTTACTTTAATTTAGTGACTCCATCTCCTCTATTTTTTAGCCTACAATAATTATATTTCTATTGATGCTGGTCCTTATCTATTTTTCCAAAATGCCATTCAATATCCGAATCCTTCTTTACTTGCTGTCAGGCTCCATCTAGTTTAAAAAAATTATTAAAATTAATAGTTATGAGTACTTAAAGCTTCAAGTCTGCCTCTTCTATCTGTTGGTATCTATGCTTTAATCAACAATTTCCTCCATCTTATAGTCTAAGTTGATTAATAGTTTTCACTTGTGAGCTCAATAACAACATTTAAATAGCATCTTATAGTCTAAATTCATTAATAGTCTAAATTGTGGATAGAAAGAATCAAGTATTGAGACGACGCATAATTTCTTATGTCAAAGTGCTATGGAACAACCATACAGAGTGAGAAGCAATCTGAAAAATTGAGAAGAAAATGTGAGCCAAATACCCTCAGCGGTTTCATGATTTAGATATATCAATTTTGGGGATGAAATTTTTTGTAGGGAAAAAGGATGTGAAACTTGATCCACTTCGGCTATTTTTGTTCTGAAGTCAACAAATTCATTACTAACTTCAATCATAGTTTTCAAAAAAATTTTGGGATCTGACAGGGAAAATCTCAATCCTTTGCTCGATCCCCATTATCAAAAGATAAGGCCACCAAACCATGATCGATAAGAGACCCTTGGGCTGGTGCGAATTGTCGACGGTCGTTGGAGGCCAGTGCAGCTAGCGAATGGCTAGCGTTATGCTAACATTATCTTTTTTGTAGCCTCCTTTGTTTAAAACCTCTCCACTCCTGCTCTTGGCTTCACCGAGCTGCTCCCTCCCTCTTCTCCAACAACCAATGAACCCCTTAGCCAAGCACAGCCACCCAAAGACCCTCCCTCCTCTCTCTAAATCCCATCCTTCATCTGTTTTAATCCAAATTTGTGCTTTTTTGAGCTACCATCAAAGCCACTGTCGTTGATCGAGTTCCGCCATCCCTGACGATCACTGGTGAGATCCCTTCACTCTTCTTTCATTTTTTTTTGGATCCAAGCCTAGTCTTTTCAAATTATTTAAGCCCCTTTTTAAACCCTTATTTTTTTTTGCCCCTTTGGCCGCCATTGTTGCCAGCCCCCGGTTGTGCTTGCTGTTATGTTTAAATCAATTATCTTATATCCACTATATAGAAATACTTAATGAAACATTTGATCAAATATGCATGTTTTAGTAGAAAATAAATTATATTTCTTTTTATCAAAATATATTGTATGTTAGTCCACTGCTCTCTACTCCGATTATGATCACATGAATTTAGGATCTCGTCACCTTCCAGACCTCTAGTGGGTGATCAGTAATGCATAGTGACGGATGGTGTATTGTAGTCAAGGGCTAGCATTTCTTTCGGATCTAGCTAAGCAGGACTGATCGTTAGTATGTATTGGTGTGAGAGCATATTTCTCTATATGATATCAAATCTAGTTTTTCTTCCGGATCTTCAGTGGGGCGATCAGTGGTGCATGATCGATGGGTGGCATGTTGTAGGCAGGATCTAGTCTCTTTCGAAGCTAGCCACCAGACGATCGTGACTATAGTCAGAGGAACTAGAAGAGTGAGAGTGAAAGATTGATCCTTAAGTATTTAAAAATTTATTTCGAATAATTTCATATTTTAATTCTGTGTTGATTGGTTTGGTATGCTTCTATATTCATCAAAATTTTTTTATGAAAAAATTATACAATTTGAAAATTTATTTTTTGTACAAAATACTTAATTGAATTAGAGGTTCTAGTAATTTATAGAACCTATAAGCCTACTCCTATATTTTATTTTATTTTTTAAATCAAGAATAATATATGAGGCTTGAGGAGCATAGAATCCTAGATGCATGTTCTTTATTATGTTTCTGAAATAAATATTGTTTTATTCTCATTAAACCTCGTGAACCATTTTTATTGGATAAATGAATTAGAAATTTACTTTTATACTATTGCTTGAGATTGAGATGAATATATATGAATATGAAAATAGACCTTGTATATCTTATGAGCTTAAACCCCAAAGATATGCGGCCGTCTGTCCTAGCCTTTGGATCAGAGCGTGGCAGTTACTTATCAACTCTTTCTTCCATTAGTCATATTCATTGTTTTGTCAGTTACAGGAAATACTTGTAAGGCGCACAAGAAATGAGCTAGTTGTGACCAGATCTTTGTGAATTGCAGCTAGATGCCTTTATTATCATTTTTGTTTGCTGATATGAACTATGAAATTTAGGAGAGACGAACATCTAGTTCCATTAATTTCATGGGGCATGTTTCAACAATTGGTGCCAAAGCACCAGTGTCATTCCATCATCTTTGTTTCGCCTGGACCTCTTTCCAATGTTGAAGAGATGGAATAGAAGCGAAAATTTGAATATTTAGCTTATGCATGAGCCAAAAATAATTGATCTATCATAATTAAACTTTATTCTACTCTTCCATTTCCCAGACACATGAATATGGTAAAACCATAGGCTTACAAGATTGCAGTTTTGGTGATGATTTTATTGTTCCTTGCTATCATCCAAAATACCTACAAAATGCTTTTCTAATTTAATGATGGCAAAGAACAAAATATGAGGAGAAAAATGATGGCAAAGGAAAAAGTATAAGAAAAAAAAAAATTATAAGTCATGTTCACGTGGATATCTATTACATCACGAATACTTATTTCCATGATTACATTATGCTACAGAATATTATGTTCATTGTCCTAGCTGATTAGAATCTTGCCTTAGCTATCATTTGAGGGGATATGTTGACAGGGGAAGGCCTTATTTTTTTTTATTGTGGTTGAGCCTTTTTCTACCGCATTATATAAGGGATCAGAACAAACTTGAGCCCACAGATTAAGAAGTTAGGCATATAATAGCTTTTCTATGTAAATCTCAAGATCAACGTCTAACTGGCAAAAAATTTAGCAACAACCCATTTTAAATTGAATTAAGAAACTTTCTTACTCCGGTCCACCCCACTCGAACCTTCAGATCTGGAACCGATTAACAAGGAATTCTCAAGCTTGAATGTTGAGTATATCACGGTAAAATGGTGTTCATAGTCAGTTTAACCAGTTGTCCTTGTAATGTATGATCTTCTTTGTTTCAACTTTCGATTCCTCGAATCCCAGTATTACTGGTGCCATAAAAATGTTACTCATTTATTATTACTGGAGGGCCAATAATTATTACTGAGAACTTTCAAATTGTGCTCTGTGATCTTTGCCATGAGGTTCAGCACAGTATTATTAAACCCGGCCCGGCCCGGCCGGTCGGACCAAAAACCCGGTGACCCAGTCAGAAGACCGGGTCGGTTATCTAATTAAACCGTTTATGCTTAAAATCCGGTTAAAACCGCATGAACCGACCGGTTGAACCGTGAATCGTCTGATCCGGTCTAATCCGGTTGAGCCGTAAAATTAAAAATTAAAATTTTCTGATCTTCGAGATCGACAGTTCGACTTCCCGTCGTCCCTTCGTCTGTCTTTATTCCTGAGCTCAAACTCCAGCCTCAGCCCATCTTCCCTCGGCGACGAAATCAGCAGCGGTAGCGAAGGAGGAGAACCTCAACCGAGTCTTCTCCATCTCCGATGAGTAATCTGTTATCTAACTTTTTTTTTCCAAATCTCTGGAGTCCGGCAGTGAATAAGACCCAGGAATGAGGAATCAGCCCCTCCGTCCGCGACCGCCCTCCTCTTACAATTTTCACATGGAATTTTTTGGTATACGACGGTACTTGGATGTGGAAGATGTATACTTTCATAAAATGGTATATGCTATTTCTGGGATTCCTTAGGTACTTTTACTCCAGAAGGTATGTGAAGATATTAGAACTACCAGATTCTAAGCATTCATGAGAGATCTCGACAATGTCTGAGACATGAATCTCAAGTAATCAACTAGTGCTTTAAGCTATTATTTACTCGAGAATTTGGATTGATTAACCATGAATTATAGCTGATCATGTTACCATTGTCCTTTGGAAATGATATTCCATTTGAGTTGTATTGTATCGATGATCAAATTTGTATTTTGCTCGCCCCCTCCCCTCCGGACCTCCCTCTGCCTCTTTCTTCTCCGCTCGGCCGCCTTCTCCCTCCGCCTCCTCCTCCTCCGCCATCCGGGAATCCGCTGTCCACCTCCTCTTCCTCCGCTCGATCCCCTCCCCCTCTGCCTCCTCCTCCGTCGGCTCCTTCCCCCCTCCGCCATCTCCTCCTCCTCTGTACGCTCGACTCCCTCCCCCCTCTGCCCCCTTCCCCCTCTGCCTCCTCCTCCCTCGGCTCCTTCCCCCCTCTGCCGCCTCCTTCTCCTCCTCCGTACGCTCGACCCCCTCCCCCCTCGGCCTCCTCCTCCACTCCATTCCCTCCCCCCTCCGCCTCCTCCTCCTCCTCCGTACGCTCCTCCCTCTGCCTCCTCCGCTCGGCTCCCTCCCCCCTTCGCATCCTCCTCCTCCTCCTCCTCCATATGGCCATCCGCCTTCCTCCCCCTTTCGCCTCCTCCTCCTCCTCCGTATACAGCCGCGGACATGGCGAAAAAAAATTTTTTTTTTTTAAATGCTGTGACACAGTGACAGTGTGAGTGTGTGACTGTCTGCGGACACGGCGAATTTTTTTTTTTTTTAAATACTGTATGACTGACTGCAGTGTCACAGTAATACTAGACACACCATAGTACAGTAAACACCCGTGAACATGAAGAATTTTTTTTTTTTAATGATGCTATGCTGATTGATACAGTAAATATTAAATATTATTTTTTTAATTTCTGTAATCTGTGATCACCATGAGTTTGACTCTATAGGATCATGGAAAAAAAAAAATTTGGATAGAAATGAAAGAAGATGTCGATGATTTGATCTTGTTATTTATTTATTTTATCTTCTACTTATAAATTATAGCTTAATTTAATTTTCTTTGCAGATTAAGAATGGCCTCTGTTGAGGGAAGTATGCCATCTATGGATGATTCAAGTAATACTTCATCCACTCAAATAACTGGGGTTAGAGGTAAAAGTGATCCTGCATGGAATCATTGTAGAGAAGCTCCTGAACTTAGTGGTAATATCAAAAGAATGAAATTGGCATGCTTGTATTGTGGAAAGTCATTTGCTGGTGGTGGGATCAATCGCTTCAAACAACATCTTGCAGGAGTAAAAGGAGAAGTAGAATCATGTCGCAAGGTGCCGGCAGATATTCGCCATCAAATGATACAAAATATTCAAGCTATTAGTGAAAAGAAGAAAAGAACAAAGGAAATGGGTGAAGATTACAATCCCTTTAGTGCAAGGCATAAGGAACATGAGGAACAAGTATATTATAGACAATTAGGTGAAGATGATGACATACAAGAAATTCCTCCCTCATCAAACAAGTCTATGGGTAATACAAGAGGTAAAAATATAGAAGGTGGAAAAGAAAAACAACTAGGAACAATTGAAAATTATTTCATGCCAAGAACAACTCCTGGTGCTCAACCAACTATAAAAAGCTTGTTGCAAAACAAAGAAGCAGTTGAAAGGTGTGATCTTGCAGTGGCAAAATGGATGATAGATGCATGTGTGCCATTTAATGGTGTCAACTCTAAGTATTATCAGTGCATGATAGATGCCATAGCTAGTATGGGGCCTGGTTACAAAGCTCCAAATTTTCATTCTGTTCATGGCTATTTGTTAACCAAGAATATTGATGAGGTGAAAAAGTATGTTGAAAGCTTTCATGCCACATGGAAGAAAACAGGATGCACAATCATGGTTGATGGATGGACAGATCAGTGTAGGAGATTTTTGATTAATTTTTTAGTTTATTGTCCTAGAGGGACCGTATTTTTGAAAGCGTGGATGCTTCAGATACCTCAAAGACAGCTGATATGTTGTACAAGTTGTTCAAAGAAATTGTCATGTCCGTTGGTTTTGAAAATATGGTTCATGTAGTGACTGATAATGCTGCAAACTATATTGCTGCCGGTAAAAAGTTGGAGTAAGACTTTCCTATACTTTTTTGGTCACCATGTGCTGCTCATTGTCTTAATCTCATCATGCAAGACATTGGCAAGTTAGTTTCAGTGAAGAACACCGTAGCCCATGCTGCAGGTATCATAAAATATATTTATAATCATTGTTATCCTTTATATTTGATGAAAAAATTTACTGATGGAAAGGAGATAATTCGTCCGGCACCTACACGTTTTGCTACCAATTTTATTGCTTTACAAAGTATATTGGGCCACAAAGATGCATTAAGAGCAATGGTGACTTCTAGAGAGCGGACAACTTCAGCTTATGCTAAGGATAGTAAAGGAAAAAAGCTCGCCGATGATGTGCTTAATTCTCTTTTTTGGAATGAATGTGCAACCATTGTTAAACTAACAGAGCCTTTAATTCGAGTTTTGAGGATTGTTGACAGTGATGATAGACCTTCAATGGGTTACTTGTATCATGCTATGCATCAAGCTAGAGATGAAATGATCAAGAGATTTAGAAGGAGAAAGATTGTAGTTGAATCTTATTTGAGAATAGTTGATTCTCGGTGGGATTTGCAATTACACCAAAATCTTCATGCAGCTGGGTTTTGGTTGAATCTCTGTTTTCAATATGACTCAGAACTTATGGATAAACATCCTCGTAGTGTTTCTGGACTCTTAGATGTCATAGAGAGATATTCATTTGGTAATCCAACCTTGCAGGGGAACTTAACTAATGAGATGAGGTTATTTAGAAATACAGAAAATGACTTTGGACGCTCATCGGCTATAAATGATCGAAGTCGCTTGGCTTCAGATAAGCTTGTTCCTTAGTTATGTTCTTATGTTTTCATTAGTTTCATTGATATAAAGTTTTTTCAATTACATTCTATTTTAACAAATACAATATTTTGTATCTAGATGAATGGTGGGTCACCTATGGAAGTTGTGCACCTAATTTGCAAAAGTTAGTTATTCGTGTTTTAAGCCAAACTTGTAGTGCGTCCGGGTGCGAGAGAAATTGGAGCATCTTCGAACATATTCATTCTAAAAAGAGAAATAGGTTAGAGCATCAAAGGCTTAATGATCTAGTATTTGTGCACTATAATTTGAGACTACAATAAAGGTAATTTTTTTATGAATGATATCCAATTGCTTGTATTTATTTCTTGTTATTTAATTTTCAAACTAATAAATATTAAATACATGTTTTATTTCAAAGGTCGGAACTATGATCCTATTGACTTTGAATTGTTTGGTGATAATGATGCGTGGATATTAGTCGATGAGCCATCGGAGTTAACTAGTGAGGAATTAGAAACTTTTCACCGTGAATTGGCATCATGTTCTATTCAAGAAAATAATAATAATGGTGAGCGAATTATTTTATTATATAGTTTATGAATAAAATATTATTATAATTTTATTACATATGATTTTTCTTTTTAACTTTTTGTTAAATTTGTGATTTTGTAGATATATTGAACTTGGAAGATTTGGATGGTGATGATGGTGAAAATGATGGAAATGATGCGAATAAGAGAGAAGATGGAGGAGATGAGAACATTGCAACTCAAGAAGATGTTTTTGCAAATATTGACATAAATTTCAGTCCATTAGCTTGAATTTTTATGTTATGTACTTGTTTATCACTTTTAACTTTTTTTTTTTAAATATTGAAGTGAAATGTCGTACATTATTATGTACTTGTTTGTTAAAACTTTTCATTTTGCTAGCAGATGTGGATGGTTATGTTTTAAACTACTAGTTATTATGCATTTATAACTTTATGCCATTAAATCTTTATATTCATCAATATTTTAGTCTAATTATTTGTATTTATAGGATTATAGTTTTGTTTCATTTGTATTTTGATACTTGTAGCATTGGAATATATATTATCAGGATTATTATTGTATTTCTGGATATAAACAAGTTATTAAATTTTGAATTTTATGGTTTGTGCATTGATCCGTCGGTTCAATCGTTGACCCGACGGTTGGACCGCTGACCCACTAACCCGGTGCCTTATCTGGGTCAAGGTCCGGGTCGGGTTTAATAACTTTGGTTCAGCATGTGAACTCCAGTTCCCTAGATTTTGATTCAAAACCGAAGTTTAGGAGCCCATCTCTTCAACCTTGCTTGCCAGAGAAGGATGGCATAATGGCCGCTGTCTGTGATGAATTAAGATAAGGTTAAGAACAGTTGGGCACAGTTTCTGGTATTTCTGGTCTAATCAAGCACAATTTCAGCACGTGATTTAGTAAGAAAAATATATGTAGTTTATATTTGGCACAGTTGGTTTGGGGTGGCTCATTTTGGACCACAAGTTGAGCATAGGACCGGGTCAAAGTGGATTTGTAGATAATAAGAAAAATGAAAGAAAGGTTGCTTAAACAAGTGATTTTGATTCTCCATTGTTGGTAGGCTCAATGTTTGTAATGATTGGGTGGTGAAGAACCATACATGCATCCCCATTTGCAATAGTTAATTCCATCATTTTTTTCTCTAGTGGGGCCCATCCAACATATTTAGAAATCCATCCTATAACTTGAGGAGCGTTCATTGAAATATGGTATGTACTTGATGTTATCATGTCCCAATGGTCACATGCACAAATTCATCAATCCTCTTAACTTAATCCACCTTTTTGGGTACTTCGAATACTTTACCCCTTGGATGCCTTAAACTATACGCCTGCTACAAGAATATTGCATTTAAACAGTTTAGGATGATTTAGCAATGCATGACTTTCAAGAGCTCCAAGTCATTTATTGTGCATGGCGCCAGCAGGGCCAACACAAAATAAGAAGCTCTACGCAAAATTATGCCATTTTATTTCTGAAAACTCATTGGTTGCATAACGACCTGAAACATGAGCATGAAAAGAGTGAAAAAAGTTATTTGATAGAATTTCAAATGAAAACTTCTCTAAGGTGCTCGAGCAATCCACCTATTGCATCTCCATAATGCAGCTCAAAAGATGATGCTCAAGGAAGTGGAGAGTAGCATGAGGAGTGCCCTACTTAAGATTGAGTGATGGTAAATGAATTAGTTCAGCAGCTTTACTGCATTTGCAAACAGGGCATCACCATCACATGTATTTGATCATTCACTATGATCAACTGGGAACTAATCCCTGATCATATATTTATTCTTTTTTGTAAAATTATTCTTACCATATTGGTGTTTGGAATCCCATGACCATGTGAATGAGATTCTCCATACACCATTCACTCTGGCTATCTCTTGCATCTTTCGCACAAAACAATGATTTATTTATTTATTTATTTATTTTATGACATTATTTGTTGAATTGTGCATTGGCTACTTTGAGATCTATGTAGAATTGTAAAAAAAAAAAAAAAAAAAAAAAAATCAATCAATCAATCATCCTATCATGCAAAAGATACCATCCGAACCCCTGACCAATGCCCGACAAAAGCAAGAGAGATCTGTGTTTGGGGCTGCTGGGATGGCAGCTTCCTATCTCCCTCAGATCATGTGTGATACAGCTGCCAGCCTGTGGAAAAGTCATTGAAAATTGGATACAGAAAGAGTGATTGAAACATCAGATAGAGATTGCTTGACCAAGTATGAAGGTGCACCATGTGCTTTTTATTTCCACCATTTCTCCACCATTATTTTCACCCATTACCTCATCCTGCTTATATTTAGCAATGGGAACAGTTAGCTTACCGAACTGGTAGCCTGACTAACTGGAGCGTGATTGGACTTGTTTTTGAATAAGGGGCATAATATTTTCGTTAATATGATCCAATTTTTATAAATAAATTAGATGTAAGTATGGTGTTTTTCCTTCCATCAATTTAGATAGATAGGTATACTATTTTTCAGTTGATATAGATGAAGTCATCAGAATCTGATTAGATCTTGTAGGATTTGTTGGTCCGCTTATTATTATTTGTTATCATCTCTTTCTAGCACCTAGATCCAGTCAACTGGGTCAAAATATTTCAAATTTGGATAATTAGATCATGGGTCCCCCAAATATATAGGCATGGGGGACTCGGTGTCTAGACGGCTGGGTTAACGACAATCAATTTGAGTTTGAGTCATTTTTGATATAGTGTGTCCGTGTTACAAATATAATTTATTCCAACTTAACAATCGAATTCATGGTAGTCTTTCCAACTTGATGTCTTCTAATGCAAATACTTTAATGTCAAATAAACATGTCTGCATTCTTCCTAGTATCTGAATTATTTATTAACGATAGTGCTGCTACATACCTTTCTTTGCCCTATTAACAGCTTAGTGTATTAACCTGCATGTAACACTTGTGCAACAAAATTTGGCTAATTTACAGAAATAATTTTTTATAGTGGAAAAAATAAGTAATATGGTTTTCTATCTTGCCAAAGAGAAAGTATCAAAAGTATTATCATCACTTGGGCAAGATTTATCAACGTAGTATATAAGTTTCTGACTAAGAATTTATTTGGATAATTGAATCAAAAATTTAATAAAATTCATAAATTTATTTGGTATAACTAATAAAATTAGATTGTATTAAATTTATATTCATAAATATCCGAAATATTTTTGGAGCTGGTCAATCTGACCTTATAGAGCAAAAAAAATTTTTTATTTAATTTTATGGGTTACATTAGTCCAATCAATATAATTCTATGTGATTTTGAATTTAAACACTCAAAGAGATTCTAAATTTTATCAGCACTTGTGCAAGCGTAGCAGCCCTTCAACCTTTTTCTTTTTTTTTAAGAAAAAAATAAATAAAAACCCCTAACACACAGCCGCTTTCAATGTCCATCACCATCCTGAATCGAGGGTCCCATCGATGATGCTGGGTTCACGCATTTTGGATCGGAAAAAAAAAAAAAAAAAAAAAAAAAAAAAAAAGGCAGCTTCTAATTTCTAAATGGATGGCACAGCGCTGACGGTGTTGAAAAGTGAAAAGAACTAACAGACGATGAGGACCAGCGGACGCATTAAAGGGGTGGGCACACGTGTACGATGCACGAAAAGTCACGTGTCAGTGGTTGAGTGGCGGAGGTCGAGTCGGTAGCACGCTTACGCGGGGTGCAACATTCAGTTATACCGAGCCTGCCCCTCACCGTGTCAGTGGTTGAGTGGCGGAAGTCGAGTCGGTAGCACGCTTACACGGGGTGCAACATTCGGTTATACCGAGCCTGCCCCTCCACCGTATCGTTGAACGTCTCTAATAAAAGTCGCTCTCGTGCGCCACCCACCACTGCAACTTGTACCCAAGGACCCCACCGATGGGTCCCGAGATTCTCGTATTGCTGTTTTTATGCGAAAATTAAATCAGAGGTATATTATTCCCCATGGCAGATTTTTAGCCATTCGGTCTCCTTAAGAGATCTTATAGGTTGCTGGGTTTCATGCGGATCTTTTTTTTTTTTATTATTTTTTTTGTTTTGTTATGTTACCTGCTGGTTTGGGTGAATGAATTCTGGATGACACATAGCGACAACTGTTACAACGGTTATTACAGTGATAGATTCTTTTCCACTACATCATAGATAATTCTATTAAAAAAAAAAAAACTACATCATAGATAAAACAAAAAAAAAGAAAAGAACTTCATACATCTGTACCACTACCAACTACTATTTAGACAAACTATTTATTAAAATATTATGATAATAGAGATTTGGCATAATATATGGATGGATTGTTAATATCAATCAAACCTTATCTACTACTCATCCAACCCACAAATTCTACGTTGGACCAATAAAGTGAAAGTTTAGTAAATAATCTCTATCTCTTTTTTTATATATAAATTAGTTTTAGACATATATTTTATCATATTATTAGCTATTTGATTTTTTTTGTTTAAAAAAAAATATCAAACTTTATTATCATACCCTATATTATCATACACGAAAGTTTTGATTTTAAAAGACAATAAGTTTATCTAATAACACTTCTATATAATTTTTCTAATATGTAATTTTTTATTTTGACGAATGACTACCATTATTTGTTTTATTTTATTAGGATAAGTATTGCATATTATTCAATATTTTTCGATTCATATATTAATATATTTAATATAATTACTAATAATATATAAATATTTAATTTAAAAATAATCATAATTTTGTAAATATAAAATAATAATTCTATAACAAATAATCTCCCATATTAGATTGTATAGATTTCTCTCTTAATAAGAGATAAAAGTGAATTATGGAGTTGGATGGTTACAACCTCCTACGTTTACTAGACTCATAAGATAAAATTACTACTTTATTTTATGGGAATTTTTATTAGAAAAAAAAAGGGAATAACCTCAATTCCCAGTTATTCTCTCTCCTTTTCTGAGTTCCAACCGTATGACGTTGCAAACTCCATAACGGCGTTAATCAAACGTTGCCTGTTACCTTTTTTGTGCTTGGTTACCGCGTCGTCTCTACCTAGCGATCAACTGACAAGAAAAGAAAGAAATATGGGCAGGGATGGCGAGGGAGCGGTTGTGGTCCTCACAAAACCGTGGCCTCTCCCCTCCTTTCCTTTTCACAAATTTCGACTTTTGTTTAGCCCCCACCCCCTCCTCTCTACGACCCCCTCCCCAAATCCCCCTCCCCTTCCCTCCCCCTCCGCCCGACGAGTTCCGCGCCCCCCATGGAGCGACGGCCCCCGGCGGAGCCCAAGCGGAGCGGGAAGGAGAAGCCCCGGAAGGACGCGGCGGCCATGGACGACGACGGCGACGACGACGAGGAGGAGGTCGTGGCCGGGGAGGAGGAGGACAGGAAGAGGCGGCCCCCTCCTCCTTCCTCCGCGGCCCGGCGAGGATCGGGTGGCGGGGGAACTTCGCAGCCGTGCTGCCAGGCGGAGAAGTGCACTGCCGATCTGACCGAGGCAAAGCGGTACCACCGGCGTCACAAGGTGTGTGAGGCCCACTCCAAAGCCTCCATCGTCATCGTCGCCGGCCTCCGCCAAAGGTTCTGCCAGCAATGCAGCAGGTCCTCTCTCTTCAACGCTACCTCTCGCCGGCCGTCCCTCTTTCCCCCTCTTTTCCTCTTCTAATGCTATCAATTTCAAGGGCTGCCAACTTTTACATCTAGTAATACGTAAAACAAAAATAAAAGAAACACACGCGTCACTGTGAACCATAATTGACCTCCAGGGGAATTTTGATGCTGATCTCGATAGCTTTCACGATTGCTATCCAAGTAGTCTTCTTCTTCTAATTTTTAAGGAGAAAAAAAATCTTTTCCTGAAGAACAGGAGGGAAGATGGAGAAAATGATTATTAGGAAGCACGAAAAAGCGGTAATTAGGAGCTCTTAGATATTACTTAGTCCCCAAGTTTTCTCCTTTGGGCTGATGCGTAACTGTTTGGTATATTGTTTGATTACACAGCGTGGAATTTTGACAGTTGACTCTCATGATGCTCTGTTAATCTTAATGGAATATCAGCTCTGTTTTTTTCTGGTGCTTTCAATGGATAGAGGGAAATTGCTGCTGGATTTTGTGTTATGTTACGGAGATAATTATCTGCTGATTTTGAGCCCCCTTTTTCATTTCCTTTTTCTTCTACTGTTTGATCTACTCGGATAAGATTAACTGTGACAGAAAGTTTAGTGGAACAGAACTAAAAAAACAGGACTTGGGTGTATATTTGGAGCATGTGAGGATGAAGGGCGCACCTCTGGTTTCCCTGTGTGTTGCCTTGCAGGATACAGGACTGATGGCTGCCCATTATTACGAATTTTACAGTTATTGCTAAGTTGAGATGACTGAGTCCTTATATATGATGGTTATTTCTTTTTAAAAATAAAAGTAGTAGGTGTTTACCATAACATAAATCCTACTATTGGCTAGTTTATAAAAAGTGAAGTAGTTGGATTCCAGATATATGTTATTGAATTCTGTGGACAAGTTTCATACAGTTTGTTGAATCGAAATCTCCATATTTTTGTTGCTTATATCCATACTCGTGCAGCAGTTGGTCAACCATCTGGTTTTCCAGTGTTTTAAGGTTCCTTTTTGTGTTTTTTAGTGCTTTGGTGGAATATTTTTGTGCTTATTCTTTGTATAACATGTTCTGTGCAGGTTCCATGAGCTATCAGAGTTTGATGACTCTAAGAGGAGCTGCCGTAGACGTCTGGCCGGCCACAATGAGCGGCGGAGAAAGAGTTCTTCTGAATCACAGGGCGAGGGCTCAAGCCAATGCAGGCAGGCCGATCCAGAGGAGAGGATTCAGAGCCTCCCTGGAAATCCCACCTGCAAGCATTTCCAGATCAGATAAGCTCTTGACTATTCCCATTCAAGCATGCTCTCTCTCTTCTGTCATCCAATGGCTTCCTTCTGTCCTAACTAATGCCAGATTTCTCTACCAATTAATGTAGCAGAAATGTTTTTGAGCAGTACTTCAAGCTTAGTAGCATCACTGTAGCCATGCTGTGGTTGTACTTTAGTAATTGTAATTACATATGCGGTTAATCTCCTTAAGGGGTGTGTGTGTGTGTTTTTTTATTTTTTTTTTTCACTTTCAAATGAATGGTGAACACCTGTGGCTTTATTTTATTTTCTGGTCAAGATGTTGTCTATTCTGTACCATACTTAACAGCCATGCATCATATATGTACTTTATGTTGGGATCCTGGATGGATCTCAACCGACCATGTTAAAAGCCTCAGTATGCTTGTAAATTTGTAATGGACTGTAGTATCTATTTGACAGGTGTGGGCATCAGAGTATGCAATTTGATTTTCTGCTTCACACTTAGAAATGTAATAATTTGAGTAGCCTAAACTTGAAGAGAGATTGCCACTGCCATGGCTCATACTTCGTCCTGTCCTCTTTTTCACTTGCAATCTGTGTAGCGTTCGTCAAGACATATACCCTCAAGTATCCGCTTTATGCTAGTTTAGAATCATATGCCATCCAAGACATATCTTTCTCATATTGTGGAAGTTATCTAAGGGTTTGTTTTCACATAATCCAGGTTCAGAGCATGTAAATAGGGCGAGACATGTGATGCTGACCTAATTCTGTGGTTTGGTGAGGCACATATAAGCCAAAAAGCAAGTGCCTAGGTTTACAGTATACAGGGGTCCTATGACTTGATTGATTATGGTTTCGCTATTCATTCTCTTTCAATTTTGTTGTCACATTTTTTTTTAAAATTCTTTAATGACATGTACAGATGACTAAAACTACTACCAAATATATTGAATTAAGCTTGTTATTTTTGCATATGGTCCTGTTCATATATTATCTTGTTAATGTTTTTATTGTTTACATTAGAAAAAGCATTAGCATATATGTGATTCGATCATTTTAACATTAACAAATAATCAGGTTAACTAGTACCTTATGTACATATTCAAATAAATTGTACACTAAAGTTTCTATGACTCCATTTCATGTTCCCACTTCATTCAAGCAACTTATAGTTCTGAAGTCCAACTGTCAGATGAATTTTGTATTTCATCTTTTTTTTTTATATATATATAATAGAGTTTTTTTTATATATCAAAGCTTTGCCATTGTTAGGCTGCTTTGGCAAACTTCAATCACTTATTAGATGTATTTATAAATTGTGCACATACTTAGCTAATAACATGATTGTTTGCTTGTTCAAAATCTTCTGCCATTTATTTGGTTGTCATTTCTGTATCTTATCCGCATGTTTCAAGATTTCCAATATTTTCTTACTTATATTTTCATTTATTAAAACTTCTGAATTAAAAAAAATATTTCTTAGTTAGGGCTAGAACACTTACCATATTTTCTTCAATGCTATAATTTGGACAGTATCACTATGTTCCCCTTTCTACAGCTAACAATCTGGCGGCTCCACCAAGCAAATTTGTATTTGCCTCAACTATCTTAGGTCTAAACTCCAGGATACTTCTTACAACTGGCACCCGATCATTTTGACCTTGTCATGCTATCATCCCCTTTTTTTTGAGAGGATCTATCATCCCCTTTATCAACAATTGCTTGTCTTGGATGTCCTTCCAAGTCAACGTATTACACGTTTTCTGATATTATAAAAATTCATTGCTATTCCTATATATTTTTAGAATTCGAAGGGATGATCAGTGGCTTAGCACTTCATGCTACATGTTGCACAGTTTTTTTTTTTTTTTTTTGGTAACACATGTTGCACATGGTTCACCGTAACACATTTCATGAAAGTCGTGCATGATGATAGTTTTCGGTAAATTACTCTGTGACAAGAGAGCTGCTCTGACCCATAGTTTTATTGAATATCTTCATCATAAGTTTCTTTTATGATGGATAGGGCTGTTTTGTGGTAGTTGTCCGATATTTTTACTAGTTAGTAGATCTTATCTTAACGTGAAAATTTATTTTTAGAATATGACATGTTATTTAAGAAAAAATTAATTCTTCTAAATTTAAGTAATTTTTTTTTTAATTAATGAGTGATTCTTATTCTAATCATTTACGTTTTGAAAGTATTTTATTTTAAAAAAAATAATTTTTTTTAATTTTTTAAAATTTAATTTTTAATTTTTTTGAATATTTAAATTATATTTTAATATTTAAATTATTTTTTAATATCAATTATAAACTAAATATGTTGGAGATTATGATAATTTTTATTTTTATTTTATTTCATTTTGATTCTAATTTTCATTTCGTTGCGAAGCAACTTTATCCTTAATGCTGTCTCGGTAGCAGGCAGTGATTCTTTTAAGATGAGAGAGAGATTATTTTCGTTAACCCTTCTGAAAAAGACCATCTCGGGTGAAGGACATTATTTCGGCAGTAAAGGTTCCAGAGTTGACAGATGGTTTCTGTCACCGTAGGTTACATCGTTAGTCATCTCAAGATTCTTATATCCACGGTGTATTACACATAGGTTCGGCTCTTCATTTGTCAAGCTAGCTAGCTTCTTTCTTGATTGCACGTGCATTTTCCTAGGGACGGTACTAATCTACAAACCTCCACCAACGGGATGGGGCCTCTTCAAGAGCTGGGCAGGTATAAAAAGGTTAGATGGCAACACACTTCTTATTATTCATGGTCAAGTGTAGACTGCAGAATCTTTTTAAGTAATTTGCACCTTCTCATTATTCATGGTCAAGTGTAGACTACAGAATCTTTTTAAGTAATTTGCAGCAAAGTAACAGGACTCGGAGCATGGTTCTAAAAGGTGAAAAATAGTAAAAATTACAACCTTCCACGGACCTAAATAAGTTTCTTGGATATAATTAATTCTTCATCCTAACTGAACCTTGGATGGTACAAGACAGCTTAATGCCATTCTGCCTCATCTCTACGGTCAAACAACTAATATGGCTGAACAATTGAGTTGATTTATGTTTGTTAAGCTTGAAACCTTTGCTTCAAAGTTACTTGCAATTCTAACAAGTCTGTGCCCTAATTATACCATTAATCACATTTATCATGCTACTTGCATGATAAGGACATTCACAAATTCTCTAAAGCACCTCACTTTATGCCACTTTCCCTTCAGGATTCTGGTGGGAACAAAATGGTAGTTGACCCTAAAAGAAAAATATTTGTGCCTAGGATATGTTTTCAACTGAAAAAGCCATCATTTGAGTTGTTTTAAAAATGAATATAGCAATTTCCAGATTATCTCTAGAAGTTATTTCTGGAACATATAGTATATGGATAATGGTACATAAACAAAAATATATGTGATGTGGAATATCTCAAGAACACTCTTGGTGTAAATTCTAATATGAATGGAGTTCAAGTTATTTCTAAAAGGAATAGTATTTATTTGATTTGCAACTCTTTTTGAATTTCTCACATCGTAATTGCCTAATAACTATTTTCTGGTAGAAGAGAAGACGAGACCAATCTTTTCAAGATGTCATTTTCCATGTCATTGAGTGTGGGTTTCCTTCTTGACAAAGTAATGGCCAGGGCTGTAAAAAGTAAAATTAATGTTATCTGGTTTTCTTTTCTTACCCTCTTAAAAACCTTCCATTGCACCACAAAAATCAGTAAAAAGAAAAAGCCTGGGGGAAGCAAATTTGGGCTACAGAAGTGATGGTAGCTTTCTTTAGCAGCCCTAACCCAATGAAGGCATGATGCAGTCCCTAATCTTTGATGCAACTACCATGAAATGTTACTAGAAGGCTATGTTAACACCTTGTCAACAAAATCATGCTTGAAGCGAAAGCAGTAGGGCATCAATGATATGTTATTTGATCTCAAGATAAAGTTCACAAGAGGGTATAAATTGATGTTCCTTTGCCAACAAAAATCATAACCGCCCTAATATGATCCCACGGTTCTTTTTCACTATAAATAGTAGCTCCTATTGTTGCTGATCCTCGGATGCCAATATGGATGGGCTTCATGGTCTTATGAGACAATGGAAGGGGTCAGAGAGCTCCCATCCTCCGATGCAAGTCAGAAAGAACTTTTTGGTCGGAAGTAAGGAGAAAAAAGAAGAATGCCAATATTAGAAAATAGTGGAGCAATAAAGTGATTGAGTGTTAGGCAATTGAGCAGTTAATCTTTCATAGAGGATTTTCGAGCTTATCTATAGCTGAAATCCCAAATCTTTTGAAGATCGTATCTTATAGACTTGAGATTATGCCTCACA
This sequence comes from Elaeis guineensis, assembly GCF_000442705.2. NCBI lineage: Eukaryota > Viridiplantae > Streptophyta > Magnoliopsida > Arecales > Arecaceae > Elaeis > Elaeis guineensis. The sequence continues at coordinate 39,276,727 of NC_025998.2, forward strand.
ACCTACTGACATAGCATTACCACCTCGAGACATATCGTAACCATCTGACATGCGATGAAATTGCATGAACCTCGTATGCATTTGGACAAAAAGGTCGAGATGCCTTTGCCACGGGAAGGACCTATTCAACTAGGGTTGATTGCCGAGTTAATTGGTCACAGGGCCACATTATGAGGCTTCACCACTAGTGGTCGGCTATTGCTGGTTTGCTCATCCCAACTCTCGGGTCAGCAAGAAGGTCCCAGCCAAGTATGCCTTAGAGAATCTCTAAGTAGGCCTGAGTCGCTATGTAGATTATGAGCTTGATGAATCTGAACACTCCACATCACTTAGGTCATGTATTGCCCCATCATTGGCTCTCTACTTCCAAGTCCGAAACATCTTTCTTAGCTCGGATGAAGGAAGAAACCATTTAATTAGACTCTATACTATTTTGAAGAGGATATTAACTAATGAGTGGTGGTCCCTTGAAGGACAAGTCTTGACACTCTGTCTTCTGAGGCAATATTGATCATTGGAAGTGGAGCAGATGTGCCATGTGTCTACTAATTCAAATGAGATAACTAGCTGGATTGATCCAAACCATTTAGAGCACAATAAAAGTTGAAGGTCCTAATAAATCCACCATATCTGGGGAGATTTAGAATGTTCTTTCTATTAGACCAAGTGACTTTTGCACAGCTTAATCATCAAATCATCCTGAGTCATCTTTAGGTGGTAGTTTTATAACTTTTTCTCTTTCCTTTCTTCTTAGGAGATTAATCCTTTCACTAATCTTCCTTTTTCCTCTTCATAGGATAGTATCTTCATGGACTCTCAATAGGAAGAATGCCTTCAACATCACATGGAGATGCTCTATTTGGTTTTGCAAGAGATCGGAGAGAAGATGGTTAAGGTGAAGGCAAACAATTGGATCCTTCAGAAGTAGGTTGGTGGTTGAAGATGATTAGATTAAGCAATCCTACTATGATTGTTATTTGATAATGATTAAGGACATTAAGGAGCTTGAAAGGCTCGACATGATCATGCACAAAGAATTACTTATGAATTTGATCCTGCGATCTCTGATTAGTTTATATGGATAGTTTGTGGTAAGGTACCATATAAAAAATCATCATGGCACCTTATCTGACTTGGTCAAAGTGTTACTAACAAAAAAATCTTGAAAGAGTTCAGAGGTAAATACCTGGAGAGCCTAAAGAAACAAAGACACGCCTATAGTAGGCATGTCAAGATTACTCAATATTATCCTTACGATTTTCTCTTCTCCCAGTTGAGCTATGGACTCTAGTGTAGAGTCGATGGGAAGATAGAGGGCTGAGAAAGTAATCCTTAAATTGGCTATAGGGCAACAGTTGCTGTTGCAGCCATGGGTATCTATCCTTTGCGATCATCATTTGGATTTAGTTCTTAGAGACGGTCTCTATCATTTGCATAGTGATGCATATGTGAACTTACTTGAGCAAGTAGTGAATGCTATTGGATCTGAGAGATCCAGAATTGAGATAAGTTTAAAGTATCTGCAGACCCTTATGCTAAGTAGTATTGGAGAAGAATTGATGAACAAACTGGAGAAATATAGGCTTGGGCTCATTGACTGTTGAGTCAAATCTAGTTTGTGCATCATCTCTTTGAGAAAATATGATCAAATTACTCTTGTGAGATAAGAGGAAAAGAACCACTGAGATATTTATCCTTGTACACATTTGATATGTGTAGCTCATGTGATGTGCTAACCAAGGAGTTATCTCTACTTTATATATGAGATATAAATTTAAAATTTTTGAAAGGTTGAAAGAATTCAGATGTAAGTAGAGAAACAAATCGAAAAATTCTAAAGGTACTTCGATCGGATCGAAGATGCAATACCAATGAAAGAAATTTGTCGGTTATCTCATAAAATGGCATAATTTCATATTGGACTGCTCTTAGTACATCTCAGCTCAACGAGATAAGAAGAGTTAAGGGACTATATGAGATATGGTCTGGTCCATAATGGACTTCATTGATTTATATTTCTTTAGGGACATGCTTTATTTCTATGAAATTAGGTTCTCTCTAAACCTGTTCTTACCACACCATATGAGATATGACATATGGTGAGAACTGAATATTGATTATTTTGAGATTCAAAGATATCCAGCCTATGTCTAGGACAGCAGGTAGATATGTTAGAGAATAGGTCTATAAAGCTCATCCTAAAAGAGTTTGGGATACTACTTTCTGAAAAGATTACAATATGATTGTGACCCGACATGCTATCTTCTTGAAAAATTATTTAACCAAGATAAAGCAGTGGAAGGAAAGTTAAGCTCAAAAAGAGTGTCTTTGAAGAGCAGCGAGCTTTGGGACTTTAAGAACTTATTCATTATAAGCCAGTAGATGGATATTCCTCCTCCGCCTCGTACACATAGTAGGATCTTCAATCCTCTCGAAAGGTACTCGGGTATGCTTGACAGAGGATATAGAGAAAGTCGTTTCTCATGGGAGATGGGAGCATAGAGATGATTTCAGAACCTACAATGAGGTGATGTGAGACATCGACTTCAAGAAAGGATGTGAAATAGCTTTTTTGAGTAGAGATCTTTTGAAGATTTTTATATAGAATAGCCTATAGATTTCACTTCTTGTGATAGGTGATCACAAAGTCAATAATAATCTTAGAATTGGAATAAGTCATTTGATGACATGATCAAGTTGTTTGATCAGAAAAGAGGAATTATGATTTTCAAAAGGGTCATTGGGGGTATCCAATACTGATAGTGGTTAAAATATGGTTGAATATAGATTTTTTCATAAAAGATATAAATCGAGTGTCCTAAAGATCTATAGTAATAGATGCAATTAGATGCTTGTATTTTCACAGATAAAGTACAGAGACTGGATGCTGAAAGATTTCAGTATAAAAATCTCAGAGAGAGATCTGCTACCCTCTCGAACATAGTCGTATGCCATAATATACTTGAACTGATATAAATAATACCGTGAATGTCACGAGTGGATATCAGTTGAATCCAGGCTGTGAGTGCTAGATTGCTATGAAAATAACTTTAAGCTCTTGAGAAGAACTAAGGATATGTTCTTAATTTGGAGAAGGATCAAAGCTAGAAGTGGGAGGATACACCAATTCAGATTTTATATCTGATATTGATCGTAGAATGTCTACATCATAGGTGTGTTCCTATGTCAATATTTTTGGAAGGATTCCAAATAATCGATCGATGGAAGCTGAATACACTATAGATGTGTAGGATATATTCTGATTTTAATATTAGTTGCAGAATTGATTGTCATGCCATCAGATGCCGTGACATTATACTGCAAAGATAATGGCACCATAGCTTTTGCTAAGGAGCCTAGGTATCACCAGATATCTAAGCACATAGAATAGCAGAACACGTGACTACCTTAAGTAGAAATACATAGAGGTGCAGAGAGCAAACTTCACATGTGATGTGGATGACCCACTGATAAGTCACTTAGCTAGCCTAAAACTATAGCCTGTCTTATGAAGATGGGGCATGGTACATGGCAGATTGGCTTTAGTGCAAGTGGGAGATTGTTGGATGTATGCCCTAGAAACCAATCTTGGCTGATACATTTCATATCTTTAAGACATAATTTTGTATTTATTGGGCAGTTATATTATCATTCATGTTTATATGTCCATGAATCATCCAAGAGATTAACAAGATGATGACACATATTCTCAAAGAGTTAAGAATTTGAGGTATATGTCATTGATGCTTAATTTTTAAATTGCTCCTGATCATAGGATCATCATGGGGATGGTGATTGATTCGGATAGACTAGTACACGGATCGCTTCCTTTGGATAGATAGGTCTCGAGTATGCAGTGTAGAGATATTGGAGCGAGAGTGCAGGTGGTTGTTAGAGAACAACTAGCATTGAGCGTGACCAACATGAGAAGTCACATGAATGTCTGCTCACTCATTAGTGACTTTCTCGATGCTACAGTTATATGACTGGTTCTTTGACCTGAGATGATACTACTACTTGCAGTGAGACTGCTAGAGTTTGACTGACATATCAATATGGGTCTCAAGGAGCCCTTGTAGTGGATGTTGGTGATAGTTGGTCCACTGTAGAAGTGAAGATTTAAGAAGCTGAGTCCTTAAGTCTATAACTGTAGCAGTATAATTGATGAAAAAGAGTTTTCATAGAATCACATATGGACTCGAGCTGATTGAATCTGTCATATGACTGATGTTGAGGTTTGACGATTTATCTATGATCCGCCATCTGGTTGGGACTCCGATAGAGGGACTGTATCATATGTTAACTGTACCTAGAGATTTATTTTTTATTCTGTTGGGTTGCCACTACATACTGCTTGGTGTCACTAGTGGATTGTGAGACTCAAGAGGATCATCTTGATGATCAATGATCCTTGGTGGGCTGAGTTGGAATTGTTCCAACCCATTGAAAAGAGTTTCAATGATATTGTGATAGGAATCACAATATATCTTACTATCAGACAGAATAGAACTTATGGGATCATACACAAAAGAGATTTTTGACTGATCAGATGGTTGAATTATGATTATGAATCGTAATAGGATTTGATTATCAATTTGATTGATAATTGATCTAATACAAATATTGTATTATGTAACTTACTAAAGAGTTAGTGAGTTATAGAAGTATTAATTAGCAATAGGATTGCTAATTGACTCAATTTGATTAAGCGTTGGGGCTTGTATCAAGTTTAATTTGATTGGATTTAATTTGGCTGATTTTGGTTTGATTTGATCAACCCTATTGGGTTATAGGATAACCCCAAAAAGATTGGATGATTAGTCCCAGTTGAATTAGGATTTGGGTTTGATTTAATTTTTAATTAAACTAGGATGTATGTATTCCTAATTAGACTAGGAATCTTTATTTTCATACTGCACCAAATCTTCATTGGATTAGAATTAAAATTCAGCACCAAGAAAGAATCCAATAGGACTAGGATTCCTCCTCCAATTAGGAGACATCTAATCTAAATTAATTGGGCTCCAAATCAGATTTAGATTCTCATCTTTTTGAGTCTAATCTGGTCTTAATATGATTAGGATTAATTGATATTTTAATTAGATTTAAACAGCCAACTAAATGAGTCCCTTGTGATTTATAATTTTCTTTTATCCATGTGCAACAAGCAGTCCCACATTAACCAGATTTTGTGTGCCCAATTAAACCCACACCAACCAGTAATTAATGCCCACTTTTTTCTCTTTTTTTTACCATGTAAGAAAGAAGCCTATAACCCCTTTTTAGCATGTAATATGGGCGTGAACTCCTTAAGGTGGGTGGCATCCAAGTTAGGTAGAGTCCTGGGTGTCTTGGACTCTATCTCCTACTCAACTTGAAATTCTCTTTTGGCCTATTTAAGGAGCACTATATGGGATGTCAAGTGGTGATTACAATCCGATTTCAATGCCCAAAAAATCAAGGGAGGCATGGAGAAAAATCAAGGGGAGAGGCATAGTGAAAAGGGTCTTTGGTGTGAGGTAATGTAGTTCATATCTCTTATTTATTACAACAACCAATTGTTGGTTGTTAGGAGATCTCTATCTCTCCCTCTTGTCCATGTTTAGACATGGATGTCTCTTTCTCCTTTTGTCCAAAAGTTGGATAAAATTTCTACATCTCTATTGTAGAGATTTGGTGCATGAATTTTAGAAAAAAAAGAGAAGAAAGAGTTCTTCTCATGATCTCTAGCATAGAGATCAAGATCCTCCTACGTACATCTTCTTATTCTCTAAGAATATCTTAGGAGAAAAAAAAAATTTAACTATTAAGATGCGATCTCTATAAGGAAACTAGCACCTTGATGAGATCAAAAGGCTTCTGATCAGATCAGAATATCTTGTGGATATCCGTAGAGGTCGGACGCTTGTACAGCTAAAAGGGACCTTCGGAAGATATCCATGATCATCTGTTCGCATTGAAGATTGATCCATATCTAGATATATTTTTATTTATTTATTTTTATTTGATTTCTGTATCTGAACCTTATCTCACATATGATGATTCTGATTATGGCTTGAAGATATGATCTTATGCATGCTTAGATTAAATTAGATTTAATTTGAAAATTTTTTAAAATTCTGCTACATACTTATTTTATAAAATTATGCATGCATGAAACCATAAAATTCCAACAGAAATCCTCTTGAAAGAGTCCCTGATGGCTAGGATTCTCCATGGTTGCTGCCCCTCCCTTTAATATTTCTTTTTATGGCTTAAATGGGGTGCCCAGGGTTTCATGAAATCCTAGGGCTGCCATCTTTTGTAAATGGAGTTAAACTTCCCCATTTGATCTCTCATATGGTACCTAGGATTTCATTCAAGAAATCCTAGGGTGTGAAACCCAGTTGACTGATCAAAGACCAAATCAAAAATAAGTTATTTTGGCTAGACTCAGGTGTCATACACCTGATATATCCAAACTCATTTGGGTGCCTGTGATCTAAGCCCAAATTTGGATCCAAATTTAATTGAACCAAAATCCTAATTTGATTCAACTTAAATTCAGCCATAATTAATTTGATCCAATCAAATTAAGACATACAACATTTTCACATTAGTCCTCCTTGAATTTGCTAACCTTTAGCAATGAAGTCTTTGCTTCTTGTAACAATTATAAGTTAATCCAATTATCAATCATATTGATAATTTGAATTCCAACCATCTGATTAGTCTCAAACTCTTTATATGTGTGACCTCATAGGTTCTATTCTATTTGATAGTAACTTATGCCGTGATCTCCATCATAATATTATTGAAACTCCTTTCAATAGATTGAGATGTTTCCAATTCTTTCCAATAAGAATCATTTGATCATCTATCTGATTTTTTGTAGGTCCTACAATCCACTAGTGACATCTAGTAGCATATGATGGCAGTCTAATAGAATAGAATAGAATAGGATGAACCTCTAGCTATAGTTACTATATGATATAGTTCTTCTATCTTGGGTCCCGATAAGATGGAAGTTATGGATTACTCGTCAAACCATAATATCTATCATATGTAAGATTTACTCGACTTGAGTTTCTGATGTGAAGTATGTGGAAACTCTTTTTCATTACTCACATTGCCTTGACCAAGGTCTTTTAAAGTTAGTCTTATAAATTATATAGGACTATCTTCTTTATCTACTAAGGATGATAGATTTTATCTTGGTGTGCATCGTATTTCTACAATGAATCTACTACAGCCAACATGCATGCAAGGACCCATATAGCTAAGGATCAAGTGTATGTATAGTCAAACTATAGCAGCCTCACTGTGAATAGTTGAGACATCTCAGATCTAAGGATTAGTCACACTATTATAGCATCGAGCAGGTCACTGACGAGTGGGTAGCTATCCAAGTGACTTCTCATAATAGTCACGCTCGATACCTTTATTCTTTAACAAATATCTATACTTTTACTTCAGTGTCCCCATACTATAGACTCGAGACTCGTCTATCCAAAAAAAAAAGACTTATGTACCGATCGGATCAATCACTATCTCTGTGATTATTCATTGATCGAGAGTATTAAAGAATTAATCATTAATGATATATGTCTCAAATTCTTAATACTTGAAAATATGTGTCATCATCTTGTTAACTCTTTAGATGATTCATGAACATATTACACAATATGAATGAAAGAAATAACCCAATTTTATTGATTTTAGTAATTCAATTATAAAGTTATACTCTTAAAAAGTTTATATGTGTCAATCTAATTAGCTTTTAGGACATACATCTAATAATCTCCTATATATACTAAAGCCAATTAGCCATGTACCTAAGTCCCATCTTCTCAAGGTGGGCTTCAGTCTTTTGCTAGCTCAATGATTTAGTCAGTGGATTTGCTACATTATCCATAGAGTCTACTCTCTATATCTCGAGTACTTTTTTTTGACGTATTCATGAATCAGATGGAATTGTTGCTCTTTGTGCTTGGACCTCTAGTGAGACTTAGGTTCCTTAGTCAGAGCTATGGCACTATTGTTATCGCAGTAGAGTGGTATGACATCTGATGGCATCACACCCAATTCCGTAACGAACTTCTTGAATCAGAAGGCTTTCTTAGCAGCCTCAAAAGTGGTGATGTACTCAATCTCCATGGTAGAATCTGCAATAATCAGTTATTTGAAACTCTTCCAATTTACTGCACCACCATTGTAAAGGAATATATATTTTGATGTAGACTTTCTATCATTAACATCAGATATAAAGTCTGAGTCTGTATATCTCTGTACCCTTAACTCTCCTCCTCTAAAAATCAAGAACATATCCTTAGTTCTTCTTTTTAGAAAATCGGATAGGATGCATGCATAGATTTTAAAAATCTTTTCAAAGAGCAAAAAAAATGAATCGGATTAAACTCTTTAACCTCACATGCATCAGATCTTATCTAATCCTACCCGAGTCCAAGAATAAAGACATGCATATAATCTAAAAATTAAAATAAAAAAGAGATCAAATCTTAATACCTTTGCACGGATTGAAATACACAGCTATCGATGATCTTAGATCCAAAGTTTTTTGAGCCGCATACGTATCCGGCCTCTACAGGTATCCATCAGGATCAATTTTGAATCTTTCTTTTCATGGTAGATCTTTTTTCTTCAAGTAGGATCTTAACTTCTTTGAACTTTGATCAATAGTTAATCTTAACTGCAACCTCAACCCTTGACTTGCAGTCTTTTTTTTCTCATTCTTTACTGTAGATGAGACACCTCTCAACTCTGACATATGGGATGATAGACACCCAACCCTTGGGTGTTGGAAAGAGAAGAGGGAGAGAGGGTGAGGCACAGAGAGGAGAGAGGAGTTTTTAATTCTCAAAATTCAATAATTTCAATCATTTTAAAATTCTAAGAGACCATCTCTTTATATAAATCCTTTCTTGATTCCAAATCAAGAATCAATCAATCTAAAAAGGCTAGTCCTTATCTCATAAGAGTTTTTATCTTTTTAATCTGATTATTTTTCAAAAAAAATCAGACTTAATTGGTATGGGCTTCACCTCCTTTGACAAGTAGATGAGGCGCCTCTCAACAAATAAGGCAGACTGAGTGGGCAGCCCTCAACTAAAGATGCAAGTAGTTGGGGCACCAACTCTTGGCACCCCTTCCAGGGTTTCACACATAAGAGAGGGGGACATGGCCCCTGTCTCTCTCTCCTTCCACACCTAAGCAAGAGAGGAAGTGGGCCTCTCTCTCTATCTCATGCCCTATCCATGGACAGGTGCCATCTCTTCTTTTCAATAATTTTTACATCATATTAGAAAATAATAAGAGAAAAAATAAGAGATTAATTAGCCAACTCATTGACTTAATCTAATCTTTTTGAGCCTATAAATAGATGCCCTACTAAATTCAAATCAAAATGAATATGATTAGGTTCAAGGCAATGGACTTGATCCAATCCTTATTTAATAAGAAATTATAGTCCAGAGAAGAATTAGATTTAACCATGTGTTAGCATGATTCTCTTAAACCCCATAGGATTTAAATAAATCCTAATCCAATTAGAACTTCACAAGTCCAATTGGTTAATTCAAGTTTAAATTTCTTAATGTGTGATCCCATAGATTTCATTCTATCGAGTACTGAGATATATTGTGATCTTTATAATAATATCATTGAAACTCTTTTCGATGGGTTGGAATAATTCAGCTTTATCCTTCGAGGATCATCGATTATCAAAATGATGTCCGATGAGTCCCACAATCCATCAGTGACACCTAGCAATATGTAGTGGCAATCTAGTAGAATGAAAGTATGAACTCCTAGGTGCAATTATCGTTTGATTCAGTCTTCTATTGTGAGTCCCGACTTGATGGAGGTTATGGAGAACTCGTCAGACTCCATCGTCAGTCATATGCTAGATTGGCTCGACTTGAGTTCATTTGTGAATCTAGTGAAATTTTTTTTTTCAATATTCACACTTGCTTTGGCCAAAGACTTTTTGAACTCAATCTCACAAATCGCATAGGACTTCTCCTTTTCTAGCAAGATCGATAGATTCTATTTAGGTGCATCCTACTCCAAACAATAAATCTGAACCTACTGTAGCCAATATACACAGCAAGAGCCTGAATAATTAAGGACCAAGGGAACGTGCAGTCAAACTCAGTAGCCTCACTGTGAATAGCTGATGACACCACAGGTCAAAGAACTACTCATATCACTGCAGTATCGAGATAACTACTGATGAGTGAGTAAACATCCAAGTAATTTCTCGTGTTGGTCATACTCAGTACAAGTTGTTCTCTAACAACCCCCCACACCCTTATTCCAGTGTCCCTACACTATAGATCCGAGACTTATTTACCCACAAAGGAGGTGAACCATGCACCGATCTTGAATAGATTGATCACTGTCCTTCGTGACGATCTTTTGATCGAAAATATTTAAAAATTAATTATTAATTAATGTATGTCTCAAATTCTTAATACTTTGAGAACATACAAAAATCATCTTTGTTAATTTCTAAGATAAATCATGGACATATAAATATGATTGGAATGAAAAACTCTTTATTAATAATAAAAATATTATAAATATAAAATTAAGCTCTAAAATTATAAAATATGTCAGCCAACTATTGGCTTCTAGAGCATATGTCTAACACTTTTCAAGTATTTAAGGATATTCTTTATAGCTGTCCAGTGCTCCTCATCTATATTTGACTAATATCTACTTGTGACACTTATAACATGAGCTATATCAAATCATGTACATAGCCTTACATACATGAGGCTTCTTATAGCTGAAGTATAAGAGATCTTGCTCATGCATTGTATCTCTTCAAATATGTTGGGGTACATCTTCTTGGAGAGATGAACTCCATGTCTGAATGACAGAAGTCTCCTTTTAGAGTTTTCTATGTTGAATCTTTTTAGTATCTTCTCTATGTACATCTTCTGTGATAGCCTTAATATCCTTTTAGATCTATCTTTATAGACCTGTATCTCTATAATATAGGATACTTCTCTAAGATCTTTCATGGAGAATTCTTTTGATAGCCAGACCTTAACCGAAGTCAACATAGGAACATCATTCCTTATAAGGAGGATGTCATCTATGTACAGTACGAAGAATATAACAACATTCCTACTGACCTTTTTGAAAACAAACAGTTCTTCCTTATTTTTGATGAAATTAAATGATTTGATCGCATCATTGAAATAGATATTCCAACTCCGAGATGCTTGCTTAAATCCATATATGGATCTTTATAGCTTGCAGACCTTGTGATCTCCATCATTAGAAGTATAATCCAGAGACTATTCCATATAGATATTTTTCTCAAGATATCTATTTAGTAAAGCAACTTTCATATCCATTTATTATATCTTATAATCATAAGATGCTGCAATTGCAAGTAGTGTTCGAATGGACTTCAGCATAGCCATTAGTGAAATGATGTCCTAATAGTCAATGCCTTCATGTTTCTATAGTCTTTAACCATAAGTCTTGCTTCAAAAGTCTCTACCTTTCCATCCAAACTTATCTTTCTCTGATAGATCCATTTACATCCAATAGATACTATACCTTCTGGTGGATCTACTAAGATCCAAATTTGGTTGGAGTGCATTGAATCAATTTCTAATTTTATGGCTTCCAATCATTTCTCAAAATCGATGTCCAACATTGTTTCATCATAGGTTTTGGGATCTTCTTCATGTTCCTTATTTTTTATAAAAAATATATTTTTTATTTTTTTTGAAAAAAAATCTAAGTATCTTTCAGAAGGACAAAAAATCCTACCTGATCTTCGAGGTGGAGGAAGAGCAACATGTACTGGCTCAGTTTGAATAGGTTCAATGTGTTTCATGACTCGTTGCTCTTTAGAAACTCTATCTTCGAGTTCAATTTACCTTCCACTACTTCTATTTTGGATAAACTATTTTTTCAGAAAGACAGTATGTCAGCTCATAATTATATTATGATTTTTTAAAAAATAAAAATAATATCTTAAAGATTTTTTTGGATATCCTATGAAATAAGCTCTTATGGACCTTATCTCTAACTTATCCATTTGTAGTCATTTAATATGGACTAGATATCTCCAAATCCTAAGATGATCAAGACTTGATTTTTTATTATGCCATATTTTATATGGTGTGGTAGGAACGGACTTAGAGGAAACTCTATTCATTAAATAATTAGCGGCAAGCAAAGCATGTCCCCAAAAAAATAAAGAAAAATCAGTGAAGCTCATGGTAGATCAAACCATATTCAATAGGATTTGATTTCTTCATTCTAAAATTTTGTTGAATTGAGGTGTTTCAAATGGACTCTGTTGGGTATAAAATACCCACGACCGAAGTTCTCAGCGGGATTGACCATTGCGGACTCCGCCCGGACTCCTACGGGAGCCGGGCTCCATCCACAACTCCGAGGAGGACTCCGCCTGGACTCCTACGGGAGCCGGGCTCTGCCCACGACTTCAACCGCTGGGAGGACTCCGCCCGGACTCCTACGGGAGCCGGGCTCCGCCCACGACTTCAACTGCAAGGAGGACTCCGCCCGGACTCCTACAGGAGCCGGGCTCCGTCACCAACTTCAACTACCGGTAAGCCTCGTCCGGACTCCTACGGGAGCCGAACTTCGCACCTGACTTTAATTGCCGGAGGACTCCGCCCGGACTCCTACGGGAGCCGGGCTCCATCCACAACTCCGAGGAGGACACCGCCCGGACTCTTACGGGAGCCGGGCTCCGCCCACGACTTCAATCGCAAGGAGGACTCCTCCCGGACTCCTACGGGAGCCGGGCTCCGTCACTAACTTCAACTACCGGTAAGCCCCGTCCGGACTCCTACGGGAGCCGGACTTCGCACCTGACTTTAATTGCAGGAGGACTCCGCCCGGACTCCTACGGGAGCCGGGCTCTGTCCACAACTCCGAGGAGGACTCCGCCCGGACTCCTACGGGAGCCGGGCTCAGTCCACAACTCTGAGGAGGACTCCGTCCGGACTCCTACGGGAGCCGGGCTCCACCCACGACTTCAACCACTGGGAGGACTCCGCCCGGACTCTTACAGGAGCCGGGCTCCGCCCACGACTTCAACCGCAAGGAGGACTTTGCCCGGACTCCTACAGGAGCCGGGCTCCGTCACTAACTTCAACTGCCGGTAAGCCCCGTCCAGACTCCTACGGGAGCCGGACTTCGCACCTGACTTTAATTCAAGGAGGACTCCGCCCGGACTCCTACGGGAGCCGGGCTCCGCCCATGACTTCAACCGCTGAGAGGACTCCGCCCGGACTCCTACGGGAGCCGGGCTCCGCCCATGACTTCAATCGCAAGGAGGACTCCGTCCGGACTCCTACGGGAGCCGGGCTCCGTCACCAACTTCAACTACCGGTAAGCTCCGTTCGGACTCCTACGGGAGCCCGACTTCGCACCTGACTTTAATTGCAGGAGGACTCCGCCCGGACTCCTACGGGAGCCGGGCTTCGTCCACAACTCTGAGGAGGACTCCGTCCGGACTCCTACGGGAGCCGGGCTCCGCCCACGACTTCAACCGCTGAGAGGACTCCGTCCGGACTCCTACGGGAGCCGGGCTCCGCCCACGACTTCAACCACAAGGAGAACTCCGCCCGGACTCCTACGGGAGCTGGGCTCCGTCACCAACTTCAACTACCGGTAAGCCCCGTCCGGACTCCTACGGGAGTCGGACTTCGCACCTGACTTTAATTGCAGAAGGACTCCGCCCGGACTCCTACGGGAGCCGGGCTCCGTCCACAACTCTGAGGAGGACTCCGCCCGGACTCCTACGGGAGCCGGGCTCCGCCCACGTCTTCAACCGCTGGGAGGACTCCGCCCGGACTTCTATGGGAGCCGGGCTCCGCCCACGACTTCAACCGCAAGGAGGACTCCGCCCGGACTCCTACGGGAGCCGGGCTCCGTCACCAACTTCAACTGCCGGTAAGCCCCATCCGGACTCCTACGGGAGCCAGACTTCGCACCTGACTTTAATGGCAGGAGGACTCCGCCCGGACTCCTACGGGAGCCGGGCTCCACCCACGACTTCAACCACTGGGAGGACTCCGCCCGGACTCCTACGGGAGCCGGGCTCCGCCCACAACTTCAACCACAAGGAGGACTCCGCTCGGACTCCTACGGGAGCCGGGCTCCGTCACTAACTTCAACTGCCGGTAAGCCCCGTCCGGACTCCTACGGGAGCCGGACTTCGCACCTGACTTTAATTGCAGGAGGACTCCGCCCGGACTCCTACGGGAGCCGGGCTCCGCCCACGACTTCAACCGCTGGGAGGACTCCGCCCGGACTCCTACGGGAGCCGGGCTCTGCCCATGACTTCAACCGCAAGGAGGACTCCGTCCGAACTCCTACGAGAGCTGGGCTCCATCACCAGCTTCAGCTGCCGGTAAGCCCCATCCGGACTCCTACGGGAGTCGGGGTTCGCACCTGACTCTAATTGCAGGAGGACTCCGCCCGGACTCCTACGGGAGCCGGGCTCCGCCCACGACTTCAAGCGCAAGGAGAACTCCGCCCGAACTCCTACGGGAGCCGGGCTCCGTCACCAACTCCGACCGCTGTCGAACTTCAGCCGATGGATCTGCACTCCCTGGCACGACACAGCAACCACCACGATCCTGCTCCACTTCCTGTGGTGGGTTCCGTGCAGCTCCATCATTCCCTGATAGACCGTTATGACGGCCATGACTCTGCTCCACCTCCTGCGACGGATCCCGTGCGGCTCCACTATTCCCTGGCAGACCGCTATGACGGCCATGACTCTGCTCCACCTCCTGCGATGGATCCCGCGCGGCTCCACTATTCCCTGGCAGACCGCTATGATGCCCACGATCCTGCTCCATCTTCTGTAACGGATACTGCGCGATTCTTCCATCCTCTGGCAAGTCGCGACAACAGACGCCGCTCCACTCCCTACGGCAGACTCCACGTGGTGCGCTACAGTGAGGGCCACGGGTCCACTCCACTACTCCTCGCAATAAATTCTTCCTGACTGTGGGCGGCCCACTACCAGACGGTTATAAACGTCGCTACCAGTCTGTTAAGCCCTCCGCCTATAAAAAGGGGGGACCCTAGATACGTTATTCTATAAGCTCTCATTTTTACCTAAAAACTCTGCTAAAATTTCCGTTCGAGCACTCCATTTTTGTTGAGGCAGAGAACTGACTTGAGCATCGGAGGGTCTTGCCGGAGCAACCCCACCTCTGGTTTAGACTTCTTTTGTAGGTCCTGGCGGCGACCGCGACTCCCTCGACTCCAGCTTCTCCGGTGCAAGCAGATTTTTGCACCAACAGGATTGGCGCTAGAGGAAGGGCATGTCTTCACAGTATCCTTGTTCTTAAAGGAGCGCTCAACGGGACTGCCCCCGGGCATCTCTTCCGGCGTCCCCTCCCCCCTCCTTTCTCCACTTGGTCCTTGCTCGATGCCTCCCCGCAAGGCGTCCACGCGATGATCCACGACCTCCGCGGCCAGATCTCAGGCTCCGGTCTCCCCTCCTATTTCTTAACCTCCTCCTCCTCCTCCGGCGACGACGGTCAGCGCGGAGCAGTTTGATCTGGTAGCGTAGCAGGTCAGAGGCCTCACAGAAGCTGTGCAGGCTATGCAGCAGCAGCCGCAGGCATCAGTGCACCTGGAAAGGGTGTCATCGGAACACCAGAATCCGACGGCGGGGCGGGCCACTTGGGCCAGCCACCCTGTCCTTCCTGGGAAAATGAACCCGAGGGTGGAGAGCCCTCAATCGGACCACGACTCCACCCCTGAAAGATCTCTGCCCCCGTTCTGCTAGAGGACCCTCGAGACTCGAAGTCGGGAGGATTTCCTAGATCGGAGGCTTCAAGAGATGAACCGGCGGATCGAAGAACTCTGCCATGCTCCCCCCGCTTATGGTGAAGATATTTGCATTGACCCTCCCTTCTCTCAAATGATCATGCAGGAACCGATCCCGTCAAACTTCAAGCTCCCCCAGTTCGAAAGCTACGACGGGACTTCGGACCCGGTCGATCATCTGGAAGCCTTCCGGACGATGATGCTGCTTCACGATGCTCCCGACGTCATTCTATGTCGGGCCTTCCCATCCACCTTGAAGGGAGCGGCGAGAAACTGGTACTCGGCTCTGAAACTGGATACCATCTTTTCCTTCGATCAAATGAGCCACCAATTTGTAGCCCATTTTGTCAGCAGCCGGTGCCCCCGAAAGGGTTTGGAGTCCCTCATCAATATCAAGCAGAGGGAAGGAGAGTCCATTCGGGTCTATATCAACCGTTTCAACGTCGCAGCGCTGGAGGTCCAGAACTTGGACCAATCAGTCGCAATGGCCGCTCTGAAGGGCGGCCTTCAGAAAAATGACCTTTTGTTCTCCCTGGAGAAGAAGTACCTCAGAGATTTTGCTGATTTGTTGGCTCGGACCGAAGGATACGCCCGAGCAGAAGAAGCCTTCAAAATGAAGGATGAAGAGACAGCGAGGGAGCGGCAGGCGGGAGACTCGAGTAAGCTCGCAATCAAAAAAAGGTCGAGAGAAGCCCGGCCGCGTTCCCGATCCCCTCCTGGGCACAAGCGTGCCCATACTCCACCCCGGGTGCGCAGGCAGAGGAGCCCGGATCGTGGGGTTCGATGGGGTTCTCCATCGGGAAGGTTCCGCAACTACGCCCCCCTCAATGCCTCGAAGACCCAGGTACTGATGGAGGTTAGGGAGCAGCTCCCTAGGTCGGAGAGGATGCGCACACACCCCGGGAAGCGCAACCCCAACAAGTTCTGTCTCTACCACCGCGACCACGGCCACGACACGGAGGAATGCATCCAGCTCCGAGACGAGATTGAGGAGCTCATCCGGTGAGGTCGACTCGACAGGTTCATCCGACGTCGGCCTGAGGGTAGAGGAGATCGGCCAAGGGCCCTGCCGCAACCTGAACCGCCAAGAAGGGAGGAGCAGCCCGAAGATCGGCCTCCCATCGGGACCATCGACTCCATCACCGGAGGGCCTCAAGGAGGAGCAGACCTCCCGCAACCGTGGGACTCGAAAAACCTGTAAATGTATCGCTTACGATTTCACCTTGAATTTAAATTCCTTTCCACTTGACATGCTCTTTCCATTTGGCATGGATTTGTCACGACTGGGTATAACCCCTTCAAACGTCTAAAATAAAGTTATGTTAGGAACGAGGGGTGAACCTCGTCCTAACATACCTAAAATGAAAGTCCGATTATCTCGAGATCGGATTGGGGGAGAGGCCTTACAATGCCCTAATGCGCCCCCACAGCCATGTCAGGAACAGGAGGAGAACCCCGTCCTGGCATAAGCAAAGTCAAAGGCCCGGTTCTTTTAGACCGGATGGGGGGAGAGGCCTTACAGTGCCCTAATGTGCCCCCACAGCCATGTCAGGAACAGGAGGAGAACTTCGTCCTGGCATGAGCAAAGTCAAAGATCCGATTCTTTTAGACTGGATGGGGGGAGAGGCCTTACAGTGCCCTAATGTGCCCCCACAGCCATGTCAGGAACAGGAGGAGAACCTCGTCCTGACATGAGAAAAGTCAAAGGCCCGATTCTTTTAGACCGGATGGAGGGAGAGGCCTTATAGTGCCCTAATGTGCCCCCACAAGCCATGTCAGGAACAGGAGGAGAACCTCGTCCTGACATGAGCAAAGTCAAAGACCCGATTCTTTTAGACCGGATGGGGGGAGAGGCCTTACAGTGCCCTAATGTGCCCCCACAGTCATGTCAGGAACAGGAGGAGAACCTCGTCCTGACATGAGCAAAGTTGAAGGTCCGGTTCTTTTAGGTCGGATGGGGGGAGAGGCCATACAACGCCCTAACGCGCCCCCACGGTCATGACGGGAACAGGAGGAGAACCTCGTCCTGACATGAGCAAAGTCGAAGGTCTGGTTCTTTTAGACAGGATTAGGGGGAGAGACCCTGGCGATGGCCCTTACGTGCCCCCGCGGGAACGGGAGGAGAACCTCGTCCTGATGGTGATGAAACCCAGCCGCCCAACAAGATCAGATGAAGGAAAAAAGCCCCTCAGCGGCACCTCCACACTCCTATGCAACCCCGCAAAAAGCGAGGGGAGGGCCCTCACTCTGAGAAGAGGAGGGATATTAAAGAGGAAGAGCGACGAGCTACGACGGAAACAGATGAAGGACGAACCACACCAAAGACCTAAAGAACCTCGTCTCGACAAAGATGGAGAGCTCCTACCAGACACCTCCGGCCTCTAAGAAGACTCTCGACACAGGTCAAGAAGACAGCGACGTCTCCGAAGTAATGCGAAGTTCGGATCTCCAAGCTCAAGCTTGCGCCCATGAACGACGAGGAAGGCAAGCCAACGTATCGACGACTGGGCGCCTCCCAACGACGTCAACATCAGATAAGTCGAACGATAAGAAAAGTTCGACGGACGATAATTTAATACAACGCGCGGACGAGGTAACACAAAATCTTCTTTTCATTCCATTTTCGAAATACACACTACAAAGCCCGGAAGGCCAAGGAAAGAAAAGCAAAACGACAAAAGCGGGATGAAACAACAAAAGGGAAAATATATACATGAAAAGACAGAAGGACGAAAAGAGCACTAGGGAAGCTCTGCTCCCTCCGACTTATAATTATCTGCTCCACCCCTCATCCAGGACTACCTTAGATTCTCAATTTCTTCTTCTAGCTCTCTCCTTCTCTGCAGCGCATCCTGGAGCGCCCGACGAAGTCGCTGGCTCTCGGTCTCTGCCTCTCGATGCCTCTTTCTCAGGACCTCAGATTCTGCCTCCGCATCCGTGACGGCCCGCTGCTCGTATGCCAGTTGGATCTTCAATTATTGCAGCTCAGCCATCTTTTCTCCGAGGGTGACAGAAATCCCTTCAACGGTCCCTCTTAGGGACTGGAGCTCATCAGAATCCCGAGCGGAAGTAGGCTGAGCCCTGTCAGCTAGCTGCCTCTGAAGATGGGTGACTTCGTCGGTCGCCACCCTGAGTCTCCCTTTATATTCATCCACCTGCCTGCGCCAACCGACCCGATGCACGTCGTAGCTCATCTCGGCATCTTGAAGCTGCTGCTGAAGGGCGGAGACCCTCCTCGACCACTCCCAGTCGCCGTCGGCCTGGGCCAAGATCCAGGATGAACTCCCTTCCAGCTGACCGATCTTCTCCTTCGCAGCAGACAGTTCCACCCTGAGAGCGCTGATCTTGGCAGCTTGAGCCCAAATTTGGTCGCTGGCGCTCTTCTTGCATTCCTCAAGCTCCTTCGCGAAGTCCGCCTTCCTCCGGCTATACTTCATGATTCCCTTCACGTGGAGATTCCGAAAGCGGGTGGCCTCTGCGGTGGCTTCAGAATGGCCTTCCCTCAATCTGCGAAGCTCGCCTTCCTCTTTGACCTCTTTGTCAACTGAAGAACCTCCTTCTTCAGCCGTTGGATCGTCGACTTCAGTGGAATCCCCAGGGGCAGGGGAAGTGCTTCGGCAGGGCGCTACCATTGGGAGACAAAAGTATCAAGATACGTCTCATCACAGAAACAAAAGCAGAAAGAAGAAAAGAAGGAGGAAAAAGCTGCCCACGATAAGAAATTCAACTTTATTGATTGGACGATTTTTGAAGACAAGAAGGAAAAAGAAAATTACAGAAAAATAAAGCTACAAGGTCGGAGGTCTCAGACCTCAGGGGCAGGAGTTGGAGAGCTCGGCATTCCGGAGGGGGGCTGCTGCAGCGGTGATGGCAGGAGAGAGATCGGCCTCATCTTCGGACTTCTCACCCAGGAAGTTAAGGTCGAGCTCCGAAAATTTTCTGGCCACCCTCTCCTGGTAGAGCTCGAACCCCTTAATGAACGCCTCCTGGCCGAATTGGACGTTCAGGTCCCTCATCTCTGCGGAGGCCTTGAACTCCTCTACCGCAAGAGCCCTGGCCTCCGAGACCAGGACTGAAGTCTGCTCAATCAAATTGGCGACCTCGGCCTCCGCCTTCCTCGCCGTCTCCTCCAAGGTCTGCTTTCCTCCTCCCAGGCTTGTTTCTCTCTTTCCAGGGCCTCTTGGAGGGCGACTACTTCGGCCATTTTTTCTTGGAGGCGAGCAACCTCGGCCCGACAACGCTCCTCCACCTGGACAATGTCCCTCCTCGCACGGTTCGTCGCCTCGATATTGGCGAGGAGCTGGTGCCCAATCTGCAAGGGTGGCCAGGGGATCAGAACGAGGGCCGAATAGCCGGGTAAACGAAGATTTGCTTACCTCAAGGAAGGACCCTAAAGAGTCCCAGACCCGCTGCTCAGGATCGACGTGGTCGATCCTCTCGACGACTTCGGGCAGAATGCAGCCGTCGATCAACCACCTGATCAAGTCCCTGTCATTGAAGGGATTCTCCGGCCTCTCTTCGGAGCCGAGGGACTCGTCAGCAGTAGTTCGGCGGCTACTCACCCTGTGGGCCACCGACTTCCTTCTCTTCCCCCTCTCGGCTACGGGCGCCTCCGTGGAGCGGACCCTCGAAACGGGGGCCCCAATCGACGGACTCCTCGAGGAGGTCTGGGGAGCCGTTGGCTCGGCATCCGAGGGAATATCAATCACCGGAGCCGCCTGGACGGGTGCGGCCAAGCTCGACTTCTCCACCCTGGCCCTCTTCACCGATCTGGAGGTCGCGACACCCTTTCTTTTGTGGGCCCTGAGGCCCCTGGTAAGCATCTGCGCTGCTTCGGCGTCCATTTCTTAAACTAAAAAAAAAAGAGCAAATCAATCAATCAAGAGTCAGAAATCGACAATGGGGTAAAAAAAAAAAAAGAAAAAGAGAGAAGAAAAGAAGAAAAAGAGAAGAGAAAAGAGAGAAGAAGAGGAGAAAAAGAGAGAGAAGGAAGGAGAGTGGAAAAAGAGAAAGAAAAAGGAGGGTAGAAAAAAAGAAGATAAAGGAAAAGATGAAGTACTCGCAGGATCCTGGGGGCTCAGGCCGACGTTGAATAAAAATTGCTCCCTCAGAAGGTTGGGAAGGGAAGGAGCGGAATGGGCAAGAAGCTTTCGGGCAGCCTGGAGGTCGTCCTCCCCCAGACTGGAGGCCCGGCGAACAGAATCCCTCAGAGAGCCCCAAGGGGGCAGGCCCAGCCTCAGGGTCGGGCAGTGGACGAAGAGGTATTTTCTCTTCCAGTTGTGGATCGAAGAGGGGGCACCATTCAGCAACCCCTTCTTGCCGAACTGGGGGGAGAAATACCACCAGTCCTTCGCCGAAGGATGGCGCTTGAAGGTATAAAAATGCCTAAACAGAGAGAGGGACGGCTGGACCTCGACTACGTGGCAGAGGGAGAGAAACCCTATCAAAAATCTAAAAGAATTCGGGGCAACTGAAGCCAAAGAGATATCTAAAAAGTGGAAGAGGGCGACAACAAAGGATGGAAGCGAAAGCCGGAGCCCGGCATGAAATGCCTCCTGATACAGGCAAAAGCGGCCAGATGGGGGAGTGCTGGCCCGGTCGGAGGGGCCGGGAAGCTCCAGGTCATACTCTGAGGGAACTCCGTATTGAATCCTTATCAGCAGGAGTTCATCTGGAGTTAAGGAACAGGGAATGGCGCCCGGTGCGAAAACCAAATGAGGCCCCGCCCCAGGTACGGATTCATCTACAGAACGGGGGACCTGGGGGGTGGAGGCGGAAGAACTCCCGGAGCCGCTGGAAGCGGAAGAGCTAGAAGACATTTCAAATGACTTCTAATGAAGACTCTAAAGATCCCAAAGGAGACAGACGGGGCAAAGGACAAGAGATCACAGTATACTAACTCGGAGGAATACGACAGAAGAAAATGGCAAAGAAAAGGCTCCTAGATGGCGAAAAGGGAGGCGGAGGTTCCGGGACTAACCTAGATCGCTCTGAGAGATGCAGAGGGGCGAGGACAGAGACGACTCGAAGGGCGCCTATGTCCCAAGGAGACGCCAAGAAAGATAGGGCACTCGAAGAAAGGGCGGACACCGCTAGAATTCTGAAGCGGAATAAGGGCCCCAAAGGCGGAAGGACAGGTTTATATAGACCCTGGGATCCGACGCCATAATGATCGCGAATCCCCCCGGGCCGGCCCGCACTTGACACGTGTCCCACTCACCATGGTAGGCGGCTGAAAGCGGCTGGCGGTTGGCAGGGCCATTACTGCACCGTACCTGGGCCAGTGTACCAGCAGGAATTTCGAAGAGTCCTTTCGTATCGCCCCGAATCGAAAAGGCCCCAGCATGCGCACATTTAATGTCAAAATATCTGGAGGCGGTCGTGCGCAGGATTCGAGGGGCAACTTCGGCTATGCCAATCTCTCTGTACTTTCTTCATTCAAAATTCAAACTCGAAAGTAGGGGGACTGGTGTTGGGTATAAAATACCCACGACCGAAGTTCTCAGCGGGATTGACCCTTGCGGACTCCGCCCGGACTCCTACGGGAGCCGGGCTCCGTCCACAACTCCGAGGAGGACTCCGCCCAGACTCCTACGGGAGCCAGGCTCTGCCCACGACTTCAACCACTGGGAGGACTCCGCTCGGACTCCTACGGGAGTCGGGCTCCACCCACGACTTCAACCGCAAGGAGGACTCCGTCCGGACTCCTACGGGAGCCGGGCTCCGTTACCAACTTCAACTACCGGTAAGCCCCGTCCGGACTCCTACGGGAGCCTGACTTCGCACCTGACTTTAATTGCAGGAGGACTCTGCCCGGACTCCTACGGGAGCCGGGCTCCATCCACAACTCCGAGGAGGACTCCGCCCGGACTCCTACGGGAGCCGGGCTCCGCCCACGACTTCAACCGCAAGGAGGACTCCGCCCGGACTCCTACGGGAGCCGGGCTCCGTCACTAACTTCAACTGCCGGTAAGCCCCATCCGGACTCCTACGGGAGCCGGACTTCGCACCTGACTTTAATTGCAGGAGGACTCTGCCCGAACTCCTACGGGAGCCGGGTTCCATCCACAACTCCGAGGAGGACTCCGCCCGGACTCCTACGGGAGCCGGGCTCCGTCCACAACTCCGAGGAGGACTCCGCCCGGACTCCTACGGGAGCCGGGCTCCGCCCACGACTTCAACCGCTGGGAGGACTCCGCCCGGAATCCTATGGGAGCCGGGCTCCGCCCACGACTTCAACCGCAAGGAGGACTCCGCCCGGACTCCTACGGGAGCCGGGCTCCGTCACTAACTTCAACTGTCGGTAAGCCCCGTCCGGACTCCTACGGGGGCTGGACTTCGCACCTGACTTTAATTGCAGGAGGACTCCGCCCGGACTCCTACGGGAGCTGAGCTCCGTCCATAACTCCGAGGAGGACTCCGCCCGGACTCCTACGGGAGCCGGGCTCCACCCACGACTTCAACCACTGAGAGGACTCCGCCCGGACTCCTACGGGAGCTGGGCTCCGCCCACGACTTCAACCGCAAGGAGGACTCCGCCCGGACTCCTACGGGAGCCGGGCTCCGTCACCAACTTCAACTACCGGTAAGCCCCGTCCGGACTCCTACGGGAGCCGGACTTCGCACCTGACTTTAATTGCAGGAGGACTCCGCCCGGACTCCTACGGGAGCTGGGCTCCGTCCACAACTCCGAGGAGGACTCCGCCCGGACTCCTACGGGAGCTGGGGTCCGCCCACGACTTCAACCGCTGAGAGGACTCCGCCCGGACTCCTACGGGAGCCGGGCTCCACCCACGACTTCAACCGTAAGGAGGACTCCGCCCGAACTCCTACGGGAGCCGGGCTCCGTCACCAACTTCAACTACCGGTAAGCCCCGTCCGGACTCCTATGGGAGCCGGACTTCGCACCTGACTTTAATTGCAGGAGGACTCCGCCCGGACTCCTACAGGAGTCGGGCTCCATCCACAACTCCGAGGAGGACTCCGCCCGGACTCCTACGGGAGCTGGACTCTGCCCACAACTTTAACCGCTGGGAGGACTCCGCTCGGACTTTTACGGGAGCCAGGCTCCGCCCACGACTTCAACCGCTGGGAGGACTCCGCCCGGACTCCTACGGGAGCCGGGCTCCGCCCACGACTTCAACCGCAAGGAGGACTCCGCCCGGACTCCTACAGAAACCGGGCTCCATCACCAACTTCAACTGCCGGTAAGCTCCGTCCGGACTCCTACGGGAGCCGGACTTCGCACCTGACTTTAATTGCAGGAGGACTCCGCTTGGACTCCTACGGGAGCCGGGCTCCACCCACGACTTCAACCGCTGGGAGGACTTCGCCCGGACTCCTACGGGAGCCGGGCTCCACCCACGACTTCAACTGCAAGGAGGACTCCGCCCGGACTCCTACGGGAGTCGGGCTCCGTCACTAACTTCAACTGCCGGTAAGCCCCGTCGGACTCCTACGGGAGCCGGACTTCGCACCTGACTTTAATTGTAGGAGGACTCCGCCCAGACTCCTACAGGAGCCGGGCTCTGCCCATGACTTCAACCGCTGGGAGGACACCGCCCGGACTCCTACGGGAGCCGGGCTCCGCCCACGACTTCAACCGCAAGGAGGACTCTGTAGGAACCAGATCTAGGGTTTCAGGGTTAGATCTTGAAACTTTTTCAAGATCATACAGCGGAAGACTAAAATAAATCAAAATTTATTTTCTAAAATCAGAGAATCCCTAGATCTAAGATCCTATTATATGATTATTACATAGCATTAAATCAGAAATTAAAATATATGAATATAGCATGAACTACATGTTGATCATATCAACATATTTCCATACCACATCTAATGTATGTATTAAACAATAGATCAGATCTATTACCTTGCAAGTTAGACACTCTAACCTTGCTGATCCGGGCTTAGGGATGATGTTGCAAGCCGCACACGCATCCGACCTCTAGGAGTCGTCCACACGAGCCCACGAATCTCGATCAGAAGTCCTGCTTCAGGAAATCAGCACAGTATGCTAGTACTGCGCTGATCCTTCTTTGATGGTTGATCAGGTGCCTCCTTCTTCTTGATTTGGACTCTTCCAAAGATGAAAAGTAGAAGGAGAAGTTTCAGATCTGAGACACTCTCAGGAAACTCAAGATGGAAGGAGGAAAGATATGAAAACAAAAATCCTAGAAGAAGACCCTCTTCTTCTTCACATTTTTCTCTCTAGACACCCAAACTTGCGTCTTTTATATCTCCACTACCCAAAGGTATTTCTCTCTGATTTTTGGATGGCGCAAAGGTCTCTCAAATATCTGACTTCATCTAAAATTTCATAAAGAAACTCATCTTATATAGAGAGATATGATAGAGTCCTTGTCTAGGTCAAACACCTAGTCAAGGCTTATCCAAACATGGTAAGTTAAGGGACGGCCAACTCTTGAGCACCTCCTCCATATTTTCATGCATGGATTACCAGCAAAGGGTGCAAAATGTAAACCCTAAAAGCCACAAAAATTCCAAAAAAAATTTGGATAAATTCGGTGCAAAATTGAAAGAGTTTTGGATTTCTAAAACTCTATCTCATAGAATTCGAAATCCAAACTTATTCCTTTTAGATTTGATCCAAACCACCTTCAATGTAAGAAAGAAGAGAAGAGACCTTTTGTGAACGTGGGAGAGATCTGGGAGAGGGCTTTTGTCGCACAAAATAAGTGGAGATTGACATTGAATTAAGAGAGAGGGCATGGAGAAGGCTTATGTGGCGCAAGGTGGAATCCTAGTCTTACTAGGATTCTGTCTTATGACTTGTTTTAATTTGGTTTCCCAAACCAAATCAAATCAAAATTAGATCAACCCAATTAAAATAGGTCTTAACCCAATTAAGAATCTAATTTAATCAGATTAAATTAGATTTAAATTTTATTTAATTTTCTAATCAAATTAGAAATTAGATTGACCCAAGTTCTAGTTGAACTAGGACTAGTTTTTTCTTGCACTTGGCTTATCCAATAAACCAATTGGACTTGATCCAATCAAGCCCAAACCAAATCTAATTAAATCATATTTAATTAGACTTAATTTCAGCCCATTGGCTTAATCAAATTAAGCCAATTAGCAATCAAATTGCTAATCGATCCTCCTGCAACACTTGTACTGGGTTAAATGTCAATCGTATTGATCATTTAACCCTAGAACGATTCTCAATCATTGATCAACCATCCGATCAGATCATGAACTCTAATGTATGTGATCTCATAGGTCCGAACATAAACCGGTAGTATAGGAACAAATTTCTATACCAATCGAAGTGACCATCTAGCAATGGTACCCGACGACCGGATAGGTCGAATGTGTAGAACAACATCCTTAGAACCCATGCGGATATAGTTTTCATATAATTCATCCCCTTGACCAAAATGATCATAGGACACCCCAAAGCTCAACTATCAACTCTGATCAGGTTGTCCACATTGTATTTCAAAATATCAAATCCATCTAATGGATTACCCTGGCCAAGGTTTTGCTAAATTGAAATACAGCGACTCATTCTTCTCCAACTCTTGGAGTGGTCAATCCCATCTCGATCACACTCTGACTTCGCAAGTACTTGACTGTGCCCAGAAGCCTTCCGTCCCTGAATTAGAAATTCAGTTAGTCCAGTACCAAAGCACAGTGAGTTGCTTGCAAGTCACTGAGGCGATCTCAAGTCTAAGGGACACTTATACCTATATCCCATCAGAGACATTCTCGACAGCAGAATACTCTGGAGTTGGTCACGTTCAATGACGATGTACCCTTACATCTCACCTGTATGTCATACCAGTGTCTCCACACTCTTTGGTTAAGAGGACAACCAACCCATATGGCCTACAGCGACCTATGCTCGATAGAAGCTGTCCTCCTTATTAACAGCCTATCATTTGGTCGTGAACAGTTTTAAAGACTAATCGATAAATTCTCTCTTTATCGAACTTAAATATCCTAAGGACTTCATCATAACAACGGAGTTCATTAGAAGATGAAAGCTTATGATGAAAATACCAAATATATTTTATTTATTAACAAATCAATTACAATACTTGGTTGCTCAACCGTCAACAGCTTGACGATTGGCTTTTTGGGACACATTTTCCAACGACTCCCACTTGTCCTAAAGCCACTCGGCACAGTATCTAATACCCATCTTCAACTTGTGATTGTCGAACTCCTTTATCGCCAGGGCTTTAGTGAAGGGGTTGGCTAGGTTCTCCTTTCCGTCGATCTTCTGAAGGTCGACGTCACCTCGATCCACTATCTCTCAGACCAGGTGGAAGCAGCTCAAGATGTGCTTCATCTGCTGATGTGCTTTGGATTCCTTCACCTGAGCTATGACACCAGTGCTGTCACAGTAGAGCAGGACTGGACCATCGAGGGAGGGTGCTACTCTGAGCTCGTTGATGAATTTTCTCAGCTACACAGCTTCCTTCGCGGCATCCGATGCTGCGATGTACTTCGCTTCACAAACAGAGTTTGCCACAGTATGCTGCTTGGAACTCTTCCAGCAGATGGCTCCACCATTCAGAGTAAAGATATAACCCGACACGCTCCTGCTGTCATCATAGTCAGATTGGAAGCTAGAGTCTGTGAACCCCACAAGTTTCAGATCTGACTCGCCATAAACCAACCATTGGTCCTTAGTATTTCTCAAATACTTAAGGATGGTTTTAACCACTTTTCAGTGATTTTTTTTAGGATCAGATTGGTATCTACTCACTACTCCTAGTGAGTATGCCACATCTGGTTTTGTACATATCATGGCGTACATGATAGATCCCACAGTTGAAGCATATGGGACTCTACTCATACGCTCTCTCTCTTCAGGAGTTGTCGGACAATCCTTCTTAGAGAGAGAAATTCCATGGCCTATCGGTAGATAGCCCTTCTTGGAATTCTCCATGCTGAACCTCTTCAGCACAGTGTTTATGTACATGGACTGGGATAACCCAAGCATCCTTTTAGATCTATCCCTATAGATCTTCATCCCTAGGATGTAGGATCCTTCACCCAAGTCCTTCATGGAGAACTGTGATGACAACCAAATTTTTATTCCCTGTAGTGCGAAGATGTCATTCCCGATTAAGAGAATGTCATCCACGTACAGGACAAGGAATACCACAACTGAACCATTTGCCCATTTATAGATGCAGGGCTCTTCTCCATTCTTAATGAAGCCATACGTTTTGATCACCTTATCAAAATGCATGTTCCAACTCCGAGAAGCTTGCTTCAATCCATAAATGGATCTCTGAAGCTTGCACACCTTGGACTCATCTGTGGATGTAAACCCCTCAGGTTGTATCATATACACCTCTTCAGTCAGCTCTCCATTCAGGAAAGCTGTCTTTACATCCATCTGCTAGATCTCATAATCCAGATGGGCAGCTATTGCAAGCATTATCCGAATGGATTTGAGCATTGCCACAGGAGAAAATATCTCGTCATAGTCAATACCATAACATTGACGATACCCCTTGGCAACCAGACGGGCTTTATAGGTCTCCACCTTTCCGTCTGCACCCCTCTTCCTTTTGAAGACCCATTTACACCCAATGGGTTTAACCCCTTCAGGTGGGTCAACTAATATCCATACATCGTTGACCTTCATGGACTCCATTTTGGATTTCATGGCTTCAAGCCATTTCTCGAAATCAGGTCTCTGCATTGCATCCATATAGGTGATCGGATCCTCATTATTCTCATCAAGTTCGATGGGATCACCATCTCGGACTAAGAAACCGTAGTATCTATCCGGTTGACGCGGTACTCTACCAGATCGCCTTAATGGTGCAGGTACATTGGGCTCCGGATATGATCTAATCATATCAGACTCAGGTTCAGCTATTGGTGTCGGTCCTTCTACCTGTTGAACTTCATCAAGTTCAATCTTAGAGGCAACGGTTCCTTCACCAAGGAACTCCTTTTCTAAAAAGATTGCCTTAAGACTGACGAACACCTTTTGTTCATCAGTATGGTAGAAAAAATATCCTTTTGTCTCTTTGGGGTACCCTATGAATGAGCATTTGTCAGACCTAGGTCCAAGTTTGTCTATGACTAATCGTTTGACATAGGCCAGGCACCCCCAGACCCTAAGGTGTGAAAGTGCTGGCTTACGTCCTGTCCATATCTCATATGGAGTCTTAATTATAGACTTACTTGAAACCCTATTTAACAGATAACAGGCCGATTTGAGTGCATATCCCCAGAAGGATATCGGCAAGCTAGCAAAACCCATCATGGATCGGACCATGTCTAATAGAGTCCGATTCCTCCTTTCAGACACCATTATGCTGTGGTGTTCCTGGAGGAGTCCATTGGGAGAGAATCCCATTCTCTCCTAGATATGTGAAAAATTCACTAGAAAGGTATTCTCCTCCTCAATCAGATCGAAGAGTTTTAATACTCTTCCCAGTCTAATTTTCTACTTCATTTCGAAATCATTTGAACATTTCAAATTTATCCGACTTATGTTTCATCAGATAGACATATCCATATCTGGATAGGTCATCTGTGAAAGTTATGAAGAAGAAATATCCACCTCTAGCACTTGTGCTCATGGACCTGCATACATCAGTATGTATTAGGCCCAAGAGCTCAGTAGCTCTCTCACTTTTTTCAGTAAAAGGTGACTTGGTCATTTTACCAAGAAGACAAGACTTACAGGTTGGAAGTGATTCACAATCACTGACTTCGAGGATTTCCTCTTGAGTCAACCTGTTTATTCTATTCTTATTTACATGACCTAGCCTACGGTGCCATAAGTAGATATCTGACACACTATCTAATCTAGGGTGCTTGCCAGTAGAATAGACTCTTATCAGGCTTGATCTTTTTGGTCTGGCTCTGCACTAATATCCCAGCCTGAACTTGCACCTTCTTCATTTTCTTCTTCTTGTTCTTCTTTCCTTTCTCAAAGGATCGAGAACCAGAAGACGAACCTCCCACTAAGTTCACCGACTCCTTGTGAAGTTGGTGATCCTTCTCAAAGTTCTGAAGCAACCCCAGTAACCCGTGGTAGTTCTCTTCAGGCTTTGTC
The DNA here is from genome assembly GCF_000442705.2 of Elaeis guineensis. Lineage (NCBI taxonomy): Eukaryota > Viridiplantae > Streptophyta > Magnoliopsida > Arecales > Arecaceae > Elaeis > Elaeis guineensis. The sequence continues at coordinate 39,306,635 of NC_025998.2, forward strand.
ATTCTATAATGAGTGAGGAATGGGAGATAAGACTTGGGCAGCGAGTTCAGTATTGCATCTTTCTCAAGCTGCTCATGCAAGGGAAAGCCGAGCTTGCTCAATTATTCCATCAGCTCGATCATGTACAATACATGATCAGTGACAGAGGCACCATCCCGCATTTTGGCGTTGAAGATAGCACAACTAGTCTTGTGCCTCTCCACGTCATCGGGTGTGCCAAAGGCATCCTCCAACACTTGAAGCATGTCCTTTGGCTGAGCTGTCTTAAATCTACGACTGAACTCGTCGCTCATGGCAGCTAGCATGATACAGCACACCGTGGTCCGGTCACTGAGCCACTTCTGGTAAGTGTCTCTGACTGTTCCACATGCATTGACAGCTGGCTCCTCAGGTGCAGGATCCATTATCACATATAGGATCCGTTCATGCTCCAGGACTATTTTTAACTTTCGATACCAGCTACCGAAGTTGGATCCCACCAACTTATCATTGTCCAACAATGATCAGAGCGATAGGGAAGTGGCCATATTTGCACAAAGGAGAACCATAACCTAATTAGTAATTGATTCATTAAACCTAAAGATTTAAACTTTAATCAAAAGTTTTCTCCCACTATTTTATTCGAATTGGTAGCCTCTACCTCCAATTCGAGGAATTATCCTAATTCCTTAGCGGGTGCTAGAATCCACTTAGACTGCACACAAGCCCAACTTTGGTTGGCCAACCCATGTACATCTAAGGGTAGGTTCATAACCAATTGTTTCTCTAAATAATTTCTAATAATTTTAATTTTACCCCAGAAACCTAATCAGTAGGCTTTGGCCTCCACTGTAAGGATCCAGTTAGGTCCAACCATTAACATGATCATACATGGTGTATCTAACCAACGAATGATTAAGCCTAACTTTAGTTGGCTCACCTAACCACCATTAGAGAGACACTTTCAAGTCGTCATATGATGAGTGATAATTTCATTAGTCAACAAGCACCAGGCCTTTGGGTCTGCAATGATTATTGAGTTAATGGACTCATTATCAAACACCTTAATGGGAGGCTATGACTTAGTTATCTCCATAACTTTATCATTTTAAGGACCTAATAATTTTAGAGGATTTAAATAATATAGAGGATGAAGTCAGATGAACCAGCTTATCATGATCCTCCCACTGGCTTCACCAAGTCAGCTTAAGGGAGACCAGGACTGGTCTAGGAGCACCTAAATCAGTCACACTGATTTACCTAGCTGACATGGGTCAGCTCGAATAGTCAAGTGATCCGATCAAGACATAATTTCACCAAGAGGTCAGGTAAGTTCGATCAGTGGGAGGGTCTGCCAAAGCTTGCCTTAGACACCATCAGAAATGGCCAAGTAAGCGGGCTCCCAATTAAAAACCACCGGTCTGGTTTACCTTAGACACCAACTGGTTTAATTAGTTTCGATTAGATCAACCTAACAGTTCGTGCTAGACCGCTTAGCCAAGAATCAAGTCCATTTGGTTCTCGTTAAAGACATGGACTTGACCAACTACAACTATTGTAATTGATCTAGAGAATCCTTGACCTAATCTAAGACAACAATTGATTAGATTTAGTCAATTCTCTAATTAAGTCCATCTTCAATCTAACCATAGGTCTAACCCAATTAATGGACCTAATTCCCACTAACCCATTAATCCAATGTGTTATGGTTTGTGTCTTAGGTTCTTCAATTCATAATTCTAGAACCTAATCAAACAACTTCTTAATTCTTAATTAAGTTTTGGGCTGAGGGTTGGGTTTGGCTTTTCAAAAAATAATTTTTATATTTGTAAAATAATTTTATAATATGATTCTACCAACCATATTTCATGTTTGATTCATAATCAAGATGCAAGTGAAATAAACATGAAACTACTTTAGATCTAATCTAAACAGATTCATGTAATTGAAACAATTTTAACTTTAAACAATTTCTTTGCACAAAAATTATTAACAAAGAGATTTTATTTCAGATTTAAACATCTTTTAAATTTAATAAATCATAAATTTAATCTAGATCATATCTAACAAATTTATGATTAAAGATAGATCTACACAAACTAGGACAACCTTTGCACTGTAAGGGGTAAACCTTACAGCAGGACAACCTTGCAGTTCGTGATTGATCTAAAATTTTAATTTTAGATTTAATAATCAGATTATAAATTAGATCTAATCTAAAAAATAATTTAAGCATGTATAAATAATCATGTAATAAAGAACCTATGGCTCTGATACCAATTGTAGGAACCAGATCTAGGGTTTCAGGGTTAGATCTTGAAACTTTTTCAAGATCATACAGCGGAAGACTAAAATAAATCAAAATTTATTTTCTAAAACCAGAGAATCTCTAAATCTAAGATCCTATTATATGATTATTATATAGCATTAAATCAAAAATTAAAATATATAAATATAGCATGAACTACATGTTGATCATATCAACATATTTCTATACCACATCTAATGTATGTATTAAACAATAGATCAGATCTATTACCTTGCAAGTTAGATGCTCTAACCTTGCTGATCCGGGCTTAGGAATGATGTTGCAAGCCGCACACGCATCCGACCTCTAGGAGTCATCCACACGAGCCCACGAATCTCGATCAGAAGTCCTGCTTCAGGAAATCAGCACAGTATGCTAGTACTGCGCTGATCCTTCTTTGATGGTTGATCAGTTGCCTCTTTCTTCTTGATTTGGACTCTTCCAAAGATGGAAAGTAGAAGGAGGAGTTTCAGATCTGAGACACTCTCAGGAAACTCAAGATGAAAGGAGGAAAGATATGAAAACAAAAATCCTAGAAGAAGACCCTCTTCTTCTTCACGTTTTTCTCTCTAGACACCCAAACTTGCATCTTTTATATCTCCACGACCCAAAGGTATTTCTCTCTAATTTTTGTATGGCACAAATGTCTCTCAAATATCTGACTTCACCTAAAATTTCATGAAGAAACTCATCTTATATAGAGAGATATGATAGAGTCCTTGTCTAGGTCAAACACCTAGTCAAGGCTTATCCAAACATGATAAGTTAAGGGACGCCCAACTCTTGAGCACCTCCTCCATATTTTCATATATAGATCACTAGCAAAGGATGAATAATGTAAACCCTAAAAGCTATAAAAATTTTAAAAAAAATTTGGATAAATTCGGTGCAAAATTGAAAGAGTTTTGAATTTCTAAAACTCTATCTCATAGAATTCGAAATCCAAACTTATTCCTTTTAGATTTGATCCAAACCACCTTCCATGTAAGAAAGAAGAAAAAAGACCTTTTGTGAATGTGGGAGAGATCTGGGAGAGGGCTTTTGTCACACAAAATAAGTGGAGATTGGCATTGAATTAAGAGAGAGGGCGTGGAGAAGGCTTATGTGGCGCAAGGTGGAATCCTAGTCTTACTAGGATTCTGTCTTATGACTTGTTTTAATTTGGTTTCTCAAACCAAATCAAATCAAAATTAGATCAACCCAATTAAAATAGGTCTTAACCCAATTAAGAACCTAATTTAATCAGATTAAATTAGATTTAAATATGATTTAATTTTCTAATCAAATTAGAAATTAGATTGACCCAAGTCCTAGTTGAACTAGGACTAGTTTTTCCTTGCACTTGGCTTATCCAATAAACCAATTGGACTTGATCCAATCAAGCCCAAACCAAATCTAATTAAATTATATTTAATTAGACTTAATCTCAGCCTATTGGCTTAATCAAATTAAGCCAATTAGCAATCAAATTGCTAATCGATCCTCCTGCAACACTTGTACTGGGTTAAATGTCAATCGTATTGATCATTTAACACTAGAACGATTCTCAATCGTTGATCAACCATCCGATCGGATCATAAACTCTAATGTGTGTGACCTCATAGGTCCGAACCTAAGCCGATAGTATAGGAATAAATTTTTATACCAATCGAAGTGACCATCTAGCAATGGTACCCGACGACCGGATAGGTCGAATGTGTAGAACAACATCCTTAGAACCCATGCGGATATAGTTTTCATATAATTCATCCCCTTGACCAAAATGATCATAGGACACCCTAGAGCTCAACTGTCAACTCTGATCAGGTTGTCCACATTGTATTTCAAAATATCAAATCCATCTAATGGATTACCCTGGCCAAGGTTTTGCTAAATTGAAATACAGCGACTCATTCTTCTCCAACTCTTGGAGTGGTCAATCCCATCTCGATCACACTCTGACTTCGCAAGTACTTGACTGTGCCCAGAAGCCTTTCGTTCCTGAATTAGAAATTCAGTTAGTCCAGTACCAAAGTACAGTGAGTTGCTTGCAAGTCACTGAGGCGATCTCAAGTATAAGGGACACTTATACCTATATCCCATCAGAGACATTCTCGACAGTAGAATGCTCTGGAGTTGGTCACGTTCAATGATGATGTACCCTTACATCTCACCTGTATGCCATACCAGTGTCTCCACACTCCTTGGTTAAGAGGACAACCAACCCATATGGCCTACAGCGACCTATGCTCGATAGAAGCTGTCGTCCTTATTAACAGCCTATCATTTGGTCGTGAACAGTTTTAAGGACTAATCGATAAATCCTCTCTTTATCGAACTTAAATAGTCCTAAGGACTTCATCATAACAATGGAGTTCAATAGAAGATGAAAGCTTATGATGAAAATGCCAAATATATTTTATTTATTAACAAATCAATTACAATACTTGGTTGCTCAACCGTCAACAGCTTGACGATTGGCTTTTTGGGACACATTTCCCAACAGACTCCGCTCAGACTCCTACGGGAGCCGGGCTCCGTCACCAACTTTAGCTGTCGGTAAGCCCCGTCCGGACTCCTACGGGAGCCGAGCTTCGTACCTGACTCTAATTGCAGGAGGACTCCGCCCAGACTCCTACGGGAGCCGGGCTCCGCCCACGACTTCAAGCGCAAGGAGAACTCCGCCCGGGCTCCTACGGTAGCCGGGCTCTGTCACCAACTCCGACCGCTGTCGTACTTCAGCCGACGGATCTGCACTCCCTGGCGTGACACAGCAACCACCACAATCCTGCTCCACTTCCTGCGGCGGGTTCCGCGCAGCTCCATCATTCCCTGATAGACCGCTATGACGGCCACGACTCTGCTCCACCTCCTGCGACGGATCCCGCGTGGCTCCACTATTCCCTGGCAGACCGCTATGACGGCCACGACTCTGCTCCACCTCCTGCGATGGATCCCGCAAGGCTCCACTATTCCCTGGCAGACTGCTATGATGCCCACGATCCTGCTCCATCTTCTGTAACGGATACTGCGTGATTCTTCCATCTTCTGGCAAGTCGTGACAACGGACGCCGCTCCACTCCCTGCGGCAGACTCCACGTGGCGCGCTACAGTGAGGGCCACGGGTCCACTCCACTACTCCTCGCAATAAATTCTTCCTGAATGTGGGCGGCCCACTACCAGACGGTTATAAACGTCGCTACCAGTCTGTTGAGCCCTCCGCCTATAAAAAGGGGGACCCTAGATACGTTATTCTATAAGCTCTCGTTTTTACCTAAAAACTCTGCTAAAATTTTCATTCGAGCACTCCATTCTTGTTGAGGCAGAGAACTGACTTGAGCATCGGAGGGTCTTGCCGGAGCAACCCCACCTCCGGTTTAGACTTCTTTTGCAGGTCCCGGCGGCGACCGCGACTCCCTCGACTCCAGCTTCTCCGACGCAAGTGGATTTTTGCACCAACAGACTCCATTGTGAGACTATATCATTTTTCTTCAGATAATTCAAAAATTTTTTACTTAGGTATTCACCTCCTCAATCTGATCAAAATACTTTTAGAATTTTTTCGATCTGCTTCTCTAGTTCACATTTGAATTTTTTAAACTTTTTAAAAGCTTCAGATTTGTGTCTCATAAGACACACATACCCATACCATAAATAATCATCAGTAAAAATAATAAAGTAGAGATAACCTCCTCTGACCGGCACATTGAATGGGCCGCACACATCAGTGTGTGCCAGAGCAAGTATCTCTGTGGTCTTTTCTCCTTGTCTCACAAAAGATAGCTTGATCATTTTTTTTCTGAAGATAAGATTCATAGACTGGATATAGCTCAATAGTCAGTGAGCTCAAAAGTTCATCTTTCTCTAGTCTGTTAATTTTTTTTTCTCCTATATGACCTAGCCTAAGGTGCCACATATACTTAAGGTTTATTTTATCTTTAGATCTTTTAGATCCTATGGCATTCACTACCTGCTCAGACACATTCACAGATATATCTACACACAAGTGATAGAGACTATTAATCATAAGACCATGTTCAACTAGTTTATTTTTAAAATAAATAGTACAATAGTCTTTATTGAAATTAAATACATAATTATCCTGTGCTAAGGGTGAAACAAAAATCAAATTTCTATTTGCAGTAGGTATAAAGTAAAAGTCCCTAAGTAATAAACTATGCTCAGATGGTAGTCCCAGAAGATAGATGTTCACGGTCACAGCAGTAACTTTTGCTCCATTTTTGACTCTTAAATTTATTTTACCTTCTCTCAGCCTTCTATTTTTCTCAAGATCCTGTATAGAAGTGCATAAATAAGTACTAGAACTAGAGTCTATGACTCAACTGGAAGTAAAAGAAACCGTAAGATTAGTTTCAATTACTAGCAAATCTAACTTACATTATGAAGATGTGTTGTCTTTCTTCTTCTTCAAGCTATCTAGGTAGTCAGGATAGTTTATCTTTCAATAGCCATCAAAGTTATATTGGAAACACTTTCTCTTGTCTACGGCCTTCTTCTTAGGGGCTTCTTTCTTTGGCTGTTCTTGTTCTTCTATTTTTTGATGAACTTTTTCTTTTTCTAAGTAGACTTTTTCTTGGATGATGAAGTCCGCTCTACAACAAGAACATTACCTCTTGAACTCTTCAAGGTCCCTTCGGTGGTAACCAGCATATTCAATAGTACAACCTCGATGCAGTCAATTTTATTCATATGGTAGTTTACTATAAACTACCTATATGAGTCAGGAAGGGATTGAAGAATCAAATCAACTAATAATTTCTTATCCATGACCATTTCGAGCTTCTCAAGCTCCTTAAAATCTTTAATTATTGTCAAACAATGATCATGGATAGATTGTCCTTCGCGCATTTGTCTTAAATAATTTCTTGAATATTTAATAGTGCACTGACCGGCTCTATTCATCATATAACTCCTTGAGGCGATCAAGCATGGTCTTGACAGTTTTCATATCCTCGTGCTGTCGTTGGAGTTCATTCAATATGGATGCTAACACATAACACTGAGCCTTGTTGTTATCATCTGACCATTTTTTATATGCTACCTTTTGGTCAGTAGTCGGATGGGCTAGTAGCTCAGGGATGTCCTGATCTATGACATAGCTCAGCTTCTTAGAACTCAAAATAATTTTCAAGTTTCAGAGCTAGTCTTTGTAATTTGAACCAGTTAGACGATTGGTTTTGAGTATATGAATAAGAGGGTTGGAGGCAGACATTTCCTAATAGAGAGAAGAAGATTTTAGTTAGACTTTTGTAATTGACTTATTTTAGTTTGTTTTAAGATTTTTATTTTTAAAATAAACTTGACTCCTATTATTTTCTTGAATCTCCTACACTCCTAAGGTGGAGAAACAGAAATCTTTTTACGATTAGAGTTCCAAGTGGATACTATGGTCCCATCGATTAGCACATCACCTCATCTGACAGTTATTGAGATCTGTCAATCAATAAGTGGACAACTCTTATCTAATGCTTCTCAAGCATCTTGCATTGATCTTCGGTCTTCAAGTCCTATAGGCTTTATCTGACAGTTATTGGCCTCATTCCTTAGTTAAGTCAGATCCACCATTTTTACGTAAGTGAAGTCATCATTGGATCTCTCACCTAATAGTTATTGGGTCCAACCTCATTTTCATCCCTAGCATCTCATGTTAATAGAGTGATTGTATTTTTTCGATGTAACTGAACCACTGTATCCAGTCAAGAACAATCAAAATATCGTAGAGCACCCACATATCTACAACAGTGAAAGATCGATCCATTTAATATCTATGAGGAGATTTAATTTAGATCTCATTGATTTTAATTATTTATTTACATCCAATATAAATTCATAATTAATGGATCTACTTGAGATATTCTGGTTTGGTTCACCAAGATCGGACTCGTGGTGCAAAGCAAATATAGTGAACTTAGCACAAAGCACTCTAAAATAGAATTTGATCAACCAGACTGGCCAGGTAAGTGCAAGAGTGATGGAAGGCTCCCTTGTTGGATGTGTGCCCTAAGAGCCAGATTGGCTGACACTTGTAAAACATTCTTTGGACATAATTTATAATTTAATTTTGATATTAATAAAATTTAAATTATTTTTATTCACATTGTGTTTAATAGTGTCTGTGAATCATCCACTGGATTAATGGGTATGATAACACATATTTTCAAAAATTAAAAATTTGAGATATGTGTTATTATAGTTAACTCATAAATTACTCCAGATCGTAAGATCATCATGGAGACGGTGATCGATTTGAAAGATTGATGTATGATCACTTTCTACGGATAGATGAGTCTTGAATCTACAGTATGGAGATATCGGTGTAAAAATACAGGTGCTTATTAAGAATAAGGGTACTGAGCGTGATTATTTACGAACAGTCATAAAAAAATCTACCTTCTCGTCAGTGATATGTTCATAGTTGTAGTTGTGTGTTTAGTTCTCTGATCCGAGATGCATCAGCCATTCACCTTGAGGGTGTTGTAGTTTGACTATACCATAACTTAGTCTCCTAGTCATATGGAGCCTTGAGGTATATGTTGGCTGAAGTTTGTTCATTGTAGGATTTGGGTGGCACCAAGATGGGATCTATCGATCTAGATAGAGAAGTAGTTCTATATAGATTATGAGATTTTGTCCATAAGCCCATGGCCATGGCACTATGAAAGATATAAATATGTTTCTATTGGATTTTGTATCAGATTAGAATCGAATGATTCTATCGTATGACAGTGATGAGGTTTGACGAGTTAATCTTAACCTCAATCCTATTTGAAACTCACAATAGAAGAATCGGATCACACAGTAACTACACCTAGAAGTTCGTCTCTTCAGTTCTACTGGCTTGCCATCACATATTGCTAGATATTACTAATGGATTGTGAGAGCTTACTAGATCATGATGGATCGATGATTCTTGATATGAGTGAGTTGGAATTGTTCCAACTCATTGAAAATATTTCAATGATACTATAATAAAGGTCATGATATATCTCACTATCAGATGGAATTAAACCTATGGGATCACACAATAAGAAAATTAATCTTGGATTGATCCAATTGGGCTTGTGAAGTCATAATTGGATTAGGATTTGGTGAAATCTTATTGGATTTAGGTACACCATGCTACCATATGGTTAAATCGAAATTCTTCTCTGAACTTAGTTCCTTATTAGATAAGGTTTAGATCAAGTCAAGATCTTTCATCCGAACCTAATCTTGTTGGGTTTAAGGGGCACCACTTTGGGCACCCATTTGGATTGGATCCAACCCATTTGGAGGCGCAAGCCTCAAGCCTTCCTCTTTTACCCATTTGTCTTGCCACTAAACTTTTGGAAAGTATCTTGTGGGGTGCACACCACCTTTGGATAAGATCCAGAGGTGCACACACCCCCTCTTCTTCTTGTAGGTTCCATGGGCACAAGCCACATGGAATGCATGTGGAGATTGAGAGGGGCACATGCCCCTCTCTAAATTCAGCATAAGGAGGAGGGAAGGTGGGCACACACCCCCCCTCTTTCTCTTGCATGGATGAGAACAAGAGGTTTGGCACCTACTCTAGTTTCCTGTTTTGGGAGATTGGATTCTATATGAGCTTGATTTTTTTGAAAAAATAAATCAGCCTATAAGAAATCAATTTTTATATCCTCTCTGATTTCCTGTTTGGGTGATTGGATTTCATATGAGTTTGATTTTCTTGAAAAAAAAATCAGCATATAAGGAATCAATTTTTCTATGACAAAACTTGCTGATAAATCTGATTGGATTTCAGTTTTGACTCTATTTTGCATTCAAAATATGGGTTCTATTTAAGAGTCTTATTTTTGGGTTCATAAGAGAGAATATAGAAAATCTGATTTTTTGCACCCATCTTCCTGTGTCCACGCCCCTTTCCTTCTCCCATCTCCCTTGCATGCCCAAAAGGTTGGGCATCCTCATCTCCACTAGCCTGAAGTAGTTAGGTGAATTCCCTTGTGCCAAGAAGAAAAGGTGTGATCTCAAGCATTGAGATTGTGAGGAAGAGAATCAAGCATTGATCTAGGATCTAGAAAGGCTCGATAGAAGAACGATCCAAAATTGATCCAAGTGGATACCTATAGATGTTGGATACGTACGCAGCTCCACAAGTAAACCTCCTTCAGATCCATGGTATACAGATTATAGTGTTCATCCACCCGCACAAGGTGATGAGATCATTTCTCTCTATTTTATATGTTGATATAAATGCTTAATAAATCTGATTTAGATCCATGCCTGGCATGTCGGATCGATGAAAAATTTTTGAATTCCGCTGGCTTTGATCCAAACTAATCCGATGTGCCACCCGATCATTCAACTAGTATCAGAGTCAAGTTACACGGATCATAGATCCAAATTGGATCAGATCTGATTCAAATGAGCTCTAAAGTAGTGATCAGATCTAAAAATATTTAGATTAGATCTATAGATCTAAAAGTATTTTAGATTTAAATTCAGCATGTGTTAGACTAGATATGATATATGAGATATATGCTAGCAATTATTGTGTAGATCTAGTTTTATTATATGAGTAACCAACTACTCTAAATGGGTTTATCACTAGACCATTTAGTTATAAGAAGAAGCAGGGATTAAAGTTTTTCTCTTATCCAATTAATGGGTTTTCTTATGACGTATAAAGGTGCCAAGTGTTTACATCCCATGAAGAAGAATAGTAAAAGAAAAAACTTAATTTCTTACAAAATCTTAGATCTGGAACCCTAGGTTTTGATTGATTGTGATGTATGTTTTTGTTGTTTAGATATAAAAAATATTTTCAAATCTAAATTAGAACTTTTGTGATGCATGCATAACTAAAAATTGTGAAACTGACTGTTGGCATGCCTGCTGAGTTGACTCAGTCCTTGTTGAGTTGACTCAGTGCCCTGGTAGGTCGGCTTAGTTTGTGACTGAGCCGACTAAGTTGTCAGGCAGAGGGCACCAATTTCTGTTCATCATAGGTTAGTCGGCTTAGCCCTGTGACTGAACCAACTCACTGTACTTAGCCGACTCAAGTCCAGGGTGAATCGACTCAGTTCTGTGAATAGATTTTTTGTATGTGATACAATGCAATGTGATCTAAATTATTTAGACATTAGACTCATGAAATTAATTAAGAATTAAGATATAAAATTAAACAGAACTAAAAATTATGAATTCAAGATCTAAGTCAATTTCATAATATATGGGTTAAGAGTGTGGGTAGCTCAATTAGGTCTAGTTTGAGCAGTTGATCAAACCAAATTAAATATTGATTAAGAGGGGATCAAATGTGCTCATGACCAACCTAAGTAGTTGTAAGTTTGGTCAGATCGGTTAACAGCCATATGTTATCGATCAACTTGAGACCTTATTCGGCTCAATGGTTTGAGCCCGGTCAATAGGCTAACCTGATCAATTCTAATCAACTAATTTGGTGTCTAAGGTAACTACATAGATTGTAGTTCTTTAATTGATTCTATTGTCTAATCTGATCAATTTATTGGTATCTAAAGAAAGCAATAGGGGAACTTCCACACATCTTAACTTATCTGACCATTTTGAGAGATTATATTTTGTATTAGATTACTTTATTGAACTCGAGTTAGCCCATGTCACTAGGTTAGTCATAACCATTATGACTAATTAAGGAAGAGATTTAAATCAAATCTTTTTAATAAAATATTAAGTCTAGCGGTCTTCCACTATTGTAGTTATGCGGATCCTTCTCGAGATTGATTGTTCTCAGCTGGATACAGTGGTTCAGTTATATCAAAATGATGCAACCACACTATTAGGCATGAGATATTGTGGGGTGGAGATAGGGTTGGGCTTAATATTTCAGATATGGTGAGAGTCCTAATAATGGCTCCATTTTGTGCAAACAGTGGCTCTGACTTAAGTAAGGAGTGGGTCAATATTCTGAGCACGGTGAGGCTTCATGAATTAGAGATCAAAGATGGCTACATCATATTTGGAGAAACATTAGATAAGAGTTGTCCACTTATCGGTTGGCCCATCATCAATAACTGTTAGGCAAGATGGTGAGCCATTCAGTGAGACTGCAGCACCTAGTAGAAATCTTTGATCATGAAGATTTTCATTTCTTTACCCAGGGAGCATGGGGATCTGAAAAAAATAGTGAGAGCCCATATTTATTTTTAAAATAAAATTTTTAAAATAAATTGATTAAGTCAATTACAAAATCTAACTAGAAACTTTGACTCTCTGTAAAAATAATGTCTGGTTCAAATCCTTTAACCAGGATCCTAAAAACCAATAGGTTGATCAGATCAAATTTTAAGGATTGGCTCCAAAACTTAAAAATTATTTTGAGTTCTGAAAAATTGGCCTATGTCTTTGATCAAGACCTTCTCTCTCTTCCAACCCATTCGATCACTGATCAAAGAGCGTCTCATGAGAAGTGGTTGGATGATGACAACAAGATTAGGTGCTACATATTGGCACTAATGTCTAATGAATTACAACGTAACATGAGGATATGAGGACTATGAAGTAAATATTGGTTCACCTACAAGAGTTGTATGATGAACAGAGTTGCACAGCTCGCTACGAAATATCCAAGCGACTCTTCAAAGTAAAGATGCATGATGGACAGTCAGTCCACGATCATTATTTGATAATGATCAAGGATCTCGAAGAGCTTAAGAAGCTCGATATATCTATGGATAAGGACTTGCTGGTTGATCTCATTTTACAGTCCTTGACTGATTCATATGGACAGTTTATTGCAAACTTCCATATGAATAAGATCTATTGCACCATTTATGAGTTGGTCAACATGCTGGTTACTATTGAGGGTATCTTGAAGAGTTCAAGGAGCTCTATGCTTGCTGTGGAGCAAATTTTTTTTAAGAGAAAGTCTACTGAGAAGAAAGAAAAGTCTGTGAAGAAACAGAACGTGGAGAGGAAGAAGAAGGAGAAGAAGGTGGTTTCGAAAAAAAATCTACTAATAAAGAAAAATATTTTCATTGTAATCTGACGACCACTAGAAGCGAAACTGTCTGGCTTACCTGACGATCCTGAAAAATAAAAAGGAAGGTGGACCTTCTAAAGGTATACTCGTCATAAAAACAAATCTTACAGTTTCTTCTACATCCAATTGGGTGCTTAACTCTGGATCTAGTGCTCATTTATGTACTTCTTTGGAGGATCTTGAGGATAGTAGAAGGTTGAGGGATGGTGAAATGATCCAGCATGTCAGAAATGAAGCAAAAGTTACCACTGTGATCGTGAGAACGTACTCTCTCAACTATCATCAAAAAATATTTTGCTGTTGAGAAACTTTTACTTTGTACCTGCCTATGAGTAAAAATTTGATTTTTGTATCTTGTTTAATGCAGAAAAACTATGTAATTAGTTTCTTTAAGGACTACTATACTATTTATTTGGAAAATAATAAAGTTAAAAATAATTTCCTTATCAACAGTATTTTTCAATTATATGTTGATGTATCTATTAATTATGTCAAGCAAAATATGTCGTAGGTTCTAAACATCCCAGAGATAATGTAAACGAAAAGTATTTGTGGCACCTAAGACTAGGTCATATTGGAGAAGACAGGATTAATAGATTGAAAAAAATTAGATTGTTGGATCCATTGACTTTCGAGTCATATCTGGTCTATGAATCATACCTTCAAAAAAAAATGACTAAGCTGTCCTTTATAGGACATAGGGAAAGGACCACATAAATACTTGCTCTGGTGCATTCTGATATTTACGGTCCATTTGATGTGCCGGCTAGAGAAAATTTTCTTACTTCATTACCTTTATCGATGATTTTTCATGGTATAGGTATATGTACCTTATGCGTCATAAGTCTAAGGCCTTTAAAAAGTTCAAACAATTCAGACATGAAGTAAAAAAATAAACCAAAAAGTCTCTTAAGGTTCTTTGATCAGATCGAAGAGGTGAATACCTTAGTGAAGAATTTCTGGTTTATCTCAAGCAATATGGTATAGTCTCATAATGGACTCCGTCTAGAATACCTCAACTCAACGGAGGTTCAGAATAAAGAAATCAGACATTATTAGATATGGTTTGTTCTATGATGAGCTTCACAGACCTTCCTATTTTTCTTTGGGGGTATAGCCTTTTAACAGCCATTTATGTACTGAATAGGGTTTTATCTAAAACCATTCCTACCACATCATATGAGATGTGGCATGATAAGAAATTAAGTCTAAGTCATCTCAAGATTTGGGATTGTCCGATACATATCAAATGATGACAGACGAACAAGTTAGAAAGAAGATCCCTTAGAGCTCATTTTGTTAGATATTCTAAGGAATCGTTAGGATATTATTTCTATCTTTCAGAAGGCCACAATATGATTATGAGTCAACATGTAGTCTTTCTTGAAAAATAATTTATTCAGAATGGAGGTATGGGAAGATAGATTAGGCTCGAGGAAAAAGTCTTTGAAGAGCAGCAAGCCCCTGGAACCTGAGAAACCCACTCAGTCTGAGCCGATCCACACACTTCCTCCACCTCATAAGTCAAGTAGGATTTTTCATCCTCTTGAGAGGTATTTAGATATTATCTTAGAGGACGTAGAGAAAATGCTCCTCATAGGAAATAGGATACATGGAGATGACCTCAAAATCTATAATGAGACGATATCAGATATCGACTCCAAAAAGTGGTTAGAGGCAATGAAGTCAGAAATTGATTCGATGTGCTCAAACCAAATCTGGACCTTGATAGATCCATCTAAAGGTATTGTATCTATTGGGTATAAATAGATCTTCAAGAGAAAGATAGGTGCAAATGGAAAGATGGAGACTTTTAAAGCTAAACTCATGGCGAAAGGATATAGTCAGCGCGAAGACGTTGACTATCAAAAAACCTTCTTGCCTGTGGCCATGCTTAAGTCCATCTTCACATTATTTATCATTGCAGCATATTTCGATTATGAAATATGACAAATGAATGTGAAAACGGTATTGTTAAATGGGTATCTTGAGGAAGATATCTATATGGAACAGTCATTAGTTTCACTTCTAGTGATAGTGATCATCGGATTTACAAACTACAAAAATCTATTTATGTATTTAAACAAGTATCTCAGAGCTGGAATGCTCGTTTCAATGATGTAATCAAATCGTTTAGTTTTATCAAGAACAAAGAGGAACCATATATCTTCTAAAAGATTAGTGGGAGCATTGTCACATTTCTCGTATTATATGTGGACAATATCCTCCTTATTGAGAATGATGTTCCCATGTTAATCTAGGTGAGGCATCCTTCATTTTGGAAATCAAGGTCTATAGAGATAGATCTAGGAGGATGCTAGGATTATCACAGAAGATATACATTAAGGAGGTGATGAAGAAGTTTAGCATAGAGAACTCCAAGAGGAGTTTGGTATCCATCAGATATGGTATTCATCTTTCCAAGAAAATATGCCCCAACACATCGGAAGAGATTGAACACATGAACAAGATCTCTTGTACTTCGGCTATAGGGAGCCTCATGTATGTCATATTTTATACATGACCTGATATCGCCCATGTTATAAGTATCACTAGCAGATATCAATTGAATCCAGATGAAGAGTATTGAATTTTTGTGAAATGTATCCTTAAGTACTTAAAAAGAACTAATAATATGTTTTGATCTTTGGAAATGAAAAACTTAAAGTGAAGGAGTATACAGATTCAAACTTCATGTATGATACTGATGATCAAAAGTTGATATCAAGAAGCATCTTCTTATGCAATGATGGTGCTGTCAGCTGGAAGAGTTTCAAGCAAACTGTGATTGTAGACTCCACCATAGAAGCAGAATATATTACCGCATCAGAGGCTGCGAAGGAGGTATTTTGGTTCAAGAAATTTATTACAAAGTTAGCTGTGATGCCATCAAATATCATCCCACTATTGCGACAACAACGGCACCATAGTCCTAGTTAAGGAGCCGAGGTCTCATCAGAAATTCAAGTATATCAAGCGATAATTTCATATGATCCATGATTACCTCGAGAAAAGATACATGGGTAAGGAGAGTCAACTCCACAGACAACGTGGCTGACCCATTGACAAAGCAATTGGGTCAGCAAAAGACTGAAGCCCATCTTGAGAAGATGGGACTTAGATTTATAGCCAATTGACTTTAGTGCAAGTAGGAGTTTGTTGGATGTATGCCCCAAGAGCTAGATTGGCTGACACTTGTAAAATATTCTTTGGACATAATTTATATTTTGACTTTGATATTAATAAAATCTGAATTATGTTTATTTATAATATATTTAATAGTGTCTGTGAATCATCCACTAGGTTAATGGGTATGATAACATATGTTCTCAAGAGTTAAAAATTTGAGATATGTGTTATTATAGTTAACTCATAAATTACTCTCGATCATAGGATCATTACGGAGATGGTGATCGATCTAGAAGATTGATGTACGATCGCTTCCTTCAGATAGATGAGTTTTGAATCTACAATGTAGAGACACCGAAACAAAAATACATATACTTGTTAAGAACAAGGGTACTAAGCATGACCATTTACGAACAGTTATAAAAAAAATCTTTCTCATCAGTGACATATTCATAGCTACAGTTGTGTGTTTAGTTCTCTGACTTGAGGTGCATCGGCCATTCACCTTGAGGGTGTTGTAGTTTAACTATACCATAGCTCGATCTCCTAGCCATATGGAGTTTTGAGGTGTATGCTGGCTGCAGTATGTTCATCATAGAATTTGGGTTGTACCAAAATGAGATCTATCGATCTCGATAGAGTAGGAATAGTCCTATATAGATCATGAGATTGAGTCCATAAGCCCATGGCCATGGCACTGTGAAAGATAGAAAGGTGTTTCTATTAGGTTGCACATCGGATTCGAATCGAATAATTCTATTATATGACAGTGATGAGGTTTAATGAGTTAAACTTGATCTTGATCCTATCAGAACTCACGATGGAAGAATCAGATCACATGATAACTGTACCTTGAAGTTTGTCTCTTCAGTTTTACTAACTTGCCACTACATATTGCTAGATATCACTGATGGATTATGAGAGCTTACTAGGATCATAATGGATCGATGATTCTTGATAGGAGTGAGTTAGAATTGTTTGAACCCATTGAAAGGAGTATCAATGATACTATGATGGAAATCATCGTATATCTCATTACTAGACAGAATTGAACTAATGGGGTCACACAATAAGAAAATTAATCTTGGATTGATCCAAATGGACTTGTAAAGTCATAATTGGAATATAATTTTATGAAATCCTATTGGTTTAGGTGCACCATGCTAGCACATGGTTAAATCCAAATTCTTCTCTGAATATGATTCTTCATTAGATAAGATTTAGATCAAGTCAAAAGCCTTCATCCTAACCTGATCTTGTTGGATTTAAGGGGCACCACTTTAGATGCCCATTTGGATTGGATCTAACCCATTTGGAGGTGCAAGCCTCAAGCCTTCCTCTTTTACACATTTGACTTGGCACTGAACTTTTGGAAAGTATCTTGTGGGGTGCATACGACCTCTGGATGAGATCTAGAGGGGCACACACCCCCTCTTCTTCTGATAGGTTCCATGGGTGCAAGCCACATGGAATGCATATAATGATTGAGAGGGGCACACACCTCTCTCTAAATTCAACATGAGGAGGGAAGGTGGGCACACACCCCCACTCTCTCTTTTGCATGGATGAGAACAAGAGGTGCACCAAAGGTTGGCACCCACTCTAATTTTCTATTCTAGGAGATTGTATTCCATATGAGCTTGATTTTTTTAGAAAGAAAATCAGTTTATAAGGAATCAGTTTTTGTATCCTCTCTGATTTTCTATTTGGGATGATTGGATTTCATATGCGCTTGATTTTTTTGAAAAAAAAAATCAGCTTATAAAGAATCAATTTTTGTATGACAAAACTTGCCAATAAACCTGATTGGATTTCAGTTTTGACTTTGTTTGGAATTCGAAATATGGATTCTATTTAAGAGCCTTATTTTTGGCTTCATAAGAGAGAATATGAAAAATCTGATTTTCTACACCCATCTCCCTGTGTCCACGCCTCCTTTTCTTCTCCTATCTCTCTTGCATGCCTAAAGGGTTGGACATCCTCATGTCCACTAGCCTAAAGTAATTAGGCTAATTCTCTTGTGCTAAGAAGAAAAGGTGTGATCTCAAGCGTTGAGATCATGAGGAAGAGGATCAAGCATTGATCCAAGATCTAGAAAGGCTCGATAGAAGAACGATCCAAGGTTGATCCCGATAGATATCTATAGAGGTCGGATACATGCGTGGCTCTATAAATAAACCTTCTTTAGATCCACGGTATACAGATTGTGATGTTCATCTACCCACACAAGTTGATGAGATCATCTCTCTCTATTTTATATGTTGATATAAATGCTTAATAAATCTGATTTAGAGCTATGCCTGACATGCGGATCTTCAAAAAATTTTTAAATTCTGCTGCCTCTGATTCGAACCGATCTGATGCGCCATCCGATTCTTCATCCCCATGCTTTAACAACGGTCCTAATTAAGTAACCACCATTCTTTAAAATACTTTTCTTAGACACTAATTGGTCAATCTATTCCAAATTGACTTGGCTATTGGTTTCCTCCACTATAGATTGCAAGATTACAACCATCTTCATGTGTATTCATGATACAACCCTACTTGAAGGGTTGTGGTGATCCATGGTGGTCACCACATGTATCCATCAAAAACACTTTCATGAATATCTCATATTCAAATAAAACAAATTTTATTTATTAGGGTTTTCTTATTTCACATCTCATATGAAAAATATAACCCTTTTCATTTAGGTATCTAGATTGATCCTTTAATCAACAACTTGATTAAGCAATCATCTTTTCATACCTAAACCCTAATTCTTTTCTCATGTACAAAGGTGATTTTGATTTGAGGGTCTCATCTCTTCTCATCCTAGGACAACCTTTCAGCATAACATCCATTATGCTAGGGCAACTTTATGTCAGGATGATCTTAAATTAACCCTAAACCCTCAACCTAGATCTGATGCCACTTGAAAGATCAGTTAGATTTCTCGCACATATTTTAATTAATTATATTAATTAAAAAGACTTCACATGATTTTAATTAATCATATTAATTAAATAGAATTGGAAGAGAAGAAAATGTCTAATCTATTCATCAACAAAAGGCACAGTGGAAATAAAATAACTACCCAACCCTTCATGTGAAAGAGAACCTATCACCATGATCCCAATATGCAGAAGAGCAAAGGAGTTAAATTAAAGAAAACAATCTTTTCTTTTATACCTTTGCATGGGTGGATGAACTCTGCAACTGAAGAACATAAATGAATTCCTTTCTTTGTAGCCACGCAAATGCCTGGCCCTCATGGATATCCACACAGAGTTGGAGGGCTGATCTACAATCAATTGATTCTTCGGGGTGCTAGTTCTGTTGTGGAATCTTTGCATGATAGAGGATATTCTCAATGTCTTGAGAATGACAACTGGATGATAGCTTTTTCAAGATCATTCTTACTGAAATCTAAATTTTAGCAAGACAAGGGAGAGGAGAGAGAAGCTCTAGGCATCGAGAAGAGGGAAGAGAGGGGTGGCGGCATCCTTAGGGCTAGGGAGAAAAACTTTGGGGCGTGGAAGCTTGGAACCCTTGGGCCTTAGCGACCCTTTAATAGATTCAAAATCCTAGGGTGGCACCCTACTTGTTATGGAAAGAAATCTCCTTGAAAGGGTCCCTGACGACTAGAATTTCCTATGCTTGCCGCCCCCTCCCTTTAATATTTCCTTTTATGGCTTAAATGGGGCACCTAGGGTTTCATGAACCCTAAGGCTGCCGCCCTTTGTAAATGGGGTCAAACTTTCCCCATTTGGTCCCTCATATGGCTCCTGAAATTTCATTCAAAAAACCCTAGGGTGTGAATCCAGTTGACTGATCAAAGATCAAGTCAAAAATAGATTATTTTAGCTAGACTTAGGTGTCATACACCTGATGCATCTAAACTCATTTGGGTGCATGTGATCTAAGCTCAAATTTGAACCCAAATTTAATTGAATCAAAATCTTTATTTGATTCAACTTAAATTCAGCCATAATTAATTTGATCCAATCAAATTAAGATATGCAATATTTGCACATTAGTCCTTGAACTTGCTAACCTTTAGCAATTAAGTCCTTACTTTTTGTAATAATTACAAGTTAATCCAATTATCAATCATATTTATAATTTGGATTTCAACCATCTGATTAGTCTCAAACTCTTTATGTATGTTACCCATAGGTTCTATTTTGTCTGATAGTGATCTCCATCACAACATCATTGAAACTTCCTTCAATAGATTGAAATATTTTCAATTCTTTCTAACAAGAATTATTGGATCATCTATCTGATTCTTTGTGGGCTCCATAATTCATCAGTGATATCTAGCAGCATATGGTGGCAGTCTAGTAGAACAAATTAGGATGAACTTTTAGATACAGTTACCATATGATATAGTCCTATCTTAGTTTCTGACCTGATGAAGATTATGGATTACTCATCAAACCATAACATCTATCATATGTAAGATTTACTAGACTTGAGTTCCTGATGTGGAGTATGTGGAAACTCCTTTTCATTACTCATATTATCTTAGCCAAGGTCTTTTGAACTCTGCCTCATAAATTACATAGGACCATCTTTTTTGTCGACCAAAGACAATAGATTAATTCCTTCTTGGTGCGTACCCTATTCCTACAATGAATTTACTATAGCCAACAATATGTACCATAATGATCCATATGGCTAAGAACCAAGTGTATGTATAGTCAAATTATAGCAGCTTCACTGTGAACAGCCGAGGCACCTCTGGTCTAAGGGCTAGTCATATTATTGCGGTATCGAGCAAGTTACTAATGAGCAGATAGCCATCTAAGTGGTTTCTGGTAATGGTTACGCTCGATACCTTTGTTCTTTAATAAATACCTGTACTCTCACTTCGGTGTCCCCACATTGTGGACTCAAAACTTGTCTACCTAAAAAGAAAGCAACTTGTGCACTGATCGGATCAATCACTGTCCCTATGATTATCCATTAATCAAAAATATTTAAAAATTAATCATTAATGACACATACCTCAAATTTTCAATATTTAAAAATATGCATCACCATCTTATTAACTCTTTGGACAATTCATGTTAGAAAATCAGATAGGCAGCATGTGTAGATTTCAAAAATTTTTAAAAAATACAGCAGAAACAAAATGGATTATACCCTTTAACCTCACATGCAAAAGATCAAATCTAATACCTAAGCCCAGGAGAAAACACATATATACAATTTGAAATTTAGAAATAAATATGAGATCAGATCTCATTACCTTGATGTGGGTAGATATTCATCACTTCTAATAATTACAGATTTGTAGACGCTTGAGCCGTACAGATGTCCGGCCTCTATGGATATCCATCAGGATCACTCTCGAATTAACTTTTCTTTATAGAAGACTCTTCTTCCCAAGAAGAATCTTAGCTTTGAGCACCTTGATCAACACTTTGATTTGGACTGCAGGATTAACTTCTTGATCAACAACCTTCTTCTTCTTCTCCTCGATCTTCACTCTTGAAGACAAAGCAGCACCTCTTGGCGTGTGGAAAAAGGGGACGCACAACTCTTGAGCGTGGAAGAGAAGAGAGGGAGGAGAGGAGGTGTGGAGAAGGAAGAGAGAGAGATTTTTCATCAAAAATCAATTACCTAGAAACCCTAGAGACATACCCTTTATATAGGCACTATTCTGATATATAATAGGAACCCAATTATCTTAAAAAGATAGATCCTTATCTCATAAGAATCCTCTATCTTTTTAATTTGATTTATTTCAATTAAAATCAGATATAAATGCTATATGATCAGCCCTTTTAAGCATGTACAAGAGATGTCATAGGAATACATGTCAGGTAGTTGAGTTGGTGCCCCATAATAGGGTTTCTAACCAAATAAGAAAGGGGCGTGGTCCCACCTCTCCCTCCTCCACACCACACATGAGAAGGGGATGAGCCCCACTTGCCAAATCTAGGGGGTTGGCATCCCCTGGTCTTGCCAAAAAGAGAAGATTGTGCCTCCCTCTTTCCTTCAATTCTACATGCACAATTAGAGATAATTAGGAGATAAAGAGGAGATAATGTTAGGATAATTATGTCAACTAATTGACTTAATCAAATCTTCTTGGGCTCACAATTAAGAGTCTAATTAAATTCAAATAGATTTAGGTTAGGTTCAAGGCTATGGATTCAATCAAATCGAAGTCCTGAGAAGAATTAGGTTTAACCGTGTGCTAGCATGATTCTCATAAACCTAATAAGATTTCAATAAATCCTAATCTAATTGGAACTTCATAAACCTAATTGGTAAATTCGAGATTAAATTCCTTAATGTGTGACCCCATAAGTTTGATTCTTTTTGTTAGTGAGATATATTGTGATCTCCATCACAATATCATCAAAACTCTTTTTGATAGATTGAAATATTTTTAATTCTACCCTTCGAGGACCATCGATCATCAAGATGATGCCCGATGAGTCTCATAATCCACCAGTGGCACCTAGCAGTATGTAGTGAAATCTAGTAGAATAAAAGTACAAACCTCTTGATGTAGTTATCGTATGATTCAGTCCTTCTATTGTGAGTCCCAACTTGATGGAGGTCATAGAGAACTTGTCAGACCCCATCCTCAGTCATATACTAGATTGGCTCGATTCAAGTTCATTTGTGAATCTCGTAGAAACTCTTTTCCAGTATTCACACTTGCTTTGGTCAAAGACTTTCTGAACTTAATCTCGTAAATAACATAGGACTTTTCCTTTTTTATTAAGATCGATAGATTCCATCTAGGTGCATCCTACTTCAAATAGCGAACTTGAACCTACTGAAGCCAACATACACGACAAAGACTCGAATGGCTAGGGATCAAGAGAACGTACAGTCAAATCCAGTAGCCTCACTATGAATAGCCAATGGTACCGCTAGTCAAAGGACTACTCACACCATTACAGTATCAAAAAGATCACTAACGAGTGAGTAGACATCTATGTGGTTCTTGTGTTGGTCATGCTCAGTGCAAGTTATTCTCTAACAACCACCTGCACCTTCATTCCAGTGTCTCTACATCGCAGATCTGAGACTCATCTGCCCACAAAAAAGGTGAACCATGCACCGATCTCAAATGGATTGATCACTGTCCTCCATGATGATCATTTGATCGGAAGCATTTAGAAATTAACCACTAATTAATATATATCTCAAAATCTTAACTCTTTAAGAATATATAAAAATTATTTTTATTAATTTTTAGGATAAATTATGGACACAAACATAATTGAAATGAAAAAATCTTTTATTGATAATAAAAAGATTACAAGTATAAGTTTAGGTCCTAAAATTATATAATGTATCAGTCAACAATTGACTTCTAGGACATAAATCCAACAAACTTTCACTTGATCTAAAGTCAATTGGCCATATACCTAAGACCCATCTTCTCAAAGTGAGCTTCGATCTTCTGCTGGTTGAGAGGCTTGGTCAATGGTGTTGCTCCTTGGATTGATTTTGATGATTACAAAGTATTTGAAGGGATACTAATGATTTTCGCTTGAAAAAGACTTATTACTTTTCAGGGGCAAAATCATAATTTTACCAAACCCTGATTTGAAAGTATCAAGTGATAGAACAAAAGATTTGTGATCCATTGATAAAAATTTTATTATTTTTGGAATTATATTTTGAAAGATATTCATGTTTGAAAAACATGAGTCAACCCCATGAGTCGACTCATGGCACAATGAGCTGATTGGCATGCAGATTTTTTTGGCTGGCACAGTCTTAGCACAGTCTGTGAGTCGATCCCATAGGGTCGACTCCCAGGCATGAGTCGACCCTATGAGTCGACCCCTGCTATTTTTAGGTCAAAAATTACAGAACCTTATTTTCTGCTATTTTTTCACAGAGGTCGACCCATGAGTCGACCCATGAGCATGAGTCGACCCATGAGTCGACCCCTGTGACGGAAAAGTTCCACAACGACTAGTTTTTAACCCATTTTAAGTATTTTTAATGCTCATTTAATATGGTCTAACGGCTCTATTTCAGCCTAGATTGTTCTCCACCATTTCTTAAAGCTATAAAAGGGACAAAAAGGTGGGAATCATAAAGTAGAATAAAGAAGAGAGATTTTTGAAAAGGGATTTCAAGCAAACTTTTCAGCCCTAAGCAAGAGCTCACTCAAAGCATTAAAGAAGTCTTTAATCTAAGCTCATCAACTCCTCAAGTGCACATTCAAGTCTCCAACCACCTTAAGGAAATTGAAAAGAGTCTTCTTCCCTTTGAGTAAAGTGTATTTAAAGCCTCATTCGCTCATTAAAGGAGCTTCTTTTGTATTTTCTGAGCTATTGATTGTTATATTCTATTTAAGTTATTATTTTTATTTTGGAAGGGTTCCAAAATAAGGGAAGGTTGATCCGAACCTTGAATCAGAGTGTATTAGGTTGGCTTGTACCCGGAAAATAAGTGGACTAGCTTGGGATAGCTAGAGTCGGAGTTTCCGACGAGTGTATTCAGGTTGAATACAAGTTAGTGGATTGAAATTCCCAAGTAGGAGCTTGGAGAGTGGATGTAGGTGCAAGGTTGACACCGAACCACTATAAATCCTTTTGTTTGTGTTGTGCCTAATTGCTTTTCTTTAGAACTTCTTTATTTTCTTGCATTCTTGCTTTTAATCATTAGCCTTGAATCAACTATACTCTCTCTATTTATTTAGCTATTGTTAAACATTTTTCATAAGACATTAGTTAAGTTTAAAATTTTTAGAAACCCAATTCACCCCCTCTCTTGGGTTGCATAGCTGGGTAACAAGTGGTATCAGAGCTCGATGCTCAAGCCTTACTTTGATCTAACCAATCAAAGAGCTAAAGATCTATGGCAACTCAAGTTGGCACTTCTCTAGCCGAGGGGCAGTCCACTAACCGACCTCTACTTTTTAATGTGTCTAATTATACCTATTGGAAAGCTCGGATGAAAATCTTCATTCAAGCACTCGACTATGATATGTGGAGTATCATAGTGAACGGCCCTCACACACCCACTAAAATTATTGATGGTGTGAAATCAGCCAAACCCGAAAAAGAGTGGGATGAGGTTGATAAGAAAATGGCCCAACTAAATACTAAAGCTATGAATGTTCTATATTGTGCTCTTGATGCTAACGAATTTAATCGTATTTCAACTTGCTTGTCTGCTAAAGAAATATGGGATAGATTAGAAGTAACCCATGAAGGAACTAATCAAGTAAAGGAGTCCAAAATTAATATGCTCGTGCATAAATATGAATTGTTTAAAATAGAGCATGATGAGTCTATAACTGAAATGTTTACTCACTTTACTGATATTATAAATAGTTTAAAGAGTCTTGGTAAGTCCTATTCTAATAGTGAGCTTGTAAGAAAGATTCTCAGGTCCTTATCAAGAGCTTGGAAAGCCAAAGTGACCGCCATCCAAGAATCCAAGGATTTGAACATTCTACCCTTGGAAGAGCTTCTTGGATCATTGATGACACATGAGCTGAGCATAAAACAACATCAAGAGGAAGAAGTCAAAAAGAAGAGAACAATCGTCCTCAAATCCACAGCTCCACCAGATGAAGAAACTGATGACACCGAAAATGAAGAGCAGAATGAAGAGATGGCACTCATTACCCAAAGGTTCAAGAAGTTTTTGAGAAAAAGAAAATAAGGAATGAGGAAGAGGCCATTCACAAAAGGGAAACAGAGCAAAGAAAAGGATAAAGACCAACCCTTTATCTGCTATGAATGTAAGAAATCGGGACACTTCAAGTCGAATACCTACAACTAAAGAAGGGTCTCAAGAAGTACAAGAAGAAGGCCATGATGGCCACTTGGAGTGGGAGTGATGACTCAAGCTCCGAGGAGGAAGACTCAACTGAACAAGCCAACTTGTGCCTTATGGCATATGAAAATGAGGTAAATTTCGAAACTCCTAGTGACTTTACATTTGAAGAATTGCATGAAGCTTTTTATGATTTAATTGATGAACTAAAGAAACTAGGGATAAAGAAACAAAGATCTAAAATCAAAAAATCAATCTTTACTGAAACAAAATGAGAGCATTTCAATTGAAAAATCTATCCTGATTCAAGAAAATCAAAATTTAAAGAATGAAATCGCCAAGCTAAAACCAATAGTTGAAAAATTCACCTTGAGTTCTAATAAACTTAATATGATTCTTGAAAATCAAAAGGCCGTGTATGATAAGGCTGGACTTGGCTATAAACCCTTGAAGAAACAAAAGTATCTGAAAAATATCTATGTAAACTCTTCAAGTAACAAGTTGTCTAATATTACTTGCTTCAAATATGGTAGAGTAGGACACAAGTCATACACTTGCTTCTCTAAAAAATCTGCAAACTCAAATGTAAAGAAAATATGGGTTCCAAAAGGAACCATTATGACTAACCAAAAAGGACCCAAGAAAGCTTGGGTACCTAAAATAAAAACTTGACTTTTGCCTGCAGATGTGTTTAGCATCCCAAGGAGGAAACAGAAAATGATATCTTGATAGCGGATGTTCGAGACACATGATTGGTGATGAATCTCAATTCATCACACTTGATGCTAAGAATGGAGGGATGGTCACCTTTGGAGATAATGGTAAAGGAAAGATCATCGGTATAGGTAACATTGGTATCACTCCCTCCAAATATATTGAAAATATTTTGTTAGTAGATGGTTTAAAGCATAATTTACTAAGTATTAGTCAATTTTGTGATAAAGGATATAAAGTTATTTTTGAATCTTCTGTTTGCATTGTAACTAGTCCTATTAATGAAGGCATTAAATTTATTGGACATAGACATGGTAATATTTATATGGTAGATTTGAATGATCTATCCAAGATAAACATACAATGCCTAGTATCCTTGAATGCCAAGATTAATGAGACTAGTTGGCTTTGGCATCGTAGGCTTGCACATATTAGCATGCATTCACTTTCAAAATTAATTAAGAAAGAATTGGTTCTTGGTTTGCCAAAATTGAATTTTGAAAAGGATAGAATTTGTGATGCATGCCAACTAGGTAAATAAACAAGAGTTTCATTTAAATCTAAAAATATTATTTCAACCTCTAGACCTTTAGAACTATTGCACATGGACTTATTTGGACCTACTAGAACTACTAGTCTAGGAGGAAAACGATATGATTTTGTAATTATTGATGATTTCTCTCGTTTTACATAGGTTTTCTTTTTAGCACACAAAGATGAAACTTTTCAAGTTTTCACTAGATTTTACCGAAAAGTCACTAATGAGAAAGGATTTTCAATTCAAAATATTCGAAGTGATCATGGAACCGAATTTGAAAATCAAGACTTTAAAAAATTTTATGATGAAAAAGGGATAGGTCACAATTTTTCAGCACCTAGGACACCCCAACAAAATATGGTAGTAGAAAGAAAAAATAGAACCTTAGAAGAAATGACCCGTACCATGCTATGTGAAAGCAACCTTCAAGATATTTTTGGGCGGAAGCTATTAACACAGCATGTTACATTTTAAATCGTGCTTTGATTAGACAAATTTTAAAGAAAACCTCCTATGAGCTTTGGAAAGGAAGAAAACCTAATATTGCATATTTTCATATTTTTGGTTGCCGATGTTTTGTATTAAATAATGATAAAGAAAGACTTGAAAAATTTGATGCAAAATCAGATGAAGTAATTTTTTTTTGGTTACTCCTCCACTAGTAAAGCTTTTAGGATTTTTAACAAAAGAACCTTAGTAGTAGAGGAGTCAATACATGTTGTCTTTGATGAATCTAACGATCTTCCTTCAAGGAAGAATGAAGGTGTTGATGATGCAGATCCTCTTATAGAAGGAATGAAGGAGATCACTCTGAAAGATTCAACAATTCAAGATAATGAGGAATATGAAGACAAACAGGATGAGGGAGGTGAAGAACATCAAGAACAACCTCAAGGTACAAATGACCTACCCAAAGAATGGAGGTATGTTCACAATCATCCTAAGGAGCTAATTATTGGTGATCCTATGCATGGGGTAAGAACTTGTTCTTCACTTAAAGATGCATTCAATCATTGTGCTTTTGTCTCTCATCTTGAACCTAAAACCATTGAAGAAGCTGAAAATGATTATAATTAGATTAATGCAATGCAAGAGGAACTTAATCAATTTGAAAGAAATAATGTATGGACTTTAGTATCAAGAACTAAAAATTATTCAATAATTGACACAAAATGGGTTTTTAGGAATAAATTAGATGAACATGGAAATGTAATAAGAAATAAAGCAAGATTGGTTGCTAAAGGTTATAATCAAGAAGAAGAAATTGATTTTGATGAGACCTTTGCACCTGTTGCTAGATTAGAGGCAATTAGACTTCTACTTGCATATGCTTGCTTTATGAAATTTAAATTATTTTAAATGGATGTCAAAAGTGCCTTTTTGAATGGATATATTGCTGAAGAAGTCTATGTAGAACAACCTCCAGGTTTTGAAAATCATGCTTTTCCTAATCATGTTTTTAAATTAAATAAAGCTCTATATGGTTTGAAACAAGCACCCAGGGCTTGGTATGAAAGGCTAAGCAAATTTTTACTTAATAATGGTTTTTCAAGAGGCAATGTAGACACAATCCTTTTCATTAAAAGAAATCAAGATGATATATTAGTTATATAAATATATGTTGATGACATTATTTTTGGGTCTACTAATGAATCTCTTTGTCAAGACTTTGCTAAGCTCATGCAGGGGGAGTTCGAGATGAGCATGATGGAAGAACTTACATTCTTCCTCAGACTCCAAATCAAACAAACAAAGGAAGGAATCTCCATCACCCAAAGCAAGTACACAAGGAAATTACTCAAAAAATTTGGAATGGAGAACTCCAAAGCAATTGGCACACCCATGAGCCCTTCATGTAAGCTTGACAAGGATGAAGAAGGTAAAAGTGTAGACTTAAAATATTATAGAGGTATGATTGGCTCTCTACTATATTTAACTGCAAGTAGACCTGATATCATGTTTAGTATTTGTCTTTGTGCTCGATTTCAATCTAATCCTAAAGAATCTCACTTGAATACTGTTAAAAGAATCCTTAGATATTTGAATGGTACTCAAACTCTAGGATTATGGTACTCTAAGGACTCACTAATTGATTTAATAGGATATTCAGATGCTGATTTTGCTAGATGTAGATTAGATAGAAAAAGTACAAGTGGAAGTTGCCAATTTTTTGGAGTTAACCTAATCTCCTGGTTTAGCAAGAAATAAAATTCGGTAGCACTGTCTACGGCCGAGGCTGAATACATTACAGCCGAAAGTTGTTGTGCTCAAATCTTGTGGATTAAGCAACAACTCGAAGATTTTGGTATTAAACTTAATAAAACACCCATAAGATGTGATAACACCAGTGCCATAAATCTTACTAAAAATCCAATTCAATATTCTAGGTCTAAACATATTGAAATCAGGCATCTTTTTATAAGAGAACATGTTCAAAATAAAGACATAATTCTTGACTATATTTATACTGAAAAATAATTAGCCGACATCTTTACAAAGGCCCTAAGTGAAGATAGATTCTGTGAAATTAGGAGAGAACTAGGAATCCTTGATCCATCTGCTTAAATATCTCTTTGATCCCAAGGGATCAATGTCAAAAATTCTTTGAACTCAATTCTCATCATTTCTCTTGGGCTTAAAAGCTTAAAATTATCATTTTTATAATTGATCATTGAGCAAATATCCTTCTCCCAGAGTTTCAAATTTTTTGAAAATTGTTCATCAATTTTTTTGAATTTTATGAACCATAAGTCGACCCCTAGGATCGACCCAATGGCAAACTTGCAGTTTTGGCCAAAATCCCACGGGCTCTTCTTATTTTGTTGAAATTTCACTCCTTTGAGCCGACTCATTTCACCGTCTTCTTCCTCCCTCCAAAACCTTAGGTCCTCTTCTTCTTCCTCTCCAAATCCAAGGCCTACCCCCTAGATCCTTCTCCCATCACCCCTTACACCTCAAATCGCCCCTTGGGAATCGAGTTTTTCCCCTTTTCCTCCCTTGATTGGAACGGATTGGAGCATGCCCTAGCTTCCACCCTTCTCCTCCAAATCAGGATTTCTCTCCTCTAAAAAATCCCTATCCATCCCCTAAAATCCCTCTATCTCTTCACACATTTGACCTCCCAAGATTCCTTGCTTGCTCTGGTGGTGGAAATGGCTCCAAAAATGAAGCTCCCACAAAGAAGAAAGTTGGTACGTGAGTTGGAAGAGGGCGTGCGTAGGAAAAGACAGGCTTCTCAGACCTCATCTGCTTTCATTCCTGTTTCGGCATCTGCTCCAGGTTCTTTTCGGTCTCCATTAAGCCCCAGTAAAATTTCCTTATCTGTTAGAAAGGTAGAACCCGAAAAAAATGTAAATTTCAGATTTTTTGAAAAAGAGGGGTTCTCCATTGGTTCAAAAATCAAAGATCAAGGTTGGGGATTTTACTGCTCTCTTAAAAAAGTTACCTATGTGGATTTGGTTAGGGAATTTTATCTGAACTTGTGCTATGGCAATGGAACAGTTACATCCACTGTTAAGGGTATAGATATCTATTTAGATCCTGTACTTTTGGGAGAGATTCTTCATTTGCCCTGTGAGGGATACTCAAACATGAAACTCCCAGTCAAGGAAGAAGGAATTAATGTGATTTTAGGAGGAACCTACTCGGGAAGCCTAAACAAACTAGAAGCCAAGATCCTGTCCATTGAGATGAGGATACTACATCAATTGGTAACAAAGCTTTTCTTCCCTAGAAGTGGTAGACATGACCTCTTCTCAGGCCGAGACATCTGCATCATGTTTCATGTGATTACCCAAACCCCCCTAAACCTCCCAGCATTAATGATAGAAGCCATGAGGGAAACCCTGAATAGATCCAAGGCACATCTGCCTTTTGGTATGGCTCTCACTTTGGTATTCAGGAGGTTTGGAGTTAGTTTTGAGGGGGAGGCAGCAGCTAGGCTTTCTCACTCTGACACTATCAACCAACATACTTTGCACCGCATGGGATTTACTAAGACAGATGGTGGTTGGACTAAAGGTGTAGAAGAGAGAGTTGAGGACAGAGCTGAGGAAGAAGGTCCTTCATCACCTCTCCATGATATTAGGGCTGCATCTCCAGACATTCAGTTCGTTTCAGATCCTGAGGCTGACCCATCAGAGTCTACTAGGAGGCACACTCTAGTCCAGTAGCCAAACAGCAGAGCACATCCCTCAGAGATCAGATTGGCTGATGACCAGATAGAGAAGATCTCTCAGCGTGTGGCTTCCTTACTTTCTCGACAGTGGGGCACTTCAGCTTTTGCACAGGGATCCACATCACATGATGCATCTGATCAGACTTTGATCCCCCACATCTCCACTATCTTTCAGATGATTTCAGATCAGTCAGTTCGCATTCAGCAGCTTGAGGGTTATATATTGAGACTGACTGGGAGAGTACTTGACTTGCAGGGGCAAGTGTGAGCTCTGGCACATCCACAGCCACAGGAGTGCATCACTGAGGTCTCAGACCTATCTACGGAGGCAGCCAGACTTAGAGGAGTTTTGGAGAGTGGATTTGATTTCCTGAGGAGAGAGATCAGAGGCTCTAGTGAGCATGCATCCACCCAGTTCACTGTACTGCTACAGTCTGTTTCGAGAGCTCTGAACCTTCTGGACACTATCAGACTCTCTTTTGCAGTTCAGTCTGTTGCTTCTCAGCCTTCAGGATCATCTCGCCCGCCCACTCGTGCCGGCACCTCCACTCGTGGCAGAGGCAGACGGGGTCGAGGACGAGCCCTTGGTCGTGATCCTTCATCTCCCCACCCCATCTCCGATTCATCTAATTCTGATCCATCCAGTCAGAGCTCTACTAGATCATTGTAGTTAGTCTTATCTTTAGTCTCTTTCTAGGATCTACCTTTTGGGCCATGTAATGATGTTGACTGAATGACTTTTGTATTTTGGTATATGTATTGGAACAACTATATGGTATCAGTCACTTTTTGATTATATATATCTACTCTTTGACTTTTAATGTATGACCTTCAAATTTAGTTGCTTTCAGATATGTGCATGCTTGAAATACTATGAATTGCAATATGCTATCCATGATATCTGGTATATCTTTTGTGTTTGCTGTATTCAGGGGGAGTAAAACGATTCGCAACTAAGAAACAAGAACATTAGTAAAATTAATTCCATCAAAAGAAAGAAATAAAAAAAATTTATTCAGAAAAGGGGGAGTAAACAATTTTTGTTGATGCTGTCAAAAAGGGGGAGAAATTAAAGAATCAAAAGCAAATTGATAAAAGAATCAAAAGCAAATTGATAAAAGAATCAAAAGCAAATTGAGCAAAATGTTAAGCAAATGAGCAGATTTTCAAATTCTTAGGCATGCTCTGATATCAAAATTAAATAATCAAATGAGCAAATTTTTAAAATGTGAAGCAATTGAGAAACAAGCAAATGAGCAAATGAGATATTTTCAAATAAGCAAAGAGCAAATTTTTAAATTCTTAGGCAAATTCTGCTTTGCTTTGATACCAAAAATTCTGCTCTGATACCAAAATCACATAATCAAATAAGCAAATATTTTCAAATGAGATATTTTCAAATGAGCAAAGAGCAAATTTTCAAAATTCTTAGGCAAATTCTACTTTGCTCTAATACCAAAAATTCTGCTATAATACCAAAATCCCATAATCAAATAAGCAAAAATTTTCAAATGAGCAAATGAGCAAATTTTCAAATTATTAAGCAATAGGCAAATGAGCAACACAAGCAAATGGGCACATGTATCTCGTGCCAAAGAATCAATCTTCTTTTCAAGCAAATGCACTTATAAGTAATTTTCAAATTGGTAGCAAATTTCCTATTTATCTTCAAACTACCTATGATGCATTTCATTCCTTTGAAATTCATGCTCAATATTTCATATATATGCTTTTGCTCAAGTGTTTTGTCATCATCAAAAAGGAGGAGATTGTTGCTCCTTGGATTGATTTTGATGATTACAAAGCATTTGAAGAGGTACTAATGATTTTCGTTTGAAAAAGACTTATTGCTTTTGAGGGGCAAAATCATAATTTTACCAAACCCTGATTTGAAAGCATCAAGTGATAGAACAAAAGATTTGTGATCCATTGGTGAAAATTTTATTATTTTTGGACTTGTATATAAATCATTATATAGATTATGAGTTGGATGAACCTGATTGTGCCACATCATGACTTGAGTCATTCATTGCCGCATCAGCTTCTTATCACTAACTTAATTTCACAGGCTGGAACTTGATTTGAATAAAAAAATTTGGCTTATGTTTTGATCTAAACTTAGATGATTGATGCTTGAAAGATTAACTAATAGTTAGGTTTCCTACTTAGTAGCTGAAATGAAAGGTAATGTTCCAATCTTGCGATTATTACATAAAACCTCCCAGTAAATTAGGGGATGATGCTCCGGCGAACCTGTTGGAGTACCGGAATGTTGAAACTGAAATTAATTGGCTCGGATGGGCATAATACTATTTAAGTATTGTCTGAATTGGTGAAACACGGACACGAAACTATGGTTACTAACCCGGGAAGGCCCTAAACCAACATTAGGACCAGATCTATATGTTGGAACTGACAACATTTCATGTGAGGCTCACGAGAGGAGAGGAAGAAGATGGGGGGGGGGAGGGGGGGGGGGGGGTGGGGGGCATAGGAGCAACTCTCTAAGTGTCCGCACAAAGAGGAGATTTCCTTTACCTCCATAAGCCCATGCCATCCGAGATTGCTGGCCAAGATTGGGTACACTGTGATCAAATTCTCGAGCTAATTGATATTTGTTATCACGTAACTTTTCTAGATCAATTTCCTTCAGTTTACCCTACCGTCAGCCGATAGAATATTTCTTCTTATGTTTGAATGTTGAATAGCTTATCTGACTTGCTTCAATAATGAAAATGTTACGAAAATTTAGCAAGATTTAAAAATAATGTAAAAGTATTATTTGCATGTATGTGGGTTTTGAATAACATTAAAAAATCTCCATACCATTTAGTGAACTCTTACCGGAGTGTTTTTTTGCTGTTTTACGAGTTTTCCTCATCGACATAAAAACTGCAATGATGCAAACCCACCCCATAGAGAGAAACAGGCTGGTTTTCACCTGGCTCAGTATTATGTTCTTCTGCGAAGTCATGTGGTTCTTGAATAGGATATAATTCATAGTTTTATGGAGTTTTGCTACAGTAGTTTCTTGCATCAATTCAACGATTTGGGCCACAACTCTTTATCTTCCTCCTCTCCAAGATATTTGGCTTTTTTTTTTTTTTTTGCAAGCCTCTCTTAATTCTTTTATCATCTCCTTCTCTTATACAAGCTACAACACTGATTTGAAGGGACGTTGAACCAAAAAGAAAGAAAGAAAGAAAGAAAGAAAGAAAAGGTTAAATTAGCGGGCAACTTGCGTGAAGAGCTTATCAAATAGTTGAAGTGTCCAACTAACCGCACTTGAGATGAACGGCCACCTAATCCTGAGAGACCAAGCCCACCCAAATATAGAATTGATGGTAGACTAATTATTAATCAAATTATTTTTTCTTGAGATTTAAATTCTACTAAGGATATAGCTAATCTACAGTCATATGCTATAGAGAAACTTAACACCCGATCCTTTTCTTGACTGCCACTTTTCGCCCACTCCTTTGACTCTTATAGTGTCCATTTAGTCATATTTGCACGCACTTAAATGAGGTTTGCACGCACTTACGCTTATAGCTCTTATGCATAATTAATTTATATCTATGTGCACACAATAACCGCGAGGTCAGGTATAAATATGTGTAGAGCCAGAGACTAAACATTAACCAGTGTAGGAATTATAGGATGGGAATTAAACGTTCAATCAATAGAGAATAAACATCAAATGGTACTCAATCACTAAATTGGATGCCCATTAACTTGATGCTATAACGTAATCATTTTATTAAACAATTTAACTAGCATGCCATATATTCCACTAGTATCTACCCTAGTCATTATTTTGGCAGCACGACAACAGAACATTCACACAATTTAAAATAAGAATTTTTTTTTTGTGCAGATCAAAAACATTAGAAGTATACAGCATAAATGGTTGTAATATTTTTATTTGATCTCCCCTTTAAGGATTAAATAAATTTGCTTACTGATTGATAAATGACTGTACAAGAGGTGAAATTCGTTTCGTTTGGCGAAGATAAATACGGATACAGATTTTAGCCGGATGCAAAATTTCACTGAATATTGCTACAATTTGAAGTATGAATATAAATATGCATATAATTTAAATAATTAATTTTTTTTTTAAAAAATTGAAGGAAGTAAGGTACTTTTTCTTTCTATATTTATATAAAAGCTAGGTATAGTACAATATGCTGAGTCAGATTGTATTGCAAGCCCCCATCCAGCTAAACTAACAACTAATACAATATGTGCATATGCCCAAAATGATAGTCTTTATTTCGTAACATACCAAACTAAAACTCATTTTGCTTTGCAAAGCGTACACCCCAGAAACCTAGGCCCTATATAATACTGAACACAGAGACAATGTGCTACCACCGACCCCTTTATCAATTGAGTACCGTAACGAAGGTATGGCAATTTTGTATCGATTTCAAGTCCCAACTTTCCAAGGATTCAATATGGTGTGTGATATATTTTAACGCATGCACTATGCATGTGGCCACTCATTTTTTAATAAATATTTTTGAAGTATGCACAATATCTTACGATATTTTTTAAGTACAACAAGGGATCCCTATTATTTGACCCTATGGAGAGGACGACTGTCATTTTGAAGTTCTCTCGTCGTTGAAGTCCATCCGTGGCCTGGGTTAGGCTATTCTTGTCCGAAGATCATTTGCAAGGGTGGCAAAGAAAAGTCACTCGTTCGAAGGTCGACGTCCTGGAAGATCACCATCTTACGCACCACCTGATGTACCTAAGCTTCAAACTAAAATATACGTTTATTTCTTTCCTTTCAAATACACCAATATCCCACAGCTATTAAGAAGTCCACCGCATTAGTCAGTTTTCTGTTGTTCAGACTACTTCACCATTTATGCCAGAGATCATAGAGGTTTTGAGGGCGAGTCTAATCGCTTAGCCCCATAAGAAGTGAAGACCAAATATGTTTAGAGAATTCACAGCTTAGCATCACACAGTCAATATTTTTAGCATATGCCGAGCACAAGGGACAGCGGCGGGGACCTTGTACACCTTTCTTCTCAAGTATGTCGGCCGTTAGCACTTTGCGATCGATGATAACATAACCAGTTAAAGATCTTTACTTTTTCTGGAATCAGAATTTTCTATATGATTTTGCTGAAAAATGACGTTACACCCCCGTTAATGATGAATTTATAACGACGTTTGACAGTGTATACCTGAGAGGCATGCCATTTCTATTTTCTGGTGTCAATCCCAGGTTGCAGGTTCAAATTGTCGATGAAGCATCTCAACTCCAAGAATTCGCAGGCTGCCCTGGCTCTGAGCGGATATCTGAAGTGCAACTCCATCGTTCAGTCTCCAAATGCTCGGCTATAGACCCCATTGTTCTGATGCTAAATCGATACAAGTTAGGTACTTGTTTGGAAAGTTCAACGTCCGTTGCTCAGGTGTCATGCCAAAAGGATGTCTGTCGGCCATCCCGAATCTCGAGAGCTGAGAACAATTGAAAGATATCAAGTAGCTTACCTATGCTTTTCCAGAAATATGAGGCGTTCTTGACTAGAGTTGAAGGAGGATCGGCTGGAGTCCTCTTAGCGTAGTAGATTTTCTGAATCAGATTACGCCAAGGACGGTCTATGTCACTGAACTATTTGAAGCACCATTTTAAGAGTAAAGCCTTGTTAAACAAGGACAGGTTGAGAATACCCATTTCACCAAAAACTCTTGGCCTACAAGTATTTCGCTAGTTGACCGGATATTTTATACATCCTCTTTCATTGTTGCAGTTCCACAAGAAAGCACGACATGAATGATCAATACTTTTTATAATAGACGTTGGCAACTGCAAAACCGACATCCAATATATTTTATTGTCTTGATGACTGAGTTTACCAAAATCAAGCCACCTATTATGATGGTTACCGTAAGTATCTCGGATCAGCATACCAATCATGAGATATCTCAAGTCTTCAAGTTATCATCGGGACCGCTGATTTAAGAGCAGAGCCATATAAAATGCCGAGCAGTTTGTGTCTGATCTATTGTATGGTTTGTCCGGCACACTTCGTTGCTTCGACAGGCCGATGCCTTAGCATATGAGCTGTCCTTATTATCATAGCCGACTCACTTTATGATATGCGTGACGGTTGTCCACCCCAAGTGGATAGACTCAAGCGTAACCGACTCCCATAATCTTGTGGGAGCGATTAAGGGCTGAAATATATCACCCGTTAGAGCATGTTGAATAGCTCTACAATCTCGAAATCTCACATTTTTCATACAGCTGTGTGACCAGCTGTTCAATAGCCTTCTATATAAGCAACCAAAGTCCTGAGGACCAAGGTAAGCCAATCAATCCCTCTCAGAGAACTCATTGCTGCTTTTATTGTTCCCTGAATTTGACTTTAGCATCAGAGGGTTCTCGCCGGAGTGAAAACCTCCGATTTAGACTTATTTTGTAAGTCACTCCAGCATCAGTATTCCTGCGTGAGGCTCAGTCATCTTCTCTCCGACCTCGACCAAATCGAGTAGCAACAGATAGAGGAAGGGTATAATCTTCATTATGCCTCCGAAACAAGCATCATCTCGGCTCTCCAACGCCGTCGCCTTTCACTGGATAGAGAGCCAAACCAACAGCCAGATGCAGCAACCGATGATTGAGACTCCCCTACCCGCCCAACCAGCACTGGTCACGGTAGATCAATTCAATCTACTTTTCAGTAGGTCCAAAACTTGATGGCCGTCATTTAGGCGGTCCAGACTATTCTGGCACCTCTCCCAACGGTACCGTAGCCTACTCAGGCTGCCCCTGCACCTCTTTCAGTGGTGCAACTGATGGCTTTCTCGATGGCACCATCGACGCCTCCCGTGGTGGTGCCCCTACCGAATCTGGTTCTGCACTCGGCTCCTCAGCCGCCACCATGGTTAGAGCCGCATATGCCTCCTCAGAGCTCGGAGAGGAGACAAACTCATCAGAGCCATTTGAGGGCCCAGCAGCCAGCCAGCCAGAGATCTCCTAGTCTGTGATCAGGGCATGATTCAACCTCTGGTCATCATGCTCTATAGCATTCTGAGGCCTGCACCGCCTGAGATCTTGATATCAAAAGGCAGTTCTAGATACTCAACAAATAGATGGAAAAGAAGATTCAGAATACACTTAACAATAACCACTCCTCGATGCAACTCTACGAGGAGTTTAATAGTGAGCCGCCCTTTATCCCGAGAATAGTGTAGGAGCCACTCCCTCGGCACTTCAAGTTGCCTCAGCTAGAGATCTATGATGGGACCGCCAACCCCATTTACCACTTAAAAACCTTCAAGATTGATAATGCTCCTCCAGGGAGCATCTGATGTGATCCTCTGTCGAGCATTCCCTCCGACTCTCAAAGAGGTGGCTCGATAGTGGTACTCAAATTTGAAGCTGGCTTCTATCCACTCCTTCGAGGATCTGTGCCGATCCTTCGTCAGTCACTTTGTCAACAGTCGACAGCAATAGAAGTGGTCTGACTATCTCCATACCATCAAGTAGATGGAGGGCGAGTCGATTCACACTTCTGTCAATCATTTCAACGTGGTGACTCTAAAGGTCCATGATCTGGATCAGTCGATCATGATGGCAATGATGATGGGTGGCCTACTAAGGAACGACTTGAAGAAGTCATTGATCAAGATTTATCCTCAAAATTTTTCGGACATGCTTGTCCGTGCGAAGAATTATGTCCGCACGAAAGAGGCCTTTGTAGAAGAGACTCCTGCCAGTTCTGTTGCAGCATGGTAGAATAAGAAGCACTCTTCAAGATGAGAGGGGAGAAAACACTAGTGCTCCCGATCTCCATTCCAGAGGTGGAGGAATGGGGGTCGAAATCATTGATCTTAAAGTTATCAAAGAAGGGATCGGAGACCCTCACCCCTCAGGCATTATAATAATTATATGCCCTTAACTATTTCCATGGAGGAGATATTAATAGAGGTCTAGACTGAGCTGCCCCAGCCTCTCCAGATGCGAACAAAGCCAGAGAGCCACCATGACCCAAATAAGTATTGTCTCTATCATTATGACTACGGTCACGATACCGAAGATTGCCTGCAGCTCTGAGACGAGATAGAGAGGCTCATCGAGCAGGAAAGACTGAACCATTTCGTCCAGAGGGTGGCACCTCAATATTGACCTCCAAGAGCTCAGCAACTGCCTTCTTTGCTTTAGCAATCGTTCCCTCTGCCTCAGCCGCAATCGGTACTAGTACAATAAGGGAGACGGAGGAAAGGAGACAGGTGATAGTGGAAGATCGACTCATCAGAGGAGAAATCCATATGATAACTGGGGGGTCATCTAGGTAAACGGAGCCTCCAAAGGTGAAGAGACTAAGGCTTGAAGATGAGGGTGAGGATGCCATTGTCTTCATCGAGCGGGATGCTAAAGGTGTACTTATCCCACACAATAATGCGGTGGTTGTAATAGTAAATATTTATGATTTTAATGTACACTGTGTCTTTATTCATAATGGAAGCTCAATTGATATTTTATATTTTTCTATTTTTACTCAAATGGGGTTCACCCTAAACCAGCTAACTAGATTCGACATCCCGATTCAGGGTTTCTCTGAAAATTTGATGATTTCGGAAGGGATGATTGGGCTTCCTCTTATCGTAGGCACTCCACCACAGTGAATGATAATTCAGGTCAACTTTTTGGTGGTCAAACTTTTCTCGACCTATAATGCAATCCTTGGCCATCCGAGCATATGGACCTTAAAGATCGTGGTGTCAAGCTACCATC
Organism: Elaeis guineensis; assembly: GCF_000442705.2. Lineage (NCBI taxonomy): Eukaryota > Viridiplantae > Streptophyta > Magnoliopsida > Arecales > Arecaceae > Elaeis > Elaeis guineensis. The sequence goes on from NC_025998.2 coordinate 39,346,987, forward strand.
TGATGGTGAAGTTTTCTATCAAGAAAGATGGGGGGCAGATGCCCAATCAAAGATCCAGATTGAGCTTTTGATTGGATTGGATGCTCGTGATGATTTGATCGAGGAGCGTGCCTAGCCCACTGAAGACCTCCAGATGTCTCTCTGAGGAGAGAGGATCTCAGTCAGATGGTGAGGATTGGCTCATGCCTAGATGAGGTAACTAAGAGTCGACTGATTGCTCTTTTGCAGAAGAATGCAAATCTATTCATCTGGTCAATCGCAGACATGCCCGTCATCGATCCGATGGTGATATCCTATCACTTCAAGGTGGATCCAACTCGTCGTCTGATGAAGCAAAAGAAGCAAAGTTTCATTCCGAAGCATTGGAGAGCTATAGCTGAGGAGGTAGACAAGCTTTTCAAAGCTAGCTTCATCAGGGAGGTCATGTACTCAGATTGGTTGACAAATATTGTGCTGGTCAAGAAGGCAAATGAAAAATGGCGCATGTGCATCGACTTCATCGTCTTGAATAAAGCCTGTTCCAAAAATAGCTACCCACTTCTCCGGATCGACTAGCTAGTGGATGCCACTTCTAGGCATGAGCTTCTCAGCTTCATAGATGCCTTCGTCAGTTATAATCAAATTCAGATGGCATCTGAAGATAAGGAGAAAATAGCCTTTGTTATTGATCATGGGCTTTTTTGTTATAAGATGATGTCTTTTGGTTTAAAAAATATATGGGCTACCTATCAGTGATTGATGGATAAAATTTTTAAAAATCAGCTCGACCGCAACATGGAGGCATATGTAGATGACATGTTTGTTAAGAGTCGAGTTATCCCAGACCATGTTGTCAACCTCTGGGAGACCTTTGACACTCTCCATCGATTCAGAATGAAGCTGAATCCAACAAAATATGCCTTCAGAGTCACTATCGGCAAGTTTTTTGGGTTTATGATCTCACGAAGAGACATTGAAGTGAATTTTGAGAAGATCAAAGCAGTTTTTGAAATGACACCATCAAAAACCATCAGAGAAGTGCAGCATCTTATCAGTAAGGCCACCTCACTCAACCACTTTGTTTTTAGGTCGGCTAAGAGGTGCCTTCCTTTCTTTCAGACCCTCAGATAGTTGAAAGACTTTCAATGGACTGTTGAATGCCAAAAAATATTTGATGAGTTAAAATAGTACCTTAGCTCTCCACCATTGCTCTCGAAACGTCAGTCCGGCAAGGAATTATTGTTGTATATTGGCGTTTCTCTAGTAACAATCAGCTCAGTGCTTGTCCAGGAAGAAGGATGGGTCTATAAGTCCATATACTATACCAGCAAAGTCCTTCATGATGTGGAGACTAGATATTCTAAGCTCGAGAAGCTGATTTTTGCACTAATTATCACGATGAGAAAGCTACGGTTTTATTTTTAGACTCACACAATGGTGCTGCTCACGAATCAACCGATCAAGACTGCTCTCCACCACCCAAATACCTCAGGATGGATTGCAAAGGGGGCACTGAAACTTGTCGAGCTGGACATGCAGTATCGTTCAAGGCCTGCTATCAAGGCCTAGGTGCTAGCGGACTTTATTCTTGAGTGTACCATCCTGAATAAGAAAACCTCAAAAGTTATGAAGGTCTCGAGAGGAGGCGAAAGCTCAAAAACTAGAGAAAGCTCGACAGCAGAAGAGGCAGATATAAGGTTCGCCCTGGATGAGCTGTGGATGTTGCATATTGACGGTTCATTAAATATAACAGGAGCAGGGGCTGGGCTCATTTTGACCAATCCTGAAGGAGATATCGTGGGGTACATGTTACGTTTTGAGTTTCTGACTACCAATAATGAAACAGAGTATGAAGCTTTGATCACCAATCTCAAAGTGGCAGGAGAAGAAAGGGCCCAATATTTGAAGGTCTTCAGTGACTCCCAACTGGTGGTTGGGCCAATTAAGGGCGAGTATGAGGTCTGAGAGAAAAATATGAAAAAATATCTCCAAAAAGTAAAGGACTTAACCTCGACCTTCTTAAACTTTGATATTCAATAGGTCCCCAGAGCAGACAACATCAGGACAGATGCGATATCAAAGCTAGCAGCCTTGTTGCCCACTAATTTGGAGAACGGGACCTACTTCGAGGTGCTCAAAGTCTTGGCCCTTGAGGAGCCTCTCATTGTCCAGCAAGTTGATGAAGAATCCTGCTGGATTGATCCTTTGCTCATGTACCTTAGGTCAAGCGAGCTACCCACTATCCGCAAGGAAGCTCAAAAGATAAGAAAATAGGCCGCCTGCTATATCTTATACGATAACAAGCTATACAAGCGATCATTCTCCCTACCTCTCCTAAAATATTTGCATCCATCCAAGGCAGATTATGTGCTATGGGAGGTCCATGAAGGAATCTATGAAAGCCACTTGGGAGATAGGTTCCTCTCTCACAAAATCCTTTGGTAAGGCTACTACTGGCCCATTATACAGCAAGATGTAGGTGCTTTCATCAGAAAATACAATCAGTGCCAGAAAATCTTCAATATTCAGCATCAATCGGCAACATTCCTAACTCCCATCAGTGCCCCATGACAATTCACTTAGTGGGGATTGGATATCTTTGGTCCTTTTTCCCTCGCATTCGGTCAGCACAAGTTCCTACTGGTGACCATCGACTATTTCATGAAGTGGATCGAAGTTGAGCCTCTGGCTCGTACATTTGAGACGAGAGTATAGAATTTTGTTTGAAAGTCAATCATCTATCATTATGATTTTTTTCGAATATTGATCACAGATAATGATAGAAAGTTTAGTGGTACCCGACTTCGTGAATTCTATAGAGAATATGAAATAGAGCACCACTTTACCTCAGTTGGCCACCCACAGGTGAATGAAGAGATGGAGGTGACCAATAGAACTCTCCTGCAAAGCTTGAAGACCAGAATAGACTGAACTGGGGGGTCCTGGGTAGACGAGCTTCATCATATACTGTGGGCCTATCAAACCACTCAGAGGCTCTCAATGAGCGAGATAGCTTTCAAATTTAGGCTCCCCTCCCTCAGAGTTAAGGAATATAATGAAGATTCCAACTTTGTATGGCTCTGAGCCAACCTTGACTTGATTAAAAAAAGCAGGGAATGTGTTGCTGTCAAAATGGCTGTCTATCGTCAGAGGGTGGCTAGGTACTCCAATGCCCAGATAAAAATTAAGAAATTTTGAGTTGGTGACCTGGTATAGTGGCGAGCTAAAGTTTCACAGCCCACTAAGTAGGAAAAGCTATCACCCAGCTGGGAAGGTCCTTACCAGATGGATAAGGTAGTACATCCGGAGATCTATCGGCTCAAGCAACTCAACGGGACTCCATTCTCTAGACCATGAAACTCGGCCAACCTGCGCATATATCATCAATGATGTTGTAATATTATGTCATTATATATCAATATAAATGTTTAGATTCACTAATCCTTACTTGCTTAAGTATCATGAATGGCCTAAACTTCTTTTACTGTGAAGAAGTCCTCTGACAGGAACCATGTCTAATAGACGAGGGCTAACCATAAAGATCCTTGATGATCGACGACCAATCCATGATGATTTGGAGATGGAGCTAACTTACAAGACCCCATCAGAGCTCAAGTCGTGTGAGAAGTGGAGGGCGATCCCAAGAGACCTCCGGTGGGCATGGTTCCAGAGCTGAGGCACCTATCGTAGGTTCGTCGGCTGTAGTAGGGACCTAGATTTTATCTAAAAAGTTCAGATTTAGTTTTACATATTTAGCGACGATCCTATCCCAGATCGACTACCTCCCAAGGTCGTAAGAGTTAGTAGCAAATTCAACCTTCTCATCTTGATACTCTGTTGACGCTCAGAAGTCTGCAATGGCCTTAAAGGTGCCTTCCACTGTCTTCTTTTTGGCTGCCTCCAGCTAAGCATCAAACTCCTTTATTAGTCCTTGAAGTTGAGAGTTCTCTTCGACTACTGTTGCACTCCTTTCGAGCTGAGTCTCAAGCCTCTTTATTCTCCCTAACAATCAGGAGTTCTCCTCGACGGCCTCTCTCAATACCACCTCAGCATCTTCGGCTCCTCTCTCGACGGCATCGACTCTAAGGAAGGCCTCACCAGTCTCTCTTATCGCCTTGTCCTTGGCATCCTTGAGCATCTCAACCTCAAGTTGATACCTTTTCACCTCAGTCAAGAGGTCGCAGCATCTCTCAATGTACCCATTTAAATAATGATAAAGCTGGTAAGAGGTAGTTCTTATCAGTAAGTGCCATATGCATATATACAAAATGAATAAAATTATAGGAACCCTAACTTACCCGGATGATGCACTCCATGGCTGCTTTCCTCACCTCCTTCCGTGGTGCATCCAGTAGTTCGTTTGCATTGGTTGGAAGGAGCATCCCAGAGAAAAGCTCGTGTGCCAACTTGTAGTCCCTCAAGATCGAGGCCTCGAGCCTCAAACCGATCGATGCAGTTCTCGAGTCCTCGGGTGCAGCCCCAAAAGTCCTAGCCTCCTCGGCTGGCTCATCTCCTATGGAGAATGCAATGGCAGGAGGAGCCGGCAATGCAATGACTGATGATGATATTGAATAGCATCTAGACCGATAGCAGCTCCTTCAGCTCGAGAATCTTGAAGCCATGCACGATTCCCAACTCTTACCTTAGGCGTTTGTTTATTAAAGGCTCTTTTAGTGCGACCTCTTAAGGTTCATCCCAAGCAACGAACCCCCAATCCTCATCGGACGTTTGAGAGATGAAGAGAAATCATGGTTTCCAACCATGAACAGTGATGGGGATCCCCGAAAAAGATAGTGGTTGGACATCCTTCTTCCTCCGCAGCATCACATACCATCAGCTATAGGACTCAGGATGCCTTTTGAGGCTGAGGAGAAAATGGAAGAGTGCGACATTGGGATCAATCCCCGCCAGCACACATACTGTAGTGAAGCCATAGATATACCACCACGAGTTCGGACCATCAAGCATGGCAACATCTCGAAGTATTGGAAGAGAGCTATGAAGAAGAGATGAAGAGGAAGCTACAACCCGGCCCGAAAGCACTCCTTGTAGAGACTCATCCGACCTAGAGGTGGTTGGTAGATTCGATCGTTCGGCCTCAAAATCTTCAGTTAGAATGATGGGGGAATCTAAAACTGCTCGTGTAGTAGTATTATGTCCCTCTCAGCTAGCTCTAATCAAAACCCCAATGGTGCAAAGTTAGGATCTCTGAAAGCCATTCCCCTCATGAAAGAAAATTCTCGAAAGCAAAGAGGGGAGAAAAAGAAAATTTGCAGCAACAAGAAATGGATAGTTAAAAATCCTCAAGGCCTATGCCGCATGGACCTTAAATAGACCCGAGATCACGATGATCTCCAAATGATATTTTTTTTCAGAGCATTAATTACTTAAGGCATGGATTGATGAAATTTGAACAGACACCTGACATGTGGAGACTACAGCTCCTACTGTCGATTTGGTAGTTAATGCCAATGGTAGGCAAATCATACTCTGCACCACTATCAAAGAGACGTGGGAGTTGTGTGGTGGTACTTGCTACGTATAGATGATTAAAATTTCAATCTTTTCAAATATCCTCACAACGGATGATGAAGACTTTTGGTATGCCATTTACCTCAGGTCGTAATCCAGATTGTGGCTCGGATCGTATTTGGCTTAGCTTGTGATTCAATCAACACTGCTTGCATCAAGTAAGCACACTGTGAATTTTAACAATGAAAGGTTAATTTCATTCATTTTTACACAGAATTTGATTACATCACTTGGATCAAAAAAAAAACTATTACATTGAAGCACCACCAGGATGGTTTGCTTCAGAATAGTTTTTCTCGGTGCCGATAGCTTCTTCAGTCTGGATGACAGTATGGATTTTGTTTGGTTCAGCGGAGTAGCATGACACCCTTGTAAATTTTTTTGTGCTATCCATCGCTACGGCTAACAACCTCTCGTCTATACAATCGGTCTGAAGGAGCTCAATAACGTCCGTAGGGAGATACGTTCGGACCATTGCTTTACATCTCTCAAAACCCACAAAAAATGCCATCTTGCATGCTTGGTTTATAATTCTAGCCCCTTTTTTCGTTGGGTGCCTTTCTCCTCTCTCGATGTTCTTGGTCAGGCACTCCTAATCTATGAGCTCACACCAGAGGTGGCGGTTATTCTTTTCCTCCTCCTTCAGCCTCTCCTTCAAGTGCTTTACTATTGATAAAGCCTCCTGAAGGTTAGTTTAAGGCACAATCGGCTTCGGAGTCACTTGGATTCCCTTGGAGCTGTTGGGAATAGTGTCCCAAAGTCAATCGTCAGTCTGTTGACGGTTGTGCTCATTTTTATATTTGTATATGAATTATGAATTAATAAAAATTATTTTGATATTTTTCATCACAAAATATTTCATCTTCTAATGAACTCCTATGTTGTGGTGAAGTCCTTAGGACTATTTAGACTCGACAAAGGAGGATTTGTCGTTTAGTCCTTAAATCTATTCGCGATCAAATGATACGTTGTTACCAAGGATGATAACGTTTATCAAGCATAGGTCGTTGTGTGCCATATAGGTTGGTTGTCCTCTTAACCAATGAGTGTGGAGACACTGGTATGGCATACAGGTGAGATGTAAGAGTACATCTGCACTGAACGTGACCGACTCTGGAGCTATTTCTGCTGTCAAGATTTGCTCCGATGGAATATGGGTATAAATATTCCTCCGACCTGAGACCGCCATGGTGACTTGCAAGCAACTCACTGCACTTAGGCACTGGACTATCTGAATTTTTAATTCAGTGACGGAAGGCTGCTGGGTGTAGTCAAGTACTTGACTTGTCGGTGCGTATGTCAAGATGGGATTGACCACTCCAGTTTAGGAGCTGTGTACAGTCGTGTTTCAATTTAGCAAAACCTTGACCAGGGTAGTCCTTGTGAGGAGTCACAGGACTGTTTGAGTTAAGCACAATTCGGATGATCTGATCAGGGTTGACAGTTTAACTCTGAGTCGTCCTAAACACAGGGGTCAAAAGGATGAATTATACAGTAACCATATTCATGTAGGTTCTGAGTGTTGTGATTGTGACTCTTCGATCTATCTGGACGTCGGGTACCATTGCTAGATGGTCACTTCGATTAGTATAGGAATTGGTTCCTGTGCTATCGGCTTAGGTTCGAATCTGCGGGGTCACACACATTAGAAGTTCCTATCTGATCTGATGGCTGATATAGAATCCTACATGTTTGGGACTCAGTGATCGAGAATCAAGATTCTCTGATCACGAGTTTCACACATTATGGGTACCGGGGTCAAGAGTCCCACTGGTTGGGATTTTTCGATCAGGGTTACATATCGATGAATTCTGATACCTGATTGCCCATCGGATTTGAACTCAGTATTTATGAGAGGTTTAATTAGTGATTTGATTGCTAATTAATTTAATTTGATTGAGTAATTATTTTTGGATCAAGTCTAATTGAATTAGATTCAGTTGGGTTTGACCTGATTAGGTTAAGAGTTGACCTAATCGTCGAGATGGTTTGGTCCCTGATTTGATCAAGAGTTGGGCTTAGTCAATTCCTGATTTGATTAGGATTTTATTGAGCCTAATTAAGCCTAATTAAGTTGGATTTAAATTAATCTAATTGGATCTAACTTATTTGGTTCAATTAGGTTGGTTTAAATAATTAAACCACCTTGACCCAATCTCCATGCGCCACCTCACTTCCATTGCACCCATTTGAATTCATGAGAAGGAACTTCTCATGAATTTTTTCCTCACACCAAGCCCTCTCCACGCCCCACTTTAATGTGCCAAATGAATGGATAAGGATGATTGGTTGGCCATTCAAATTCAAAATAAAGTTTGAATTTGAATGGGCAATCAATCTTTGCACCTTATCCCTTTTTTTACGCCCCATTTATTACATGAGAAAAGATTTCTCATGAAATCACTCCATGCACAATTTACGCCATGCCTCACATCTATAGTGGATAAGGGATGAGTTGGTGTCCATTTGAATTCAAAATTTGATTTGAATTCAAATGTGCAATTACTCATCTTTATCCTTTCTTTTGGATAAGATGTTTGACGTTGTTATAAAAGGAGGAGAAGAGTGGGGTGTGCAAGAAGAAGATTTTTGGAGAAAAATTCTGGGGCGTGAGAAGTCTTGTGCATGAGGAGGAAGTCCATATCCTTTCAAGAGAAAAAGAAAGAAAAGTGGGTGCAAGGTTTCCAGTGAATTTCCTAGAGTTTTAACCTGGGGTTTGGGAAGTGAGAAAGTGAGCTACGAGTGTCATGAGCCCATAAAATCTCAGAGAGATCTTCAATATCCTCTCAAGCACGTCTGTTGATGATCCAGAGTATCCGAAGAATCGACAGACATCGATCGAAGGAGTTCGATTAGCATCCACCATCAAAAGAGTTCTACAACGAGCTAGCACTCGTGAGGAGTCGATCAGACCAAGAGCTTCGTGTGGATGATCCACAGAGGCCAGACATGCTGTGTGGCTGCATCGCGATGATCAGACTCTCCTGACGGTGATCAGATTACGGCGATCTACTATCCGCACAAAGGTATTGTGTTCTGAACACATTACAATAGTGTTTACTATTCGAATTTGAATTTCAAATTTAAATGAATGCATGCTATATATCATATTTAGATCCTAGTGTAGGATAAATTTATGTTAATTAATTAGATTAATTAATATTTTTTCACTGTAAAATCATAATTTTGAAAAAGTTTTAAAATTATCATTTTACCCTTGCACTGAAATTTTTCCCACGGGAGGTAGAACCCTCACTCCTCTAAGGCATCCTCTCTCTGTAGCTTGCTCCGCTTGAAGCCCTAACCCTCTTAGGTGAACTCCTGTTGGGACTTCTAAGGGAATCATGGGCCTCGGAGGGAGTATAATCTTGACTTTTCTTCCCTCCAAATGTCCTCCTCAAGCACTCCACGTCATCATAGGTGCGGCATCAATCTCTTTTGGCCCTAGATCTTCACCTCTCGAGGTCCTCAATCCTCCTTTCAGCCCTCCTCAGCTCATCATCTCGATGATTGATCATCTCTTTGGTTTCTTAGAGGGCCTCTTCAAAAGAGCTGAACTCCTTCACCAGCTCACCATTTTTTCTTTGCGTCTGCTCCAGCTAATACCTCAGCAAGTCTATTTTCTTTCTTGTAGGTGTAAGCTCCAATGCCGAAGCACCAAGGGTGGAACCGATGAAGCTAGCTTGGTAATGTCCCATCTATGCAAAATTTTGTAAATAAACATCAAAATGTTGCAGGTTGTAGGGGGTTAAAAGAAGATGCCCAAAGACTTTCCACCTGGATGAGAGATCTGAGGGCACCCAATATCTGCTGTTGCGCTCCTTGTTCATCCAAAAATTGCCCCTCGAATGGAGGAAGAAAGTCCTTTAGAAGTCTAGCCGCGGCTTGGGGGTCTTCTACCGTGAAAGGGGTAGGAGGCGCTGGTTGTAAGGGATCTGCTTGCATGACAGTCGGGGGAGGGTGCTCGGCTGGAGGCGCCGACTTCGGAGACTCCTTGATTTCTATCACCATTGCCGGAGTCCCCTCAGGATGGCTGGCCACATCCTCCACCTGTGTCACCGCAGTCGAAACTTCTACGGGGCTACTAGTTGTTTCCGTCATTTGTGTCCTCTCCATCGGTATCTCCTCTCTTGCTGAAACCCCTTTCGATGGAGTTTTCACCACATCCTCCAATGGAGCAACTACCAGTTCAACAACTGGAGCTGAAGGATCGACAGTCAAGGCCTTGGCCTGTTTCTTTCAGACCAATACCAGTTCAAGCTTCCTCACAAGTTCTGAGCTTATCTTGTCTCTGAGGGTCATGACAAAGGTTGGGAGCAGGAAAGTCTTGCGATTATTTTTTTCTGGCTAAATACCCAGGAGCTTGATTTAAAAGGAGATAAAAAATGAAGACAAAAAGCTACCATTTAAGAAATTAAATTTTTGAGAAAACCGCCAGCTATGGGGTCCCATCAATTGTGATCATTTGCAACGATCATGCCAAGATGATGTCAGCAACTTTAAATATTGAACGTTTGTGAAGGCATCAAAGCACGTATCTTCAGATTTGAGGTACGACTTCTAAAATATTTCTTTCGCTTGATTTTCAAACTCAGGAGTAAGAGATAATGTTATCATCATTACTGTGAGTACCTTGGATCAGCGTGCCAACCATGGAACATCTCAGATCTTCAAGCTATCATTGGGACTGCTGACTCAAAAGCAGAGCCATATATAGTGTAGAGAAGCTTGCGCTTGGTCTATCATATGATCTGTCTGACGTACTCCATTGCCTCGATAGATCGATGCCTCAGCGCATGGGCTGTCCCTGTTATCACAACCGACTTACTTCATGATGTATGCGATAGCTGTCCACCCTGAGTGGATAGACTCAGGTATAACCAACTCCTCTAATCTCATGGGAACGATTAAAGGCTGAAATATCTCATTCGTTATAGCATGTTGAATAGCTCTACAATCTTGAGATCTCACAATCTTCATATAACTATGTAACCAACTATTCAACAGCCTTCTATATACGCAACCAAAACCTTGAAGATCAAGATAAGCCAATCAATCCCTCTCAGAGAATCCGTTGCTGCTCCTACTATTCTCTGAATCTAACTTGAGTGTCAGAAGGTCCTCATCGGAGTGAAAATCTCTAGTTTAGACTTGTTTTGTAGGTCACTCTAGTGTCAGCATCTCTGTGCGAGGCTCAATCACCCTCTCTCTGACCTCGATCAAATTGAGCAGCAACACCACCCATAATTGATAGGACCCTTTTCTTCCACCTAGCTAATTTCTTCTTGACTTTGTTCGTTAGGAACCACCAGTCGGAAACCCTTAGTGACTTGCGGTGAAGAGGCAATCCTAGATATGTTATGGGTAAGGAACCCACCTTACATCCTGCAGCATCACCATGTTAGATGTTTCTTTCTCCGATAGGTTTAACCCAATGACATGGGTTTTAGAGAAGTTAACTTTCAATCCTGATAAGAGTTCAAAAGAGTAGAGGATGAGCTTAAGTATTTGATGAGACATATATCAGGACTACAAAAAATTAGGATATCATCTGCAAACTAGATGCATTACGTGTCAGCCGTGCAGATGATGGGCCAACCCCTTCAAACAAGTTTTCTATGGCTGCTTTATGAAGGATTCTATCTAATATATCAGCCAGCAGGATGAAGAGAAGTGGGGATAATGGATTTCCTTACCTAATACCTTTACTATTGGAAAACCATTTCCCCACCCTACCATTTATGATAAAAGCTGAGTTTGAGCTATGGAGTATAGATGCAACCCAAGAGATCCATCTAACTCCAAAGCCACATTGATGCATTACTTCTAATAAGAATTTTCAGGATATACAATCGAATGCTTTTGCATAATCCACCTTGCATCGGACCCTTGCTTTTAGATCGCTTATAGTGCGCTATTACCTCAGTTGCCATGACATAACTTTCGAAGATGAGTATCCCTTTGATGAAAGCATTCCAAGAAGAGGATATCAATTCATCAATGACTTTACTCAATCTATTGGCCAGGATTTTAAAGAAGATTCTTGTGATGGCATGCTCAAGACATATTGGCCTAAAGTGTGTAACCATGGCTAGTTCAGAAGTTTTAGGTAGCAAGCAACATCATGAATAAGAAGTTAAATCTTAAAACATCTGTACATTGATGTTGGATAGAATTCATGGCCCTTACCAAATCCTCATGTATTATTTCCCAGTTCCTCTGATAAAAGGATATTGGAGAACCATCGGGTCTAGACAATTTGTTCTTGGCCATGCTAAAGATTGCTACCTGAATCTCCTCTACGGTGATGCCCCGATCCAGAGAGGACAAGTCAAGTTTCCCTTATGGATATAGAACACCCAAATCTGCCTCAATGCAAGTATCTGAATTGCATCCAAACATTGAGGAGTAGTGCTCACAGAAAGAACTATGTATATCTTCTTCCTCATTTATCAGGTCCCCATTGTACATGATTTCCATTATCTGATTCTTACATCACCGATCTAATGCACTTATGTGAAAAAACTTAGTATTCCTATCACCATCCTTGATCCATTTTTTCCTTGAATGCTACTGCTAGTATATTTCCTCCATTCATAAAATACGCTCTAGTTGCTCCTTAAGGAAACTATGTTCATTGCTTTTCGAACTTGATAAAACTCTATCTTCTTCAATGCCATCTAGGAGTTTGATTTGTCTCAATATTTCACACTTCTTAGTGGTCTATTTTTCGCCTTAGTACAATTCAATGCCTATTGTCTGGAACGAAGATAACGCAGCTTTGAAGCAAAACTTTTACCTGCATTAGTGTTGCTCGGTGCTGAGACCACCAGTGTTGGATCATCTATCTACTATTAGCTTGCAAGTACCAAGCATTCTCAAATCAGAAGGGGATGTGAAGTTGTCTAGATGCTTTTGTTTGAATGCCAAGAGATAAGACAAGAGGCATGTGATCATATGTCGGCCTAAACTAATAGATAAGTTGCAGAAAATAGTGTGCCAATCTATTGAAATGAAGCAACGGTCATGTTTAGCCACACTTAGTATTTCTCTACAATTTGTCTGGGTGAATCTTCAGTTTTGGGTGCTTATTTTTATCAACTCCAAGTTGTTGAGGAATCAGTGGAATTTTCTAGATTCTGTACCACTGCTCTTCGCTCCTAGCCTATCATATGTATACCTCGTGACATTGAAGTCGGCCATCAGAATCCATGGCTCCAAGGTGGTCTTCTTGACTTACTTTAACTCATCATAGAATAAATCTCTCTCTTTCCCTAGTCGGTAGGGCCATAAACGTTAGTTAATAAAAGCTTCTTCTTGGTGTGTTTGACAGTGATGAGAGTGTTGATGGAATAGAGATGGTATGGCTTCAATATTCATCGAGTTCCAATAGGTAATAATTCCCCCTAAAGAGCCAATAGCGAAATGAGCCAATAGCCAATAGCGAAGTAGTACTGGTGGATCCAAAAAGGGCCCAGAAAAGAAAAATAGGGCCAAAGCCAAGGTACTTGCCCTACCAGAGAATCAATCGAAGGTGATAGCTAGTCTAGGGGTGTTTGTTTTCTCAACAAGGCCCCAAGGGGCGGGAGAGACTACTCTACCTTAGCTTGAGGAGATGGGGAGTGACTCAAGTGCCTCTCTGAGTAGGGGCCAATGCCTCAAATGGAGCAGGACCTCAAGTGTGAGGGTCCCATGGACATGAAGGTGTCGATGGGTGGATTGATCAGGGACCATGATGAGGCAGTGGCAAGTTGAGACAGGCCATCCAGGGAGCTGGGGAGGGTCTGTCAGCCATGGACTCATCGACAGTAGGGATGAAGGTAGACTTTTAAACTAAGAGGAGTTTTAGTGTAGATCTCCTTCCCCTTCAGCTATCACCATGAGGGTGCTGATTTGGAACCCCCGAGGGATGGAGAAGCTCTTGTTTTGATCGATGCTAGGCAGGATTATCTAGCAGCACTAGCCTAATATCTGTGTTCTTCTTGAGACTCAGCTTTTGGGGGTGAGCCTTGCCCATGCTGGATGGCTAATCCCTACGGTGTAGAGCTCATATGCTATAGAGTCTAGGGGCCTATCGAAAGGGATCTTAGTAATGTGGAGATGTGGCTCAATTAGGATGGACGCTTTCCACAAATGCGACAGCAGGTGGCCTTAGTTATCTCGAAGTAGATCGAAGGCTCGTGGCTACTATCTGGCATATATGCAAGCACCAAGTATAGGAAGTGAAAGGTGCTACTACAAGAAAATTCATTATTAGCAACAGCCCATTGCCGTTGCTAATAAAGAGAATGCTGTCGCTAATACTATTAGCAATGCAGCATCATCGCTGAAAAGCCGTCAAAAAAAAGCTCGACACTAAAGTAGTATATTAGCGATGGTAGAGTAGCCATCGCTAATAATAGTATTAGAGACCGCATTCCGCCGCTTATAATATTTTTTGGATTTGAAATTAAAAAATTTAAAAAATAATAATAGCGACGGTATTCCATCTCTAATAAGCCATCGCTAATATCTTTAGTGACAGTGCTTCTGCACTAAAGCCATCACTAATAATTATATTTTTTTTAAAAAAATATTTTTAATAATTATATTTATTATAATTTATTATAATTTAATTAATAAATAATTATATTTATTAAAACTATTATAATTGGATTAACAAGCACGAACATTATACCAATTAATAATTAATTATCACCATCATAAATAAAAAAACTAATATTACATGTTATATCAAAATTAAATTATACAAATAATACTGTTCAAATTTTAAATACATTATATCAAAATTAAAAAAAAAATCAATAGAAATCATCCTCCTCTTCTTACTCCTGTACATCCTCTGCAGTAGCAGGATGAGAGCCGGATGCCCCAGCATCTTATAATGAAAAAAAATAAAATATTATTAATAACTTTAAAATTTAATTAATTAAAATTATAAAATAATTATAATTGATACATCTCAAGTCTCAACTTTTATGGAGGGATATATTTTAATATACTACTCTGATTCTTAAACAGATTATTTTTACATATTTCATTCGATGATACGAAACTATAGACACCCTCAATCAGTATTTCATCAGATGGTTAAATTAAATTATGACCCTCTGGATACCCTCTTCCTTTCGTTTCAAGCCTAAATCGATACGGATTGATATATTTCGATATACTCCTTCAATTCTCGAATAAATTATTTTTACATATTTCATTCGATAATACGAAGCTATAAATACCTCCAGTCCATCCATCAGATAGTTAAATTGAATTTTGACCCTCTGGTACCCCTTCCTTCCATCTGAAGTCTAAACCAACACAGGGAGGTATATTTCGATATACTCCTCTAATTCTCGAACGGATTATTCTTACACATCTCATTTGATGATATGGACATATCTACAACTCCATCCTATCTATCAGATAGATAGATTAACTTTTGACCCCCAGATCCTCTTTCTCTGACTCAAGCCTAACTGTGTGAAACTTCTAAATATAAAAATTTAAAATAAGTAAAAAAATTTATTAATACTGTTTGACTTATCTACTGTGATGGCTGTGACAATGAGCTCAGCAGATCGCATATATGTGGTTCTCGAAGAATCTCAACCACCATGTCATGAATGGCATTTTGGAAGCTCTAAGATTGCTAGCAAAAAAGCCTCTGCATGACCTCCTCGACATATGTATCATCCCACATTTGGATCGTCGAGGCTTGAGAGGAGGATGTCGAAGATCAATGAGCTGCTGGAGGGTTGAAGTTATGCCCGAACCCTATGATCCGGCTCCTATTAACCCCTCTGATGGCCCTGAGGCATCCCTCGAGGTTAAGAAGGGGCTAAGAGGAGGGATCCTAACTGTGCTGTGCTATGACGTACTCCGCATAATCTGCCTACATAGTTTAGAAATTCGTTAGTACTATTATACAAATCAGTATATATAAAAATTTAATAAATTATATTTTATTTTATCACGATCTATCTGGATCTAGAATCTAAATAATCATCGATCCTCCTAGACTGGCCTCCCGCAACTACAACTATCGTGGTACATGACCCAGCTGTCATGTCTACAATAAATAAGAAAATCAAGTTAATAAAAACTAACATATGATCAACTAAATATCAGATTAATATAAGTTTAAAATTTTTACCAATCTATCTGCTGTAACATGTGTGCCAACGGAGCTACCGATGTGCTTGATCAGATCCTGCTGGACTATCTGATTCTATCAGACCCTCTATCATCTATCAGAGTACTCCTCACTACTCCACTAGTCACAAAAGGCCTCTCATACATCCGTCCGTATCCAATGATTTATGAGAGACTTTCAGTCTAATGGTGACTCGAAACTAGAGAACTCAATGGCAGCCTGCCTGAGAGAGTACAGCCCATCCTAGAGCCTAGCATGGCAACCTCCTTAAAGGTTTGATGGCCGGTCTCCTCATCCTCAGGAGTCTCGAATTAATAGTATGACTGCAAATAAAGGATGATATGTATTAATAAATAGAATACAAATATTTCAATGTACCATGAATTTAAAAATTAAACATCTTTGACTTACCATGAACATCTCCCGTGCAGCATCACGAGCCCCCGATGGCCAATTGAAGAACTCGTTCATCGACCCCGGTATCAATCATTGGATGATCCTGGTAACCACATGAGATATCTCAGGCTCCCTGAATATCCTGCAAAATTGATTTTGAGTAATAAATATTGATTCTAAAATAGATAAAATTTTTTAAACATATTTCTCAAAGATCTAGTACTTATGAGTGGCTTTGAATGCGCACGAGCTCTCTATCATCTGGTCGAGTCAGAGATACCGTGAGTCGGACATATCCTCTACCATACACTAAGGCTGAGAGCTAGTTATTGCTCCATATGACTGTGGGATCAATGGTGACCCCATATCATTCCAACCTAAAAGTAGCAAAAGATCATAAAGAATATTATATTAAATAATGAAGGATAAAATAATCTAATAGAGAATTTTTAAAAGGTTAGAGCTTACCCTATGGTGTGGGTGCCGCAGAACTATATGAGCTACCGGCATGAGAGCTATCTCCTCTAAAGCTCTATCTTTTGGAGCTCTCTCTTCGACTAGCACGGCTCTAACCTCTCCGAGTAGTCATCCTATAATTTTTAAAATAAAAATAAATAGATTCACAGATTAATTATATAATTATGGCAAGCAATGTAATAATTAAAATGATACAAAATAAGTATGAAAAGCAAATAAAATAAGTAATGTAATAAATACTATCCAAAATTTCTCTCGAACCCTCACCATATCATTTGATTATTGTAATGACCTATAGAATAAATTATATTTCTCAAATTATCGATACTGGATAATCAATTGATCAATATACATAATTCTTTCATTCATAAAAAAATATATAAATATATGAATACCGTAGAATATGTACATTAATCAAAAGATGGATCTATGGTTATATGTAATGCAATATTTTTAAAATTTTTAAATTAGTGGGTTTCAAAGTAGATAGCATCATTGCAAATGGGGATAGTCGGGACGTGCATCCTGCGTATGCGGATTTGGGGTGTGCCAGACGACTAGGCCGTGCAAGCACACTAGCATGGCATCCAGGCAAATTCCAACTTGGAGGTTTCAAAGTACCGAGCTGCATTACTAATAGAGCTAAAAATAGATCGGACTAGCCTAGGCTACACCCCTCCTTGAGCTCGATCTGAAATTTTTTTTTGAACATCGAACCGGGCCTAGAGCTTAGAATCTAATCACCAAGCTGCTTTGATTGTCATCAGAGTAGATGAGTAGATCAGAATCGATCCGGTGATAGCTCAGCCTCGAACCCCTACTGTTGAAGGCAGTAGAACTATTCTCAACGGAGAGCTTTCCAAAATAGTTTCACTTCTCAAGAATCATATTAATTTAAATGATATTATTAATTTAAATAATATTATTAATAATATTATTTAAATTAATAATATTATTAATTTAAATATGATTAGTATTTAAATTAATAATATTTAAATTTAAATATTATTAAATTAAATAAATCAGATAAATCTAATTTTAAATATTTAAAATTTAAAGAGGATGCAATGGGATGTGGTGACGACTCTGTCGTCGTCGCCGTCGCTGTCGCTAATGCTCATCGGGCAGGGAAGACTGGGGTGCGGGTCCGATGGTGTGGTTGGGGAAGAAGGGGGGAGGTGGTTTGAGTCCGATAATGCAACGCTCTAATGGCATGATTGGGGAAGAAAGGGGAGGTGGGGGAAGAAGGGGGAGGCAGGGCACGATGGATCTAGTGATGGGGAGAGCCGATCCGATGGGGCATGATGGCAGGGAAACAAGGGGGGTGGTCGGGAAGAAGGGGGCAGGTCGAGGTGGCAGGACAACATCCCCGAGAAGCTATCAAGGAGAAGGGGGACCTCGAGGATGCGGGCTTGGGGATGCAAGCTCGGGATCACATGATCTAGTGCAGGGACACCGGATCTAAGGTGGCTTCGACGGTGTGGGGGTTGGGGGGAGGAGTTTGGGGGCTCCAGTGGTGGGACGGGGGAAGTGGGGATCAGAGGTGGGGGAGGGGAGGAGAGATGGTGGCTGATAGAATCGAGCCCATCGTAGACCTAGGGGGTTTTTAGGGTAGATTATTAGTGATAACTAAATTATATCGCTAAAGCCATCGCTAATAATAATTTAATTTTATAGTGATAGCATTCTGTTGCTAATAACCAAAAATATCATCGCTAATAAATCTTCACGATTTTAACAACGGATTTGATTTCCATCCTAATAATTTGTCGGTTAAAAGAGCTATTAGCGACGGCAGAAAACAATGGATTTGATTTTCATCATAATAATCTGTCAGTAAAAAAAGCTATTAGCCACAGCTTTTCTACCGTCACTAATAGCCATCGCTAATAAGTTTTTTTCTTATAGTATGAGTTCAAGATCATGATAGCTTTGCCTGATTGGTTCCTTATTTACTGAAGGTCAATCTACTACAAGATCATCACTCTTTAATTACATAAATTATACATTTTAAAAAGCATGCATGAAATTTTTTATACAAGTATTAGATTATGACATATGGTGAGTCATAACTAATAGACCTTGCACACCCATAATTTTAGCTAATGGAGTGTCCCCTCCTAAACTAGAGAAAGATTGGGATGAGCGTGATAAAAAGATGGCTTAGTTGAATGCTAAAGCCATAAATATTCTTTATTATTCTTTAGATGTTAGTGAATTTAATAAAATATTTACTTGTTCTTCTATAAAAGATATTTAGGATAGATTGAAAATTACTCATAAAAAACAAGCTAAGTTAAAGAGTTCAAAATTAATTTGCTTGTTTGTAAGTATGAATTGGTCAAAATAGAATAACTATAAGGATTGACTTAGAAACCTCATAATAGTTCTAAACTCAGAAAAAATAGGTTATGTACTTGACTAGGAACCTTTAGTTTTACCAAATCGTCTAACTGCTGAACAAAGGACAGCATTCAAAATATGGATAAATAATGAGGATAAGGTTAAGTGCTATATCTTGACGTCAATATCTAATGTGCTCCAACACCAGCATGAGGATATGCAAACTATAAGGGCTATGATAACTCACCGGCAAAAGTTGTATGGTGAGCAGAGTTGGATTGTGCATTATGAAGTATCCAAGAACCTTTTCAATACCAAGATGCATGAAGGGTAGTCGGTGCATGGTCATTATCTAACAATGATCAAAAACTTGAAAGAGCTTGAGAAGCTTGGCATGACTATGTATAAGGAGTTGCAAGTGGATTTGATCCTACAATTCCTTCCTAATTCATATAGGTAGTTTATAGTAAACTACCATATGAACAAGATTGATAGCACTCTGCCTGAATTCATGTTGGTGACCACTGAGGAGATCTTCAAAAGTCTAAGGGACACTATTCTGGCTGTGGAGTAGACATCTACATCTAAAAAAAAATTTCTTGAAAGAAGAAGCAAAAGCCTATGAAGAAGCAAAAGCAGGAGAGTAAGCCAAAAAAGGACACTCCCAAAAAAATGGCTGACAAGAGAAAATATTTTTTATTATAACATTGATAGTCACTGGAAGAGGAACTGTCCTGCATACGTGAAAAGCCTAAAGAAAAAGAAAGGTGACACACCTTCTGAAGGTATATCAGATTTGCTCATAATTGAATCAGATTTAATTATTTTTTCTACTTCTAGTTGGATTATAGACTCTGATTCTAGTACTCATTTATGTACTTCAATGCAGGATCTAGTAGAAAGTAGAGGATTGAGGGAATGTGAAATGATCCTTCGGATTGATAATGTAGCAAGAGTTGCTATGTAGCCGTTGGTACCTATCCTCTGTGATTACCATCAGGATTTAATTTAGTTCTTAGAGACTGTTACTATATACCTGCTGCTAGTAGAAATTTAATTTTTATATCTATACTAGCACAGGATGAATACATTTTTAATTTCAATAAAGATTACTGTTCAATTTATTTTAAAAAAAATTGATTACATATAATTTTTTAATTGATAGTCTCTACTATTAGCATGTTGATGTATCTGTGAACATATCTGGGCATATAGTGAGTGCCGTAGGATCTAGAAGATCTTGGTATGAGATAAACTAAAGGTACATATTCCACCTCAGACTTGGTCATGTAGGAAAGGATAAGTTAAATAAATTAAAAAGGGATGGGATCCTTGGCTCATTAAATTCTGAGTCAAATCTGATTTGTAAATCCTACTTTCAAGAAAAAATGATTAAATTATCCATTGTGGGACATGGGGAGAGGATCATTGAAATACTTATTCTGGTACATACTGATATATATGGGCCATTCAATGTGTAGGTCAGAGGTGGTCATCTCCACTTCATTAACTTTATCGATGATTACTCACGATATGGATATGTGTCCTCATGAGACATAAATCCGAAGCCTTTGAAAAATTCAAAGAAATTAGATATGAAGTAGAAAAACAAATCAAAAAATCTCTCAAAGTTCTTCGATTAGATCGAAGAGGAGAATACCTTAGTGAGAAATTTTAAGATTATCTCAAAGAAAATGATAGTCTCACAATGGACACCTCTTGGTACACCTCAATCCAATAGGATATCAGAAAGGAGGAATAGGACCGTATTAGATATGATCCGATCTATGATGAGCTTCACTGATTTTTTTTTATTTCTTTGAGAACATGCTTTACTTTTTGCAATCTATTTGTTAAATAGAGTATCCCCTAAATCTGTTCCTACTACGCCATATCAAATGTGACATAATAAGAAATCAAGTCTTGATCATCTCAAGATTTGGGAATGTCTAGTCTATGTCAAAAGATAATAGGCAGACAAGTTAGAAACTAGATTTATGAGAGCTCGTTTTATAGGATATTTTGAAGAGTCATTAGAATATTATTTTTACTTTTCAGAGGATCACAATGTAATTGTGAGTTGACATATACAACAAAGAAAGCCATGCTTTCCTTTGAATTTTTTCTATGGATTTTTTTCCTAGGAATTATCTATGGATTTTCTTATGGATATGCTTGTAGATTGAGTTCAGCTTAACTTTTCTTATGGAAATCAAATTCGTAAGGAAAGATGTAGGTAATTATCGATGGATTTTTATTTCTTAAAAAATCTATAGGAAACGTTCTCGCCATATAGCAAAAAAAAAATATATTTTGACGAATGAAGCAGTACTTGCTATTTTTTTGGAGATTTTTTATCCGCATGAAAAATCATAGGAAAAATCCATAGGAAATATTTCCCATGGATTTTTCTATGAATATGTGCTACAGTTGTACCTAGGGATTTATTTCTTGGGGATTTATCTGTGAATTATCTTTCTTGAGGATTTACCTGTGGATATGTTTCCTAAGGATTTACCTCAGAATTTTTTCTCCTGAGGATTTCTCTAGGGATTTTTATTTTTGAGATTTACATGTGAATTTTGATATAATTTTTTTTGCTATGGAATTAACTGTAGATTTACTTAAAAATTTTTTAAAATTTATTTTTTTATCATTTTATGCTGTTATGATTTTTTTTTTAAGATTTAGTAAAGATTTCACTCTTATACTTATTTAAACATTATCTTAACAATACTTTTGTATAAAGTTTGATATGTATTTCTTTTAAAATTTAACATTTTCATAACTAATTAAGAGCTACTATTACCTAGCTAGACAACCCAAGAGGGGGGGGGGGTGAATTGGGTTATTAAAATTTAAAACAAATATGTGCCCAATTAACCAATTTACTCTTAGTGAAATAGTGCAGTGAGAGCTAAATGAGAATGCAAGTAAGAAGAGAGTAAGTGCGCGCACACACACACACACACAAAAGCATAATAATTTTATAGTAGTTCGGTGCGCTCCCAACATCTACATCCACTCTCCAAGCAATCCCTTTGAGAGTTCCACTATAATAATTTTATGACATCCTATACTGTTTCATGACTATCTGTACTGTTTAATGACTTGGCACTATTTTCATGACTTTCGATAATATTTTATGACTTTATGTGCTGTTTTATGACTTACGGCATATCGTGCATTGTTTTATGACTTCTGATCGATTGAAAAACTGCATGTGATCCTTGCATAACTCTCTCTTGAAGACTAAGAGAACTGAAGAATAGATACGAGCTTTTGAGCTATAGTACTGACCAGATCTAGAGTAGTCATTCTCACTTGATTATCAAAATCTCTCAGCTCTGTAGATCTAGAAGGTCCTGTTGCTCCACCCCTAGTAGAATGAGCAGAAAGAAGATAAACAGGAGTTTTGAGCGATTTGGTCAGTTTTAAGTTAGCGCGGTCAGCCAGATTCCAAAGTTTGATGAACTGGATCAGGTTTGGATCATTGAAGTGAAGGCACCTACACCTCCAACGAAGGTTCAGTCTTCACCTCCAATGAAGTCATGAGTCGCCATCCACATTGCCATGGTTTCAGAAGTTGCTGTTTACGTCGTCGGATCTATTGAGATGCTTTTGAAACATCCGAAGCTCCTTCCAAACCACTAAAATTTGTTTCAAAATCTATGAATTTCGAGACTTCCTTCTTCGTCATGACCTCCGGCGATCTCTGACATCGTCACTTCTCCAAAATATTTTTAATGACTTCTTATGTTATACCTTCACTTCCTCCAAAATATTTTTAATGACTTCCTATTTTATACCTTCCTTATGACTTCCTCCAACTTTCGGTGCTACTTTATTTCATGACTTCTTTCTTTATTTATAACATCCATTTTATGACTTCCAATGTTTTAAAAAATAAACATCATCAATAGTGAATTAAAAGAAATAAAACATTGCTGGAAGTCATAAAACATTGTCAAAAGTCATAAAGCAGTGAAGAAAGTCATAAAATAGAATAAAAAGTCATGAAACAATGTCGAAAGTCATAAAATAATGCAGAGAGCTGGATGTCATAAAACAGAACAGAAAGTCATAAAATAATATCAAAAGTCCTAAAATAATGTAAGAAGTCATGAAAAAATGTAGGAAGTCATAAAACAGAATAAAAAGTCATGAAATAATATCGAAAGTCATAAAATAATGCTAGATGTCATAAAACAGAATAGAAAGCTATGAAATAGAACAAAAAGCTATGAAACAATGCAGGAAGTCATGAAACAATGGAAGAAGTCATAAAATAGTACAGAATGTCATAAAATATTGAAGAAAATCATAAAATAATATAAAATATTATAAAATATTATCGAAAGTCATGAAACAGTACCTAAAGTCAAGAAACAATAAGTGAAGTCATAAAATAATATCGGATATCATGAAACAGTAGAAAGAGTAGAGAAAGTTATAAAAAAGTATAGAATATTATGAAATGATGGAGAAAATTATAAAATAGTACAGTCATAAAATAGTGAAGAAAGTTATAAAATAGTATAGGATGTCTTAAAGTATTACAGAAGTCATAAAATAGTGTAGAATATCATAAAATAGTTCTGAAAATCATAAAAAGTGCATGAAGTCATGAAACAATGCTGAAAGTCATGAAATAGTGTCGAAAATCATGAAATAGTATCAAAAATCGTGAAATAGTGCCGAAAGTCATGAAATATTTATGAAAGTCATAAAATAGTATCGAATATCAAAAAATAGTGAAGAAAATTATAAAATAGAATAGAAAGTCATGAAATAGTATCGAAAGTCATAAAATTGTAAATAGCTGGATGTCATAAAATAGAACAAAAAATCTTAAAATAATGTCGGAAGCCATGAAATAATGCAGAAAGTCATGAAACAGTACAGAAAGTCTTAAGCAGAAAAGTAAGTCATGAAACAATGCCAGAAGTCATAAAATAATGCAGGAAGTCATAAGGCATTGTCGAAAGTCATGAAATAGTATTTGAGGTTAAAAAATAGTAAATAAATTTATAAAATAATATCAAATGGGAGAAAGTTATAAAAACAATGCAGGATATCATAAAATAGTGTAAGATATCATGAAATAGTAGATAAAATTATAAAATAGTATAGTTATAAAATAGTGAAGGAAGTTATAAAATAGTGTAGGATATCCTGAAGTATTGTTGGAAGTCAAAAAATAGTGTAGGATGTCATAAAATAGTTTTAAAAATCATAAAAAATTATATGGACTCATAAAATAATAAAATAATATTGGAAGTCATGAAATAGTGTTGAAAGTCCTGAAACAGTATCAGAAATCATGAAACAGTAACAAAAGTCATCAAACATTGTCGGAAGTCATAAAATAGTATTGGATGTCAAAAAAATAATGGAGAATGTCATAAAATACTATAAGAAGACATCAAGCATTGCTGAAAATTATAAAATAGTACTGGAAGTCGTAAATAGTACAAAAAATGATAAAACAATGTAGAAAGTCATAAATAGTAACAACATTATGAAATAATATCGGATGTCTTCTAAAAATTGATTCTGGAAGGGTTTGGTCACCTAAAATGGATGTCTTAATTTTCACCTATCGTCAATATTGAATGCACGTCATCTCGAAGTCCAGAGACAGGAGGCAAAACGGCACGACTGCCCCACTCATGCCCGAATTAAGTGCGTGTTAGGTTTGGTGGTGCCCGTGACCAACCTCTAGTCGACATGTGTCGCTGATTAATAGTGGTAGTTACGGGGTATTGAATCTGGCTTTTCTTTTTATAGGAGGAGACCCGCTCACCTCCATCTCAGAGTGGAGAAAAAAGTCTTCTTGCATGTTATGGTGCAATGGGGTGGCTCCTTTCACCACAGGCTCTTTATGAGTGGAGAAACCCACCTTTCGGGTTGGGACTGTCACTTATCATCCGAGGAAAAGGAGTCATCTTATAGATTCCAGTTTAGCTTGAAAGGTATTAGAAACGGTCATCTTGCCCGAAGGAAGTATGGATCTGTGGCCTTGATTGATCGTGGAGGTGCCATGCTTAAAGCACTATTTGGCTTCTATAAGAGTTTCTAATGATGTTTCTATGGGCTACGTGCTCTCGAGAGGGATACCCATGTGATGACCATGGCCCTCACCATCGAGAGACTCTTTCTCAGGACCCTCAGTGGCATATTGATGCAATTTGGGGTTGAATAAGGATGGTGGTTGCCACCAGTTGCCGAGTGTAAGAGCATAGGATTGGGAACATAGAGTCGAGGAGTTCGAGGCCTGTGCCATGAGCGGAGAGAAGGTCGCCAATGTAGAAACTTCCGCTGTGGGGAAGGTGATGGTGCGCCCAAGTTTCGGTTTTCTTTTTGGCGAAAGAAAGAAAATGGGCCTTTCATCGGATGGGCGTAGAGTTGGCCTCCGTTGTTTCTCTTTCTCTTTGTTTGTTTGTATGATGGCCTTTGTTATTTCTATTTGTGTGATCATAAATTGCTACGATCTTTTTTCCTATAATTATTCTAAATAAAATATTTTATTTGGAATTGAACTTTCTTACTTTGTATGGGGAAATATTTATGTCTTGATTTTAAACTATAATATCATAAATTTTTACCACCTGGGATATCAGAAAATCATAAAATAGTGTAATATCAGAGGTTATAAAATAGCGTCGGAAGTCATAAAACAGTATAGAAAATCATAAAACATTGCAGGATGTCATAAAATAATGTAGAAAGTCATGAAATAGTATCAGAAGTCATAAAATAGTGCACGATGACATAACACGTTGCTGGAAGTCATCTAAAAATATTGAAAGTCATAAAACATTATCGAAAGTCATGAAACAGTGCCGACAGTTAAAAAATAATGTTGGATATTATGAAATAGTAGAAACAGTACAGAAAGTTATAAAACAATACAGAATATTATAAAATAGTGCAAAGTATCATAAAACAGTGAAAAAAATTATAAAATAGTATGGTCATAAAAGAACGAAGGAAGTTATAAAAGTGTAAGATGTCCTGAAATATTGTTGAAAGTCATAAAATAGTGTAAGATATCATAAAATAGTTCAGAAAGTCGTAAAAGTACATGGAGTCATGAAATGATGCTTAAAATTATGAAACTTGATGTCGTAGGTCAAAATTATGACATCGTGGTTCGAAACATTGATATCGTAGGTCGAAATTATGACATCATGATATAAAGCGGTCCTAGATCGCAGAACTATGACACGCTAGATCAAAATTATGGCATCGTAGCTCGAAATTATGATATCCTTACATGAAGATGTCTCCAAATGCTAAATTATGACATTCTGGGTCTAAAGTAAGATATCGTTGGATAAAAGTATACAATTGTAGGTTAGAATTATGACATACAGGGTAAAAATTATGATATTTTCAGCATTTGAAGATGTTTTCACTGTTGGGTGTCATAATTTCGATCTATAATATCATAATTTGAATCCAGGATGTCATAATTTTACTTTTTCAATAATTTTTGCAAAATTATGACATCTTGGGTAAAAGTTATGGTCATTTTGCTTCAGATTATGACACCCGGCATTAACCATAGATCGAAATTATGGCATCTATTTTTACTTTAGTTGCAGGATATCATAATATTAACCTAAAATGTTATAATATTGACCCACGATGTCATGAAAATATCAAAACATATGTTTGAAAGGTGTTTTATGTACAGGATATCATAATTTTAACATCGAATGTCATAATTTCAACACGTAATGTCATAAAAATATTCAAAAACAAATTTTGATTTTCTTTTGCCTACAAAATGTTATAAAAATATCTCCACATATAAATTTATGACATTCTATCCAAATTAAGGCATCTTGGATAAAAATTATGACATTCGATAGTATCTGAAGATCCAAATTATTGCATTCTTGGTAAAAATTATGACATCGTATGTTTAAATTATGACATCCAGGCACATGTACACACTGGGTCAAAAATATGACATTGTTGGTAGAAATTATGGAATTGTAGGTTAAAATCGTGCCACATTTGGAATGTCACAAAATGTATACCCACAAAAGAGAGCCATTACATCTTATCAAACAAAATGAAAGGTATCTACACATCAAAATTTCATGTGCTTCCGCTTCCTTTAGATTTTGTAAAGTAATTATATGAAATACTACCTATGGTTCACTGCATCGAGCCAAATAAGAGTAAATACATTATGTCATTATGGTTATTATAGAGGAATATTCGATGAAGATGATGATGATGCAAGTCCAACTTCTTCTGCTGGTGCACGGAGAGCCAATCTGGCTCAAAATCTACTCATGGATGAATATCAGAAGGGGATGGACATCCAGATTTATAATTACGAATGGAAACAAAAATTAGGTACGTCGCATCTCTGAGGACCGCATTTATGGAGCGAGAGATGTCCTTCAGATTTTCACAGAATATCATAAGTTTGAAGATAGTACAATCTCTATTATTGAGGGTTCTGGGACTGACTCAATCGAGTTAGCCAAAATCAGACACTATCTTTTTGGCAGATTCTGCATTCGAAGCATTCTGTGGAACACCAGAAAGATACAGCAGTGCACAAGCCTGCAAATGATGAGGATTGGTCCCATCTCTATAGGATCGAGATTGAACAAAGAAAGTAAAATAAGTATGACGGATGCAGCCATATCGGACGGCCTGCATAATGGAGATTCACGATAAAAAATTGACCAAATAGGCATTATCGCCTAGCTTAATTGGATCCGAATCAACCCCTAAAGACCCAAGGCAATTCAGAGCTTCTGCAACTTCAATTGCATCAAGAAGGTCTACCCCTTCTCTTATAAGGTGGACATGCACCACTCCACCACTATGAAGATTCCAATAGCCATCCAAATGAACATCTTCGGTAGGCAAGAAAACTTTAATATTTTCGGACCTGCCTTCCACAACAAAATCTCTCATATCATCCATGTTCTCTCCACCCCACAATGCAAACCCAAATTTTATTTATTTCAAAATATCAATTCAAAGTTATGCCCCTAGAATGTGTACATGTATCAGTCAATCTGACTTTTAGGACATACATCTAACAAACTTCTATTTGATCTAAAGTCAATTGGCCATAAACCTAAACCCCATCTTCTTAAGATGAGCTTCAATTTTCTTTTGGCTCAGCGACTTGGTCAGTGGGTCAGCCATATTTTTTATGGAGTCGACTCTCTGCACCTTGATGAACTTCTTCTCGAGGTGTTCATGAATGAGATGGAATCATCACTCTATGTGCTTGAATTTTTGATGAGATCTCGATTCCTTAGCAAGTGCTATGGCATCATTATTATCACAAAAGAGTGGAACGGCATCTGATGACATCACATCCAGCTCTGCAACGAACTTTTTGAACCAGAATCCTTCCTTAGCAGCCTCTGACGTAGTGATGTACTTTACCTCCATGGTAGAATCTACAATAATCGATTGCTTGAAACTCTTCCAGCTAACCGCACCATCGTTACACAGGAATACAAAACCTAATATAGACTTTCTATCATCAATGTCAGACGTAAAGTCTGAGTCTGTATATCCCTGTATCTATAAGTCTCCTCCTCCAAAGACCAAGAAGAGATCTTTAGTCCTTTTTGAGTATTTAAGGATATTCTTCACAGCAATCCAATGCTCTTCACATAGATTTGACTGATATCTGCTTGTGATACTCACAGCAAGAGCGATATCACGTCAAGTACATCGTATAGTATACATGAGGCTTCCTATAGCCGAAGCATAAGGGATCTTGCTCATACATTGAATATCTTCAGGTGTGCTATGGCACATCTTCTTAGAGAGATAAACTCCATGCCTAAAGGATAACAGATCCCTCTTCGAGTTTTTCATAGTGAACTGCTTCAGTACTTTCTCTATATATAGTCATTGTGACAAATCTAGCATCCTCTTAGATCTATCTCTATAGATCTTTATTCTCAGAATATAGGATGTTTCTCCAATTAAGAGAATATCATCCACATAAAATATAAAAAATTTGATAGCCCTCCCACTGAGCTTCTTGAACATGCACTGTTCCTTCTCATTTTTAATGAAACCAAATGATTTGATCGCATCATTGAATCGAGTATTCCACTTCGAGATGCTTACTTTAGTCCATAAATAGATCTTTGCAGCTGGTAGATTTTGTGATCTCCATCATTGAATATAAAATTCAGAAGTTGCTCCATATAGATATCTTCCTCAAGATATTTATTTAGAAAGATAATTTTTATATCCATCTGCCATATCTTATTGTCACGAGCTACTGCAACAGCAAGCAGTGTTCGAATGGACTTTAGCATGGCAACTGGCGAGAAGGTCTCCTGATAGTCAATGCCTTCATGTTGACTATAATCTTTAGCCATAAGCCTAGCTTTAAAGGTCTCCATCTTTCCATGTGAACCGATGTTTCTCTTAAAGATCCATTTACATCTAAAAGAAAATATTCCTACTGGTGGATGTACTAAGATCCAGACCTGGTTGGTGTGCATTAAGTCAATCTCTGACCTCATCGCTTCCAACCACTTCTCGGAGTCGATGTCTGACATTGCCTTGTCATAGATTTTGAGATCATTAACATGGTCCATATCACCCATGAGGAATGTTTCCTCTACATTCTCTTTCAACATACCCATATATCTTTTAAGAGGATGTGAGATCTTAGTAAATCTAGGAGGTGGAATGGGTTCTACAAGTACTATGGCTCATTACTCTTCAGAGACACTCTCTTTGAACTGAATTTTTCTCCTACTACGTCCATCCTGGATAAAATCTCTTTTCAAAAATTTGGCATGCCGGCTTACAATCATATTATGATCCTCCAAGAGGTAAAAATAGTATCTCAAAGACTCTTTTGGGTATCCTATAAAATGAACTCTTATAGACCTAGCCTCTAAATTATTTGCTTGTTGCTGTTTGACATATATCGGACATCTCCAAATTCTGAGATAATTAAAATTTAGCTTCTTATCATGCCATATCTCATATGATGTGGTAGAAACAGATTTAGAAAAAAAATTATTAGTTAAGTAATTGATAGTTAGTAAGATGTATCCCTAAAGAAATAAAGAGAGGTCAAAGAAGCTCATCATGGATTGAACCACATCCAATAGAGTCCGATTTCTCCGTTCTGAAACCCCATTGGGCTAAGGTATTCTAGGTGGAGTCCATTAAGAGACTATGTTATTTTCTTTAAGGTAATTGAGAAATTTTTCACACAGGTATGCTCCTCCTCGATCTGATCGAAGTACCTTAAGTGATTTTCTAGTTTATTTTTCTATCTCACATCTAAATTTCTTAAACCTTTCAAAGGCCTCAAATTTGTATCTCATAAGAAACACGTACCCGTATCGTGAAAAATCATCGGTAAAGGTGATGAAGTAGAGATAATCTCCTTTGACTGACACATCAAATGGGCTGCACACATCACTATGTATCAGAGCCAATACCTCAGTGGTCCTTTTTCTGTATCCCACAAAGGATAGCTTGGTCATTTTTTTTTAGATAAGATTCTTAGACTGAATATGACTCATCCAAGAATGAGTCTAAAAGACCATCTTTCACCGGTCTATTAATCCTTTCTTCTCTGATATGACCTAGCTTAAGGTGCCATATATACTTTTGGTTAACCTTATCTCTGGATCTCTTAGATCCAATGATACTTATAGTTTGCTTAGATACATTAATTGATTTATCTACATCAACATGCAAATGATAGAGACTGTTGATCAAGTGACACATGCAACCATTTTATTTTTAAAATAAATGGTACAATGGTCCTAATTTTAATCATCTTATGCTAAGCATGAAACAAAAATCAAATTTTTGCTCACATTAGGCACACAGTAACAATCCCTTAGTTCTAGATAGAAATTAGATGGTAGTCGAAGAGGATAGATCCCTATAGCTACAGCAGCAACTCATGCTCCGTTGCCTATTCATAGAGTCATCTCTCCTAGTCTCAACCTTCTACATTCTTTAAGACTCTGCATTGAAGTGCACAAATATATACTAAAATCAGAGTTTATTACCCAATTGGTAGTAGAAGAAATCGTTGTCTCAATCACGAACAGATCCGACAGATCTTCTAAAGGTGTATCCCTTGAACTCTTCAAAGTTTCTATCGACATTTTCGGTCTAAGACACAACCTAGCTTCTCAAAACTCAAAACACCTTTCAAGTTCCTTAGCCAATCCTTATAGGTAGAACCTGACAATTGATTGATTTCTAAGATGTGAGCTAGGCTATTAGAGACAGACAATTTTCTACAGAGAGAAGAAGTTTTTAGTTAGACTTTTGTAATTAATTTTAGTTTATTTTAAAAAATTTATTTTAAAATCAAACTTATCTCCCACTAATTTTTGGAGCTCCCACTATTTTTTTAGATCCTAACACTCCTTGGGTTAGGAAGCGAAAACCTCTTCATGAGTTAAGATTTCTAGTGGATATTGCGGTCCCACCGATTAGCACACCACCCCATCTGACAGATCTTGATAAATGTATCAACCAAAAGATGGACAGCTCTTGCTCAATGCTTTTTAAGCAAATTGCAGCAGACTTGGTCTCTAAGTCTTGAGACTTTACCTGATAGATCTTGGTCTCATTCCTTAATTAAGTTAGATCTACCATTGAGCGTGAGTGAAGCCATCATAGGATCCTCACCTGACAGATCTTGGACCCAACCCTATCTCCACCCCTCTATAAATAGAGTGGTTGCTTTTCTCCTGATGCAACTGATCCACTATATCCAGCTGAGAACAGTCAATATTGGAGAGGGCACGACATTCTACTATGATGGAAGATCTCTCGACTTAATATTATTGAGGAGATTTTAATTTAGGTTTCTTAGGTTTAATTGTTTACTACATCCCATGTAGATCTACAATTAAATTAGATCCACTAAAGAGATCCTGATTTGGTCTCACCAAATCAGTCCCATGGTATAACGCAAATTGAAGTGGGCTCAACCTTAAACACCACAAAATCAAAATTGATTCCCAAAATGGCCAAATAAAATAAAATATGTGGGAGGCTCCCTGTTGCCTATGGCAACAATCCTAATTAAATAACCACCATCCATGTTCTTGCCTTAGACACCAAATTGGTCCACCAATTTGAGATTGAGTTGGCTTTGGTTTCCCACTACGAATTGCAATCACAACCATTTTCAACTAAATTCACGATACACCCTACATCAAGGGTTGTAGCGATTCGGTGCGACCACTACATGTATCAATGAACCATACAAAACCCACAAATCTAATTAACTTAATTTTAGATCTTTAATTCTCAATTTTAGATCTTTAATTAAGTACATTATAAAATCAGATTTGATTTAAATGTCGAAACTATTTCACATCAAATATCTAATCATGTATCTCATACATTAATTTTAGATCCTAAACGATTTTGAATCTAGAATTTTGCATAAAAGTAAGTTCTTTTCTTTTCATGGTTTTTTCTCTTGATTTGTACAGGTAGCCCTTCCACCATAGTCCTCTATAATAGGATGGCCTTTACTATGATTTTCAAAGAGTACCAAGCTACTAAGAAACCAATCTACATCTACACATATCACACATACATAAATAAATTTCATACATCTCATGTATTATCAGGATCTAATCCATTACATGTTTCAAATTAGATCTAATCTAATTATTAAATCTGAATTTTCAGATTTAAACATACATATCTCATGCTACATAGATCAAGCATACACAACACATGTATCATATAAAAATCAGATTATAAAATATATATTTCAGATCTATGCATCTCATGCAACATAGATCTATCAACATGCATCTCATGCAATTTTAGATTTATTAACATGCATCTCATGCATCATTAAATATTTTTTTTTTCAAATCTTAAAAATACATATGAATTACAATCTGACTCTGATACCACTTGAAGGATGTTGCACATCCGGATGTATGCATACAGAAATCAGAGTATGCACTTTTTAACTTTTAAAATCATAAATGTAGCGAAATAAAAATCTGATCTAGATTAAATAATTTAATTTATTTAATATGCATGATGTAGATCTAATCTACATACAACAAGATCGATCACATACTTTTAAGATACTGAAATAAAATTAAATTTAAATCAAAAATAAAAATTCGAGATCAGATCTTGACACTTTTGTGGGCGTAGCCTTTCATTGCAATCTGATGATTGTAGTTATCTGATGAGATCCTCATCAAGTTGCACACATGTATGGCCTCTATAGGTATCCACACGAAGCCCTCAATCTGATCAAAGGCTTGTGTCTTCACTGGGGTGCTAGCTCCCTTACAGAAGACATCTCTTTGATGGTTGATCGAATACTTTCCTGGATCTCTCAGACTCTCTAGAGAAGAGAAGAAATATAGGAGAAAGATGAAGGAAAGATTCAAATCTAAAGAACCCTTTCTCTTTTCTTTTCTCTCTTACCAAAATCCCATGGCAACTTAGGATAAAGCCCTAAATATCACGCCTAAGAGAAGACACCAAGGGAATTAGTGCCTCTCCTATTTTTTCTCATGCCCAAGAGAGGTGCGACGCCTCTCTTATTTTTCCTCACGCCCCAAAATAGAATTCCCATGGTGATGTTTTGATTTTCACACTAAAATCTATCTTTTATTACATGCCCAAGACCCTTCTTAAATAGGTGCACAAAAGGAATTTGGATAAGATTGAAAGCCTTATCTGATAAGGCTTAAAAAGGAGGCATCCAACTCTTGGATGCCTCCCTTATTTTGTGCATGTGATACCTCACGAAAAGAAGGGTTTGGGGGTGGTTTCTTCATGCAAAAATAAGGAGAGAAGGGGCACATGAGATAGTGAGGTGGCATGGAATATGGGGTAGGCGGCCAAGAAGAATGAGTCCTAGTCCAACTAGGACTTTTGTTTCTTGGTTTAATCTCTAACCAATGCTTAAACCAATCCTAACTAACTTAGGAATTAGTTACAACCAATTAACTAATTAGGTCCTAGCCTAATTAGGAACCCAATTAGGTCCTAATCCAATTAGAAAATTAGTTAGATTAAACTCCATCAAACTAGGGATTGAGTTTTTGGATATAACATCATCTCATAATCCAATAGAGCTAGATCCAATCAAACCCAAATCAAATCAAATTAAATCTATTTCAATTAGATTTAATTCTAACCCCATTTCTCAATCAAATTAAGTCCAATTGAAATTCAATTGTAAATAAATCCTCCATAAATTCACTCACACTTAGTGAATTGATTTATTATAACTCTTACATTGGATCAGTCATCCATTATATTGATAATTAGATCCAATAGTGATTGATAATCACTAATCAACCATCTGATCGGATAAAGACCTCTTTTATTATAACCATATAGGTTCTATGCTGTCTAGTTGTGAGATATACTGTGATCTCTATCATAATATCATCAAAATTTCTTTCGATGAATTGGAACGATTCCAACTCTACCCATCAAGGATCATCGATCATCAGAACGATGCTCGACGAGTCTCACAATCCATCAGTGACATCTAGCAGTATATAGTCGTAACATAACAGAATAGAATATTGAACCTCTAGGTGCAGTTACCATATAGTTCGATTCTTCTGTTGTGAGTTCTGACAAGATACAGGTCAAGGATAACTCGTCAAATCTATTCATCTGTCATATATCAAATTTAATCGACTCAAGTCCGTATGAAACCTTATGAAAATTTTTTTCTATCATTCACCTACTATGGCCATAGATTTTAGGATCCAATCTTATGAACTACATAGGATCTCTCCCTATCTATCAAGATCGACAAATCCCATCTTGGTGCACACCCTATTCCTACAATGGATCTACTATAGCCAACATACACCATAAGATTTTGAATGGCTAGGTAACTAAGTAATTGTACAGTCAAACTATAGCAACTTCACTGTAAACAGCTGAGGTACCGCAGGTCAAAGAACTATCTATACCATTGCAACTCTGAGCAAGTCACTGATGAATGGGTAACCATCCTAGTGTCTTCTCATATTGGTCACGCTCAGTACTTTTGACCTCTATCAAGCACCTATACTCTCACTCCAGTGTCCCCACACTATCGATTCGAGATTCGTCTATCCATGAAGTGAAGTGATCCATGCACCGATCTATCCAGATCAATCACCATCCCTATGATAATTTATCGATCAGAAGTATTTAGAAATTAATAATTAATGACATGTGTCTCAAATTTTCAACTCTTGAGAATATGTGTCATCATCCGTTAATTTTTTGGACGATTCATGGACACAATTTAAACACAACATAAATAAAAAAATTAATCCAAATTTTATTTATTTCAAAATATCAATTACAAAGTTATGCCCCTAGAATGTATACATGTATCAGTCAATCTGACTTCTAGGATATACATCTAACAACAACAATAGTACCATAGCCCTTGCTAAGGTGCTCAGGTCTCATCAAAAATTCAAACACATCGAGCAGTGATGTCACATAATTCGTGACTACCTTGAGAAGAGATACATTGAGGTGCGGAGAGTTGATTCCACAGACAATATAGTGGATCCACTGACTAAGCTACTTAGCTAGCAGAAGATTAAAGCCCATCTTGAGAAGATGAGACTTAGATATATGGTAGATTGACTTTAGTGTAAGTAAGAAATTGTTAGGTATATACCCTAAAAACCAATCTAACTGGCATATTTTATATTTGTAGATATAAATTTATACTTGATATATTTATTTATTAATAAAATTAAGTAATTTTTTATTTTATTCTTGTTATGTGTTATTGAATCATCCAAGAAATTAATAAGATGATGATATATATTTGAAAAAAAAAGGAGACTCATGCTAAAAGATTGCTAGGGAACATCTAAATTTTTTTTTTATAATAATCTAACAAAGATCTTATCTTTTACTTGATTCACAGCAGAATAGAAATCAAATCTCCAAAAGATTCTAAATCTAAAGCCTCATAAAGATTTGAACGTACAAACCCTCTACTTCATGCGTACGTCAGGCTTCGCAGAAAAATGGGATGAAGCCATAGATTCTCGTACCTTCTCAAGGCAGCAAATAAGGAAAGAAGAAAAGACTTGGTGTGATGCCTCACACCAGGAAGTTAGGATGCCAAGGGCCTTCATGCCCAGGGAAGTGAGATGCCCAAACTCCATACCAAAGAGAAGGGACCGGTCCTTTTCTTGCACATCTCTTCTCTCTCTCTTTCTCACCTTAGCACACAATCCAATTGTTATGCTTTGATAGTTAGAAATTTTCCTTATTTATAGATGATTTTTCATGACCCAATAGACTAAGAGTTCTAATTCAAATTAGCTTTGAATTAATCCTCCCCTTATCTAATTAGGAATCCTATTTGAAATAGGATAGGTGCATAACTAGGTGCCCTCATGCACCCACACCTACACCTAATTGTGGGGTGGCAACAACTAGCACCCCACCCCCTATGGTTGGCCATGAGAAAAGAGAGTCTCGATAAAATTAAACTCTAAGGATCTAATCCAAAAATGGATTAATTCAAATCCAATTCGAACCTGATTCGAATCAATTTCGATGAGACTGTCAATTCCAAACTGTTTAGGATTTAGTACTGTTGGTGCAAAAATCTGCTTGCGCCGGAGAAGCTGGAGTCGAGGGAGTCACGGTCGCCGTCGGGACCTGCAAAAGAAGTCTAAACCGGAGGTGGGGTTGCTCCGACAAGACCCTCCGACGCTCAAGTCAGTTCTCTGCCTCAACAAGAATGGAGTGCTCGAACGAAAATTTTAGCAGAGTTTTGAGATAGAAAATGGGGCTTATCCAATAACGTATCTAGGGTTCCCCTTTTATAGACGGAGGGGGCAACAGATTGACGGTGACGCCTGTAACTGTCTGGTCGTGGGCCGTCCAGAGTCAGGAAGAATTTATTATGGAGGGTAGTGGAGCGGGATCGTGGCTATCGTCGTGGCTCGCTACGTGGAATCAGTTACGGAGAGTGGAGCGGCGTCCGCTGTTGTGACTCATCAGGGAGTGGCGGAATCACACAGAATCCACCGCAGGGAGTAGAGCAGAGTCGTGGCCATTAATACGACCTGTCAGAGAGTAATGGAGCTATGCAGGGTCTGCTGCAAGGAGTGGAGCAGAGTCGTGGCCGTTAATACGGCCTGTCAGGGAGTAATGGAGCTACACAGGGTCCGCCGCAGGGAGTGGAGCAGGGTCATGGCCGTTAATACGGCCTGTCAGGGAGTCCAGATTTGTCGGCCAAAGTTCGGTTGGAGTTGGTAGCGAGGTCTGGTACCCGCAGGAGTTTGGACGAGGTCTTCCCACAGTCGAAATAGAAGACGGAGTCCGACTCTCGTAGAGGTCCGGATGCAGTCTACTTGCAGTTGGGGATGTAGGCAGAGTCCGGCTCTCGTAGGAGTCCGGGCGGAGTCTTCCTTGTAGCAGAAGTTATGGATGGAGCCCGGCTCCCGTAGGAGTCCGGGCGGAGCCTTCCTACAATTGATTTCAAAGATGAAGTTCGGCTCCCGTAGTAGTCCGGACAAGGCTTACCAGCAGTTGGAGTCGGTGACGGAGCCCAGCTCCCGTAGGAGTCCGGGCGGAGTCTTCCTTGCTGTAGAAGTTGTGGACGGAGCCCGGCTCCCGTAGGAGTCCGGGCGGAGTCTTCCTTGCAGTAGAAGTTATGGACGGAGCCCGGCTCCCGTAGAAGTCCGAGCGGAGTCTTCCTTGCTGTAGAAGTTGTGGACGGAGCCCGGCTCCCGTAGGAGTCCGGGCGGAGTCTTCCTTGCAGTAGAAGTTGTGGACGGAGCCCGGCTCCCGTAGGAGTCCGGGCGGAGTCTTCCTTGCTGTAGAAGTTGTGGATGGAGCCCGGCTCCCGTAGGAGTCCGGGCGGAGTCTTCCTTGCAGTAGAAGTTGTGGACGGAGCCCGGCTCCCGTAGGAGTCCAGGCGGAGCCTTCCTGCAATTGAAATCAAAGATGAAGGTCGGCTCCCGTAGGAGTCCGGACAAGGCTTACCAGCAGTTGGAGTCGGTGACGGAGCCCGGCTCCCGTAGGAGTCCGGGCGGAGTCTTCCTAGCCATAGAAGTTGTGGACGGAGCTCGGCTCCCGTAGGAGTCTGGGCGGAGTCTTCCTACAATTGAAATCAAAGATGAAGTTCGGCTCCCGTAGGAGTCCGGACAAGGCTTACCAGTAGTTGGAGTCGGTGACGAAGCCTGGCTCCTGTAGGAGTCCGGGCAGAGTCTTCCTTGCTGTAGAAGTTGTGGACGGAGCCCAGCTCCCGTAGGAGTCTGGGCGGAGTCTTCCTTGTTGTAGAAGTTGTGGATGGAGCCCGACTTCCGTAGGAGTCCGGGCAGAGTCTTCCTTGCTGTAGAAGTTATGGACGGAGTCCGGCTCCCGTAGGAGTCCGGGCGGAGTCTTCCTTGCTGTAGAAGTTGTGGATGGAGCCCGGCTCCCGTAGGAGTCCGGGCGGAGTCTTTCTTACAGTAGAAGTTGTGGACGGAGCCCGGCTCCCGTAGGAGTCCGGGCGGAGCCTTCCTGCAATTGAAATCAAAGATGAAGTTTGGCTCCCGTAGGAGTCCGAATAAGGCTTACCAGCAGTTGGAGTCGGTGACGGAGCCCGGCTCCCGTAGGAGTCCGTGCGGAGTCTTCGTTGCTATAGAAGTTGTGGACGGAGCCTGGCTCCCGTAGGAGTCCGGGCGGAGTCTTCCTGCAATTGAAATCAAAGACGAAGTTCGGCTCCCGTAGGAGTCCGGACAAGGCTTACCAGTAGTTGGAGTCGGTGACGGAGCCCGGCTCCCGTAGGAGTCCGGGCGGAGTCTTCCTTGTTGTAAAAGTTGTGGACGGAGCCCAGCTCCCGTAGGAGTCCGGGCGGAGTCTTCCTTGCTGTAGAAGTTGTGGATGGAGCCCGGCTCTCGAAGGAGTCCGGGCGGAGTCTTCCTTGCTGTAGAAGTTGTGGACGGAGCCCGGCTCCCGTAGGAGTCCGGGCGGAGCGACGGGAGTTCACCAACAATAGTCGAAAGTCGGAAGAGACTTGCAAGGGTCGATCCTGCCAAAAACTTCGATCGAGGATATTTTATACCCAACACTAGTCCCCCTACTTCCAAGTTTGAATTTCGAATGAAAGAAGTACAGAGAGGTTGTCGTAGCCGAAGTTCTCCCCCTGACGTCCGTGCGTGACCGTGGCCGTGCATATGGTCGTTGTTGGGCCCTTCCCACCTTCCGACCTAAAGAGAGCCGGGCCTTCGACTTTGCTCGAATTAGGGCGAGGTTCTCCTCCTGTCCCTGACAGGGCTGTGGGGGTGCGTATGGACGTTGTAGGGCCTCTCCCCTCATTCGGTCTAAGAGAAACCGGGCCTTCAACTTTGCTCAAGTTAGGGCGAGATTCTCCTCCTGTCCCTAACAGGGCCGTGGGGGCACGTATGGGCATTGTAGGGCCTCTCCCCGCATCCGATCTAAAGGAACCGAGCCTTCAACTTTGCTCAAGTTAGGATGAGGTTCTCCTCCTGTCCCTAACAGGGCCGTGGGGGCGCATATGGGCGTTGTAGTGCCTCTCCCTCCATCCGGTCTAAAAGGAACCGGGCTTTCGACTTTGCTCAAGTTAGGGCGAGGTTCTCCTCCTGTCCCTAATAGGGCTGTGGGGGTGCGTATGGGCGTTGTAGGGCCTCTCCCCCCATCCGATCTAAAAGGAATCGGGCCTTCTACTTTGCTCAAGTTAGGGCGAGGTTCTCCTCCTGTCCCTAACAGGGCTGTGGGGGCGCGTATGGGCGTTGTAGGGCCTCTCCCCCCATCCGGTCTAAAAAGAACCGGGCCTTCGACTTTGTCGAGATGAGGTTTCCTTCTCGTTTCCAAGACAATTTGTTTGGATTGTCCTGTGGATGTAGGATAGTACCAAAGACATGCAAATATACAACTTTTAGTTAAAATGAAGTTATTGGTAGTACATTCGTAAGTTCTCCGAGCTCCATGGTCGCGGGAGGTCGGCTCCTCCGAGCTCCTTAAGATAATAAGTTTCAGGCTGGACTACCTCTTTGATCTCGTACGGGCCTTCCCAGTTTGGGGCGAGCTTCCCTCGATCCTGAGGTAGTGAGACGGTGGCTCGTCGAAGCACTAGATCTCCTGCTCTAAAGATTTTGTTCTTGACTCGGGCGTTGTAGTATCGAGCGACTTTCTGTCTGTAGGCTGCCATTCGAACCTGAGCTATCTTCCATCTTTCTTCCAGCAGGTCGAGGTTGGCTTTAAGACTTCACGAATTTTGGTGTTCGTCGAATGCTATGACTCGCACCAATGGGAGTTTAAGCTTAATTGGGATGACGGCCTCCGTACCGAAGGCCAAAGCAAAGGGGGTTTCCCCCGTGGGCAGCCTCTGGATAGTTCGATATGCCCACAGCACATGATAAAGTTCGTCCGCCTAAGTTTCCTTTGCCTTTTCGAGCCTTGTCTTAATCCCCTGCAAAAGGGTTCTGTTAGTCACCTCAGCTTCGCCGTTCGCCTGAGGATGGGCTACCGACGTGAAGTTGTGGGAGATGTTCAGATCTTCGCAGAATTTGGCAAATTTCGCTCCTGCGAATTGCCGTCCGTTATCAGTGATTAGGGTCCTAGGCAGACCGAACCTACACACGATCGACTTCCAGACGAAATCTTGCACTTTTGCTTCTATGATTTTTGCTAGTGGTTCGGCTTCAACCCATTTGGTGAAGTAGTCGATTGCTACAAGGAGGAACTTCCTCTGCCCAGACGTCATAGGAAAGGGGCCAAGGATGTCCATCCCCCACTGCGCAAAAGGCCATGGGGCACTCAAGGGCGTGAGCTCGGTGGTGGGCTGTCTCTGGACGTTAGCATATCTCTGGCATCGATCGCACTTTCTGACATATTCGATCGAATCATGATGCATTATCGGCCAGTAATACCCTTGGCGGAGCAACTTGTGGGATAAAGATCTAGCCCCCAAATGATTTCCGCAGATTCCTTCATGCACTTCCCACAAGGCGTAGTCAGCCTCCGAAGGCCGGAGGCATTTTAAGAGGGGCAAGGAGTATGATCTCTTGTACAATTTTTCCTCATAAAGGATGTACCGGAAGGCTTGGTTCTGGAGCTTCCGAGCTTCTTTCGCATCCTGGGGGAGAACCCCATCCCTGAGATAGATTATCAGGGGGTCGACCCAGCTGGGCTCATGGTCAATCTCCATCACGGGCCGCAACTCTTCTGTACTCGGGCACTTTAGAACTTCAAAGAGAACGCCCTTGGGCAGTTCGATCGGATCCAGCGTTGCCAGTTTGGAGAGAAGGTCAGCCCTGGTATTTTCTGACCTTGGGATCTGTTTGATGTTGAAGCTGCTAAAGGCGGGAACGAGCTCCTTTACCCTCTCAAGGTATTTGGCCATACTGTCCTCCCGCACTTCGTAACTCCGCTGACTTGTCCCACTACTAGTTGAGAGTCACTGTGGACCCGGAGCTGGTCTATTCCCAGCTCTTTGGCGACCCTCAATCCTGCAATCAGAGCTTCATATTCCGCTCCATTGTTTGTTGCGGGAAATTCAAAACGCAGAGCGTACTCCGCGATGATTCCCTCTGGACTAACCAAGATTAGGCCTGCACCCACGCCTGACATGTTGGAAGACCCATCCACATAGAGGGTCCAAAAGCGATCAGGGGGATCCGTTTCTTCTTTGGGAGAGTTCGATCGGGACTTCAAGTCGTCAATTTCGCTTTGTTCAGGTTCAACCTCCTCTGGAATAGTACACTCCACTATGAAATCTGCCAGTATTTGGGTCTTCACTGCTGGCCTGGGTCGATAGTTGATGTCGAATTCTGTGAGCTCGATCGCCCACTTTGCCATCCTTCCAAAGGCGTCCGCCCGGTGCAAAATCGCTTTGATCGGTTGATCAGTGAGCAGTGTCACAGTGTGCCCTTGAAAGTAGGGCCGGAGCCTCCGGGCTGCGATCAACAAGGCGAAAGTCAGTTTTTCTAATTTGGAGTACCTGGTCTCGGCGTCCCTCAAAACACGACTGACGTAGTAGATCGATCGTTGGACCTTCGCCTCTTCTTTGACAAGGACGGCCGCGAGAGCCATGGGAGAGACCGCCAGGTATAAAAATAGTTCCTTCCCAGGCTCCGGCTTTGCCAACAGCGGGGGTGAGGCGAGGTAGCTCCTTAGCTCCTCGAATGCCTGTTGGCACTCAGAGGTCCAACAAAAGTTCTTGGGCTGCTTGAGGGTTTGAAAGAAGGGTAAGCACCGTTCGACCGACCTTGCGACGAAGCGATTCAGGGCCGCTATCCTCCCCGTGAGGTGCTGAACCTCTTTTATTGACTTTGGGGTGGCCATCTCCTGGATGGTGCAAATTTTTTCTGGGTTGGCCTCGATCCCACGCCCCGACACCATGAAGCCCAGGAACTTTCCCGAGGTTACCCCGAAGGCATATTTAGTTGGGTTTAGCTTCATCCTATATTTTCGGAGAGCGTCGAAGGTCTCCTCGAGGTCGATGACGTGATCTCTGGAAGATTTACTTTTTACAAGCATATCGTCCACGTAGACCTCCATGTTATGGCCGATCTGCTCCTTGAAGATTTTGTTCACCAATCGTTGGTAGGTTGCGCCCGTATTTTTGAGGCCGAAAGGCATGACCCTGTAACAGTAAAGGCCACGATTAGTGATGAAAGCGATCTTTTCTTCATCTTCCAATGCCATTCTGATTTGATTGTAGCCGGAGAACGCATCCATGAAGGTGAGGAGCTCATGCCCCGAGGTCGCATCCACCAGTTGATCGATTCTGGGAAGGAGGTAGCTGTCCTTTGGACAGGTCTTATTCAGCTTTTTGAAGTCTATGCACATCCTCCACTTGCCATTTGCTTTTTTGACTAGGACGACGTTGGAAATCCAATCAGGATAATTGACTTTCTTAATGAATCCGGCTTTAAGGAGCTTGTCCACTTCTTCCGCTATCGCCTTCTGGCTTTCCGGTGCATGACTTTGGATTTTTTCTTTCATCGGTCGATGCTTTAGATCGACGGCCAGGCGATGCTCCATGACTTCCGTATCAATCCCTGGCATATCTGTTGGAACCTAAGTGAAAACATCCACATTCCTTCATAGAAAATCAATGAGACGCGTCTGCACCCCCTCCTTCAGGTTGGAGCCGATCATCGCTACATGCTCTGCATTTCCGTCATTCAAAGAGATTGGTACCAGATCTTCAATTGGGGTGCCCCTCTCTTCGGTGAGGTCATCGCGTGCATCCAATCCATCAACGGGATAGGAGTCAGATTGGTCGCTTCCTTGCAAGGCTATGTTGTAGCAGTGCCTGGCCAGGGCTTGGTCTCCCCGAACTTCTCCGATCCCCTGGCTGGTGGAGAATTTCAACTTCAAATGGTAGGTTGACACGATGGCTCGGAGAGCATTGAGGTCAGGTCGGCCAAGGATTGCATTGTAGGCTGACGGCGCCTTCACCACCAAGAAATTCATCAGAGCCCTGGATTGCCTTGGACATCGACCTACGACCACAGTCAAAGTTATCATTCCTTCCGTCGGAACGGCGTCGTCGGTAAACCCTACCAGAGGGGAGCTAATCGATCTCAAGTGGCCATCAAGGATGGACATTCTTGAAAAGGCATCGTAGAACAAGATGTCGGTCGAGCTTCCATTGTCGACGAGAATGCGACGGACATCGTAATTTGCTATATTCATGGAAACTACGACCGTGTCGTTATGAGGGAATTGGACTCCCTGGGCATCTTCTTTAGTGAAGGTTATGGGCTCTTTAGTCTTTTGCCGCTTGGGGGGTACGGGTGGTACGTTGGTTGCTTCCAGTCGGGATCCTCCCGAGATGGTGTTGGCGAAATCCATCGGAGGTCGATTGTCCAGCCACTCTATGCCGGTGACCATTGCCGGAGGATGCAGGGCCCGGAAAACCAGAGGCGGGACCGGGGCCTGAGATATGGCTGCGGAGACCGTGGTTAGCTGTGCGGATGCTTCATGAGAAGAAATCGGGTGAGGACCCAGTGGGGGAAAGGAGGAGCGGGTGTCGGAGAAGATGACCGAAAGCGGCCCCATTGAGCGCTCCTTTAAGAACAAGGATACTGCGAAGACACAGCGTCCTTCCTCTAGCACCAATCCTGTTGGTGCAAAAATCCACTTGCGCTGGAGAAGCTGGAGTCGAGGGAGCCACGGTCGCCACCGGGACCAGCAAAAGAAGTCTAAACCGGAGGTGGGGTTGCTCCGGCAAGACCCTCCGACGCTCAAGTCAGTACTCTGCCTCAACAAGAATGGAGTGCTCGAATAGAAATTTTAGCAGAGTTTTGAGATAGAAAATGGGGCTTATCCAATAACGTATCTGGGGTTCCCCTTTTATAGACGGAGGGGGCAACAGATTGACGGTGACGCCTGTAACTGTCTGGTCGTGGGCCGTCCAGAGTCAGGAAGAATTTATTACGGAGGGTAGTGGAGCGGGATCGTGGCTATCACCATGGCTC
Source organism: Elaeis guineensis (assembly GCF_000442705.2). Lineage (NCBI taxonomy): Eukaryota > Viridiplantae > Streptophyta > Magnoliopsida > Arecales > Arecaceae > Elaeis > Elaeis guineensis. Next base: position 39,391,333 of record NC_025998.2, read on the forward strand.
GCCACGTTGAATCAGTTACGGGGAGTGGAGCGGCGTCCGTTGTCGTGACTCGTCAGGGAGTGGCGGAATCGCATAGAATCCACCGCAGGGAGTAGAGCAGAGTCGTGGCCGTTAATATGGCCTGTCAGGGAGTAATGGAGCTACGCAGGGTCTGCCGCAGGGAGTGGAGCAGAGTCGTGGCCGTTAATACAGCCTGTCAGGGAGTAATGGAGCTACGCAGGGTCCGCCACAGGGAGTGGAGCAGGGTCATGGCCGTTAATACGGCCTGTCAGGGAGTCCAATTTGTCGGCCAAAGTTTGGTTGGAGTTGGTAGCGAGGTCTGGTACCCGCAGGAGTTTGGGCGAGGTCTTCCCGCAGCCAGAATAGAAGACGGAGTCCGACTATCGTAGAGGTCCGGACGCAGTCTACTTGCAGTTGGGGTTGTAGGAGGAGTCCGGCTCCCGTAGGAGTCCGGGCGGAGTCTTCCTTGTAGCAGAAGTTATGGACGGAGCCCGGGTCCCGTAGGAGTCCGGGCGGAGCCTTCCTGCAATTGATTTCAAAGATGAAGTTCGGCTCCCGTAGTAGTCCGGACAAGGCTTTCCAGCAGTTGGAGTCGGTGACGGAGCCCGGCTCCCGTAGGAGTCCGGGCGGAGTCTTCCTTGCTGTAAAAGTTGTGGATGGAGCTCGGCTCCCGTAGGAGTCCGGACGGAGTCTTCCTTGCTGTAGAAGTTGTGGACGGAGCCCGGCTCCCGTAGGAGTCCGGGCGGAGTCTTCCTTGCAGTAGAAGTTGTGGATGGAGCCCGGCTCCCGTAGGAGTCCGGGCGGAGTCTTCCTTGCTGTAGAAGTTGTGGACGGAGCTCGACTCCCGTAGGAGTCCGGGCGGAGTCTTCCTTGCTGTAGAAGTTGTGGACGGAGCCCGGCTCCCGTAGGAGTCCGGGCGGAGTCTTCCTTGTAGTAGAAGTTGTGGATGGAGCCCGGCTCCCGTAGGAGTCCAGGCGGAGTCTTCCTTGCTGTAGAAGTTGTGGATGGAGTCCGGCTCCCGTAGGAGTCCGGGCGGAGTCTTCCTTGCAGTAGAAGTTGTGGACGGAGCCCGGCTCCCGTAGGAGTCCAGGCGGAGCCTTCCTGCAATTGAAATCAAAGATGAAGTTCGGCTCCCGTAGGAGTCCGGACAAGACTTACCAGCAGTTGGAGTCGGTGACGGAGCCCGGCTTCCGTAGGAGTCCGGACGGAGTCTTCCTTGCTGTAGAAGTTGTGGACGGAGCCCGGCTCCCGTAGGAGTCTTGGCGGAGTCTTCCTGTAATTGAAATCAAAGACGAAGTTCGGCTCCCGTAGGAGTCCGGACAAGGCTTACCAGCAGTTGGAGTCGGTGATGGAGCCCGGCTCCCGTAGGAGTCCGGGCGGAGTCTTTTTTGCTGTAGAAGTTATGGACGGAGCCCGGCTCCCATAGGAGTCCGGGCGGAGTCTTCCTTGCTGTAGAAGTTGTGGACAGAGCCCGGCTCCCGTAGGAGTCAGAGCGGAGTCTTCCTTGCTGTAGAAGTTGTGGACGGAGCCCGGCTCCTGTAGGAGTCCGGGCGGAGTCTTCCTTGCTGTAGAAGTTGTGGACGGAGCCCGGCTCCCGTAGGAGTCCGGGCGGAGTCTTCCTTGCAGTAGAAGTTGTGGACGGAGCCCGGCTCCCGTAGGAGTCCGGGTGGAGCCTTCCTGCAATTGAAATCAAAGATGAAGTTCGGCTCCCGTAGGAGTCCGGACAAGGCTTACCAACAGTTGGAGTCGGTGACGGAGCCCGGCTCCCGTAGGAGTCCGGGCGAAGTCTTCCTTGCTGTAGAAGTTGTGGATGGAGCCCGACTCCCGTAGGAGTCCGGGCGGAGTCTTCCTTGCTGTAGAAGTTGTGGACGGAGCCCGGCTCCCGTAGGAGTCCGGGCGGAGTCTTCCTTGCTGTAGAAGTTGTGGACAGAGCCCGGCTCCCGTAGGAGTCCGGGCGGAGTCTTCCTTGCAGTAGAAGTTGTGGACGGAGCCCGGCTCCCGTAGGAGTCCGGGCGGAGCCTTCCTGCAATTGAAATCAAAGATGAAGTTTGGCTTCCGTAGGAGTCCGGACAAGGCTTACCAGCAGTTGGAGTCGGTGACGGAGCCCGGCTCCCGTAGGAGTCCGGGCGGAGTCTTCCTTGCTGTAGAAGTTATGGACGGAGCCCGGCTCCCGTAGGAGTCCGGGCGGAGTCTTCCTTGCAGTAGAAGTTATGGACGGAGCCCGGCTCCCGTAGGAGTCCGAGCGAAGCCTTCCTGCAATTGAAATCAAAGATGAAGTTCGGCTCCCGTAGGAGTCCGGACAAGGCTTTCCAGCAGTTGGAGTCGGTGATGGAGCCTGACTCCCGTAGGAGTCCGGATGGAGTCTTCCTTGCTGTAGAAGTTGTGGACGGAGCCCGGCTCCCGTAGGAGTCCGGGCGGAGTCTTCCTTGCTGTAGAAGTTGTGGATGGAGCTCGGCTCCCGTAGGAGTTCGGGCGGAGCGACGGGAGTTCACCAACAGTAGTCGAAAGTCGGAAGAGACTTGCGAGGGTCGATCCTGCCAAGAACTTCGGCCGAGGGTATTTTATACCCAACAAGTACCAAGTCTAACTTGGATTTTCAATCCAATTAAGTCAAATTAAATTAGATCTAATCTGAATTTAATTAGTACTTAAATTTAATCTCTTACAGACTCCTTGGATCATAGATCAAATTTTGTTCATCTCCGAAATTGAATCTGAACCTCATGTCTAATGCTAGCTAGACATGGTCAACTGTTTGATCCTGTATGATCTATAACTTAATTCTCAATCAAGTTAATCTATTTATTTAATCAAGTCATACACTTTTAAATTAAACATATAGACTTAGGTCAATTCTTTCCTACATCGCTTGACTTTGTGCATGATTTCGTAGGTTCAAACACTAAGTCAGTAGTACAGAACTATTTTCTATACTAATCGAAGTTATCATCAGCAATAGTTTCTGACATCCGGATAGATTGAATATTTACAAGATAATATTCAAGAACCTATGCATATGGTTATCGCATAATTCAACCCTTTAACTCTTTGACTTTGAATGCTCTAGGACGGTCTAGGGATAAACTGTCAACCCTGAAGGATCATCCTCATTGTATTCCAATCTTTCAAATCCATTACATGGATTACCCTGGTTAATATTTTACTAAAATAAAATACAGTAATGCATCAGCTCCTATAATTCAGAGGGATCAATTCTATCTTGATCCACATATAGATTTTGCAAGTACTTGACTGTACCCAATATCCTTCCATCACTGTATTAAAAATATAGATAGTCCGATATCAAAGTACAGTGAGTTGCTTATAAGTCATTATGGTGATCTCAGATCAGAGGGATACTCATGCCCATATGCTTCGTAAGCTACTCTTGACAGTAGAATACTCAACAGGTGAGTCACTTGTTCAGCGATGATGTACTCCTACATCTCACCTGTATGCCATACCAGTGTCTCCACACTCTTTGGTTAAAAGAACAATCAAACTATATGGCACACAACGACCTTCACTCGATAAAAATCATCATTCTTTAATGATGTATCATTTTGTCACGAACATATTTAAAAACTATACGATAAATTTTTTTTTATCGATTACTTTATAGTTCTAAGAATTTCATCACAATACAAGTTCTAGAAAGGAAGATGTAACTTTGTGATGAATGATACCAAAATAATTTTTATTTATTGATAAATAATTCATATACATATTACAAAATGAGCACAATCATCCAAACAATTGGCTTTAAGATACATTTCTCAGCAACTCTCACTTGAACTAAAGTCAATCGGGGTAGTATCTTATACCCATCTTCTACTTATGATCATTGAACTCTTTGATCCCAAGAGCTTTAGTGAAGGGGTCAGTTATATTCTTCTTTCCATCGATCTTTTGAAGCTCGACGTCACTTTGATCCACGATCTCACATATAAGGTGATAGCAATGCAAAATATGCTTGGTATGAGACTTTGGTTCTTTCGCTTGAGCTATGGCTCCAGTACTGTCACAGTACAGAAAACAGGGCCATCAAGAGAGGGTGTAACTCCAAGCTTGATGATGAACTTCCACAACCACACCGTCTCCTTTGCAGCATCAGATGCAGCAATGTATTCTACTTCGCATACAAAATCGACCACAGTATACTGCTTGAAACTCTTCTAGTAAATTGCTTCTCCATTTAAAATAAATATGTAATCTGACACACTTCTACTGCCATCATGGTCTGACTAAAAACTGAAATCAGTGAATCCCATAAGTTTCAAGTTGGTATCCCCATAGATAAGCCATTGCTCCTTAGTATTTCTCAAATACTTAAGGATTATCTTCATAACCTTTCAATGATTTTCATCCAGATCAGACTGATACCTACTCACTATCTCTAGTGAATAGTATTGAAAAATATGTTTTAAAGCCCATCGTCAGTCTGTTGATGATTGTGCTCATACTTATAAATGTATATAAATTTTTATTAATAAAAATTATTTGATATTTTTATCATATTTTATCTTTATTAATTGAACTCCTGTATTGTGATAAAGTCCTTAGAACTATAATTAATTGATAAAAGAAGATTTGTTGTTTAGTCTTTAAAAATTTTCACGATCAAATGATATACTGTTAATAGGACGATAGTAATATCGATTATAGGTTATTGTGTGCTATATGAGTTGGTTGTTCTCTTAATCAAAGAGTGTGAAGATATTGTTATGGCATGTAGATGAAATGTAGGAGTACATTCGCATCAAATGTGACCATTTATCGAGTATTCTGTGTCAATAGTAGCTCGTGAAGGGTATGAATATAAGTGTCCCTCCAACCCGAGATCACCGTGGTGACTTGTAAGTAACTCACTATACTTTAGTGCTGAACCATCTGAGTTTCTAATTCAGTGATGGAAGGATACTGGGTGCAGTCAAGTATTTATCAAGTCAGTATGTGAGTCAAGATAGAATTGACCCCTCTGAATTAGTAGGAGTTATACATCAGTGTATTTCAATTTAGTAAAATCTTGATCAGAATAATCCATGCGATGGATTTGAAAGTTTAAAATATAATGTGATCGACTATATTAGGGTTGACAGTCAAACCCTAGGTCACCTTGAGCATTAGGGTCAAAAAAATAAATTATACAGTAACTATATGCCAGTAGGTTCTAGAATGTTTCTTTGCAATCTTTCGACCTATCCAGACATCAGATCTCATTGCTAGATGGTTACATCGATTAATATAAAAAGCTATTCCTATGCTACTGACTTAGGTTTGAACCTATAGGGTCTCAAACATTAGAAGATTCGATCAGATCTGATGGCTGAAGAGTCCAATTAGATTGTGACTCTGGTGAAGAGTCCCATTGGGACTGAGACTCTAGAGGAGAATCCCATCGAGACTGAGACTCTACTATTAATAAAAAATTAATTAGTAATTAGATTGCTAATTGACTTAATTTGATTGAGTAAAGAGCTTTAGATCAAGTCTAATTGAATTAGATTTAGTGTGACTTATATTAGATTTGATATGATCAAACCTGATTACAAAAAAAATTTGATCCTGATTCGATCAGGACTTGGGCTCAGCTAATTCCTAATTGAGTTAAAAATTTATTAAGATAATTAAACTTCTAATTTAATTAAATTTATTTTTAACATTGGGTTCAAATCAGATTTGATTTGGTTTAGAATTTATTTGAAAATGGAGAGTCCAAGCTAATAGAGACTCTTATCTCTTTATCCTTGTGCCACCCTGGACCCATGCACCTCATCTCAATGCCAAATTGGATTTGGCTTGAGGTTTTTGGCATCAAGAGAGAGAGCTCAATAAGGTTGGGTGGCAAAGTATGATGAGTTATAATCTTATTTCCTACTAAATTTGAATGTGATCCGAATTCGAGATAAGGAGAAAGGAAGGAAAAAGATTTTTTCAAACAAGGAAAGAGATGAGGTGCCAATTATTTTTTTCTTATTTTTCTTGAAGTGTTTTTGAGTGTGTGAGATATCAGATCTCCTCCTCACACCAAATACTATTTTTTGAAAATTTTTGGATGTCAAAAATTATGGTTGGCGTGGACTCTTTGGCGCCCTCTCTTTGACCTAAACCCTAATCCCTATTCTATATAATGGGGGCTCCAATCTTGGATGCCCCATATTAGTTCCTCTTGCAGGTCAAAGGAAGGAGGCACCAATTATTTTTTTCTTATTTTTCTTGAAGTCTTTTTGGGTGTGTGAGATACCAGATCTCTTCCTCACATCAAATACCATTTTTTGGAAATTTTTGGATGCCAAAAATTATGGTTGGCATGGGCACTTTGGTGCCCTCTTTTTGACCTAAACCCTAATCCCTATTCTATATAAAGGGGGCTCCAATGTTGGACGCCCCATATTGGTTCCTCTTATAGGTTTTTTAATTTTTTTAGAGCTCCTTCTCCTCTCCTCTTCCTCCTCTAAAAATAAAATTTGCATCGATCTAATCGATGCTGCCATGCAGATCTAACCGTTAGATCTAACAAACACGATCAAGAAAGTTTAGAAACCATTATCAAACTAAAAACTCTTAATCTTTACTCATCCAATACTTGGAAAGGATCTCCTTCAGGTTGCTCATAGCCACATAAAGTCGTCCGTTCTCTACAGAACATCCACACAAAGATCGGTACAGATCAGGCTCTTTGAGAATGCTAGCTTGCAAGGATCTTGGAGGATGATTTCTTCCTTCTTCTTCAAAAGTCTTGGATGCTCCAAATGAAGAAAAAATCTGGAGGAGGAAGAGGAGAGGATAAAGAGATTTGGAAAAATTAAAAAACCAGCAAGAGGAACTAATATGGGGTGTCCAAGATTGGCGTGGACTCTTTGGCACCCTCTCTTTGACCTAAACCCTAATCCCTATTCTATATAAAGGGGAATCCAATCTTGGACGCCCCATATTAGTTCCTCTTGCAGGTTTCTTAATTTTTTTAGAGCTCCTTCTCCTCTCCTCTTCCTCCTCCAGATCCTCTCTTCATTTGGAGCATCGAAGGCTTTTGAAGGAGAAGGAAAAAATCAGCCTTCAAGATCCTTGTAACCTAGCACTTCCAAAGAGCCTGATCTGCGTTGGTCTTCATGTGGATGTTCTGTAAAGGATGGATGAGCAACCAATCATCAAGCTATTGACGATTGAGCAACCAAATATTGTAATTGATTTGTTAATAAATAAAATATATTTAGCATCTTCATCATAAGCTTTCATCTTCTAATGAACTCCGTTGTTATGATGAAGTCCTTAGGACTATTTAAGTTCGATAAAGAGAAGATTTATCGATTAGTCCTTAAAACTGTTCACGACCAAATGATAGGCTGTTAATAAGGACGACAGCTTCTATCGAGCATAGATCGCTGTAGGCCATATGGGTTGGTTGTCCTCTTAACCAAGGAGTGTGGAGACACTGGTATGGCATACAGGTGAGATGTAAAGGTACATCATCATTGAACGTGACCAACTCCAGAGTATTCTGCTATCGAGAATGTCTCTGATGGGATATAGGTATAAGTGTCCCTTAGACTTGAGATCGCCTCAGTGACTTGCAAGCAACTCACTGTGCTTTGGTACTGGACTAACTGAATTTCTAATTCAGGAATGGAAGGCTTCTGGGCACAGTCAAGTACTTGCGAAGTCAGAGTATGATCGAGATGAGATTGACCACTCCAAGAGTTGGAGAAGAATGAGTCGCTGTATTTCAATTTAGCAAAATCTTGGCCAGGGTAATCCATCAGATGGATTTGATATTTTGAAATACAATGTGGACAACCTGATCAGAGTTGACAGTTGAACTCTGGGGTGTCCTATGATCATTTTGGTCAAGGAGATGAATTATATGAAAACTATATCCGCATGGATTCTAAGGATGTTGTTCTACACATTCGACCTATCCGATCGTCGGGTACCATTGCTAGATGGTCACTTCGATTGGTACAGAAATTTATTTCTATGCTACCGGCTTAGGTTCGGACCTATGAGGTCACACACATTAGAGTTCATGATCCGATCAGATGGTTGATCAATGATTAAGAATCGTTCTAGGGTTAAATGATCAATACGATTGACATTTAACCCAATACAAGTGTTGCAGGAGGATCGATTAGCAATTCGATTGCTAATTGGCTTAATTTGATTAAGCCAATGGATTGAGATTAAGTCTAATTAAATATGATTTAATTAGATTTATTTTGGACTTGATTTGATCAAGTCCAATTAGTTTATTGGATAAGCCAAGTGCAAGGAAAAACTAGTCCTAGTTCAACTAGGACTTGGGTCAATCTAATTTCTAATTTGATTAGAAAATTAAATCAGATTTAAATCTAATTTAATCTAATTAAATTAGGTTCTTAATTAGGTTAAGACCTATTTTAATTAGGTTGATCTAATTTTGGTTTGATTTGATTTGAGAAACCAAATTAAAACAAGTCATAAGATAGAATCCTAGTAAGACTAGGATTCCACCTTGCGCCACATAAGCCTTCCCCATGCCCTCTCTCTTATTCAACGCCAATCTCCACTTATTTTGTGTGACAAAAGCCCTCTCCCAGGTCTCTCCCACGTTCACAAAAGGTTTCCTCTCTTCTTTCTTACATGGAAGGTGGTTTGGATCAAATCAAAAAGGAATAAGTTTGGATTTCGAATTCTATGAGATAGAGTTTTAGAAATCCAAAACTCTTTCAATTTTGCACCGAATTTATCCAAATTTTTTTTGAAACTTTTATGGCTTTTAGGGTATACATTGTGCACCTTTTTCTGGTAATCCATTCATAAAAATATGGAGGAGGTGCTCAAGAGTTGGGCGTCCCTTAACTTGCCATGTTTGGATAAGCCTTGACTAGGTGTTTGACCTAGACAAGGACTCTATCATATCTCGCTATATAAGATGAGTTTCTTTATAAAATTTTAAGAGAAGACAGAGATTTGGGATACCTTTATCCCATCCAAAAATTAGAGAGAAATACCTTTAGGTCATGGAGATATAAAAGATGCAAGTTAGGGTGTCTAGAGAGAAAAACGTGAAGAAGAAGAGGGTCTTCTTCTAAGTTTTTTGTTTTCATATCTTTCCTCCCTCCATCTTGAGTTTTCTGAGAGCGTCTCAGATCTGAAACTCCTCCTTTTACTTTTCATCTTTGGAAGAGTCCAAATCAAGTAGAAGGAGGCACCTGATCAACCATCAAAGAAGGATCAGCGCAGTACTAGCATACTGTGCTGATTTTCTGAAGCAGGACTTCTGATCGAGATTCGTGGGCTTGTGTGGATGACTCCTAGAGGCCGGACATGTGTGCGGCTTGCAACATCATCCTCAAGCCCAGATCAGCGAGATTAGAGCATCTAACTTGCAAGGTAATAGATCTGATCTATTGTTTAATACATACATTAGATGTGGTATAGAAACATGTTGATATGATCAACATGTAGTTCATGCTATATTTATATATTTTAATTTTTGATTTAATTCTATGTAATAATCATGTAATAGAATCTTAGATCTAGGGATTCTCTGGTTTTAGAAAATAAATTTTGATTTATTTTAGCCTTCCGCTGTATGATCTTGAAAAAGTTTCAAGATCTAACCCTGAAACCCTAGATCTGGTTCCTACAATTGGTATCAGAGCAAGATTCTTTATTACATGATTATTTATACATGCTTAGATTATTTCTTAGATTAGATCTAATTTATAATCTGATTATTAAATCTAAAATTAAAATTTTAGATCAATCACAAACTGCAAGGTTGTCCTGCTGTAAGGTTTACCCCTTACAGTGCAAAGGTTGTCCTAGTTTGTGTAGATCTATCTTTAATCATAAATTTGTTAGATATGATCTAGATTAAATTTATGATTTATTAGATTTAAAAGATATTTAAATTTGAAATAAAATCTCTTTGTTAAAATTTTTTGTGCAAAAAAATTATTTAAAGTTGAAATTGTTTCAATTACATGAACCTGTTTAGATTAGATCTAAAGTAGTTTCATGTTTATTTCACTTGTATCTTGATTGTGAATCAAACATGCAATATGGTTGGTAGAATCATATTGTAAAATTATTTTACAAATATGAAAATTATTTTTTGAAAGGCCAAACCCAACCCTCAGCCCAAAACTTAATTAAGAATTAAGAAGTTGTTTGATTAGGTTCTAGGATTGTGAATTGAAGAACCTAAGACACAAACCATAACACATTGGGTTAATGGGTTAGTGAGAATTAGGTCCATTAATTGGGATTAGACCTATGGTTAGATTAAAGATGGACTTAATTAGAGAATTGACTAAATCTAATCAATTGTTGTCTTAGATTAGGTCAAGGATTCTCTAGATCAATTACAATAGTTATAGTTGGTCAAGTCTATGTCTTTAACGAGAATCAAATGGATTTGATTCTTGGCTAAGCGGTCTAGCACGAACTGTTAGGTTGATCTAATCGAAATTAATTAAATCAGTTGGTGTCTAAGGTAAACCAGACCGGTGGTTTTTAATTGGGAGCTCGCTTACCTGGCCATTTCTGATGGTGTCTAAGGCAAGCTTTGGCAGACCCTCCCACTGATCGAACTTACCTGGCCTCTTGATGAAATTATATTTTGATCGGATCACTTGACTATTCGAGCTGACCCATGTCAGCTAGGTAAATCAGTGTGACTGATTTAGGTGCTCCTAGACCAGCCCTTTTAATGGTCTCCCTTAAGCTGACTTGGTGAAGCCAGTGGGAGGATCATGATAAGCTGATTTATCTGACCTCATCCTCTAAATTATTTAAATCCTCTAAAATTATTAGGTCCTTAAAATAATAAAGTTATGGAGATAACTGAGTCATAGCCTCCCATTAAGGTGTTTGATAATGAGTCCATTAACTCAATAATCATTGCAGACCCAAAGGCCTGGTGCTTGTTGACTAATGGAATTATCACTCATCATATGATGACTTGGAAGTGTCTCTCTAATGGTGGTTAGGTGAGCCAACCAAAGTTGGGCTTAATCATTCGTTGGTTAGATACACCAAGTATGATCATGTTAATGGTTGGACCTAACCGGATCCTTACAGTGGAGGCCAAAGCCTACTGATTAGGTTTCTAGGGCAAAATTAAAATTATTAAAAATTATTTAGAGAAACAATTGGTTATGAACCTACCCTTAGATGTACATGGATTGACCAACCAAAGTTGGGCTTGTGTGCAGTCTAAGTGGATTCTATTACCCGCTAAGGAATTAAGGTAATTCCTCGAGTTGGAGGTAGAGGCTACCAATTCGAATAAAATAGTGAGAGAAACCTTTTGATTAAAGTCCAAATCTTTAGGTTTAATGAATCAATTACTAATTAGGTTATGGTTCTCCTTTGTGCAAATATGGCCACTTCCCTATCACTCCGATCATTGTTGGACAATGATAAGTTGGTGGGATCCAACTTCGGTAGCTGGTACTGAAAGTTGAAGATAGTCCTGGAGCATGAATGGATCATATATGTGATAATGGATCCTGCACCTGAGGAGCCAGCTATCAATGCACGTGGAACAGTCAGAGACACTTACCAGAAGAGGCTCAGTGACTAGACCACGGTGCGCTGTATCATGCTGGCTGCCATGAGTGACAAGTTCAGTCGTAGATTCGAGACGGCTCAGCCAAAGGACATGCTTCAAGTGTTGGAGGATGCCTTTGGCACACCCGATGATGTGGAGAGGCACAAGACTAGTTGTGCCATCTTCAACGCCAAAATACGGGATGGTGCCTCTGTCACTGATCATGTATTGTATATGATCGAGCTGATGGAAAGATTGAGCAAGCTCGGCTTTCCCTTGCATGAGCAGCTTGGAAAAGATGCAATACTGAACTCGCTGCCCAAGTCTTATCTTCCATTCCTCACTCATTATAGAATGACAAAGCCTGAAGAGAACTACCACGGGTTACTGGGGTTGCTTTAGAATTTTGAGAAGGATCACCAACTTTACAAGGAGTCGGTGAACTTAGTGGGAGGTTCGTCTTCTGGTTCTCGACCTTTTGAGAAAGGGAAGAAGAACAAGAAGAAGAAAGTGAAGAAGGTGCAAGTTCAGGCTGGGACATCAGTGCAGAGCCAGACCAAAAAGATCAAGCCTGATAAGAGTCTATTCTACAGGCAAGCACCCTAGATTAGATAGTGTGTCAGATATCTACTTATGGCACTGTAGGCTAGGTCATATAAATAAGAACAGAATAAATAGGTTGACTCAAGAGGAAATCTTTGAAGTCAGTGATTGTGAATCACTTCCAACTTGTGAGTCCTGTCTTCTTGGTAAAATGACCAAGTCACCTTTTACTGAAAAAGGTGAGAGAGCTACTGAGCTCTTGGGCCTAGTACATACTGATGTATGCGGGCCCATGAGCACCAGTGCTAGAGGTGGATATTTCTACTTCATAACTTTCACGGATGACCTATCCCGATATGGATATGTCTATCTGATGAAACATAAGTCGGATTCATTTGAAATGTTCAAACGATTTCGAAGTGAAGTAGAAAAATAAACTAGGAAGAGTATTAAAACTCTTCGATCTGATCGAGGAGGAGAATACCTTTCTAGTGAATTTCTCACATATCTAGGAGAGAATAGGATTCTCTCCCAATGGACTCCTCCAGGAACACCACAGCATAATGGTGTGTCTGAAAGGAGGAATCGGACTCTGTTAGACATGGTCCGATCCATGATGCATTTTGCTAGCTTGCCGATATCCTTCTGGGGATATGCACTCGAATCGGCCTATTATCTGTTAAATAGGGTTTCAAGTAAGTCTGTAATTAAGACTTCATATGAGATATGGACAGGGCGTAAGTCAGTACTTTCATACCTTAGGGTCTGGAGGTGCCCGGCCTATGTCAAACGATTAGTCACAGACAAACTTGGACCAAGGTCTGACAAATGCTCATTCATAGGGTACCCCAAAGAGACAAAAAGATATTTTTTTCTACCATGCTGATGAACAAAAGGTGTTCGTCAGTCTTAAGGCAATCTTTTTAGAAAAAGAGTTCCTTGGTGAAGAAACCGTTGCCTCTAAGGTTGAACTTGATGAAGTTCAACAGGTAGAAGGACCAACACCAATAGCTGAACCTGAGTCGGATATGATTAGATCAGATCTGGAGCCCAATATACCTGCACCATTAAGGCGATCCGATAGAGTACCGCATCAGTCGGACAGATACTACGGTTTCTTGGTCCAGGACGGTGAGCCCATCGAACTTGATAAGAATAATGAGGATCCGATCACCTATATGGATGCAATGCAGAGACCTGATTCTGAGAAATAGCTTGAAGTCATGAAATCCGAAATGGAGTCCATGAAGGTCAACGATGTATGGACATTGGTTGACCCACCTCAAGGGGTTAAACCCATTGGGTGTAAATGGGTCTTCAAAAGGAAGAGGGGCGCAGACGGAAAGGTGGAGACCTATAAAGCCCGTCTGGTCGCCAAGGGGTATAGTCAACGTTATGGTATTGACTATGATGAGACGTTTTCCCCTGTGGCAATGCTCAAATCCATTCGGATAATGCTTGCAATAGCTACCCATCTGGATTATGAGATCTGGCAGATGGATGTAAAGACAGCTTTCCTGAATGGAGAGCTGACTGAAGAGGTGTATATGATACAACCTGAGGGGTTTACATCCACAGATGAGTCCAAGGTGTGCAAGCTTCAGAGATCCATTTATGGATTGAAGCAAGCTTCTCGGAGTTGGAATATGCATTTTGATAAGGTGATCAAGACGTATGGCTTCATTAAGAATGAAGAAGAGCCCTGTTGTGGTATTCCTTGTCTTGTACGTGGATGACATTCTCTTAATCGGAAATGACATCCCCGCACTACAGGGAATAAAAGTTTGGTTGTCATCACAGTTCTCCATGAAGGACTTGGGTGAAGCATCCTACATCCTAGGGATGAAGATCTATAGGGATAGATCTAAAAAGATGCTTGGGTTATCCCAGTTCATGTACATAGACACTGTGCTGAAGAGGTTTAGCATAGAGAATTCCAAAAAGGACTATCTACCGATAGGCCAAGGAATTTTTCTCTCTAAGAAGGATTGTCCGACAACTCCTGAAGAGAGAGAGCGTATGAGTAGAGTCCCATATGCTTCAGCCATGGGATCTATCATGTACGCCATGACATGTACAAGACCAGATGTGGCATACTCACTAGGAGTAGTGAGTAGATACCAATCTGATCCTGGAGAGAATCACTGGAAAGTGGTTAAAGCCATCCTTAAGTATTTGAGAAATACTAAGGATCAATGGTTGGTTTATGGCAAGTCAGATCTGAAACTTGTGGGGTTCACAGACTCCAGCTTCCAATCTGACTATGATGACAGCAGGAGCGTGTCGGGTTATATCTTTACTCTAAATGGTGGAGCCATCTACTGGAAGAGTTTCAAGCAGCATACTGTGGCAGACTCTGTTTGTGAAGCAGAGTACATCGCAGCATCGGATGCTGCGAAGGAAGCTGTATGGCTGAGGAAATTCATCAACGAGCTCGAAGTAGCACCCTCCCTCAATGGTCCAGTCCTACTCTACTGCGACAACACTGGTGCCATAGCTCAGGCGAAGGAACCCAAAGCACATCAGCGGACGAAGCACATCTTGCGCCGCTCCACCTGGTCCGAGAGATCATGGATCGAGGTGACATCGACCTTCAGAAGATCGACGGAAAAGAGAACCTAACCGACCCATTCACTAAAGCCCTTGCGATAAAGGAGTTCGACAATCACAAGTCGAAGATGGGTATTAGATACTATGTCGAGTGGCTTTAGGACAAGTGGGAGTTGTTGGGAAATGTATCCCAAAAAGCCAATCGTCAAGCTATTGACGGTTGAGCAACCAAGTATTGTAATTGATTTGTTAATAAATAAAATATATTTGGCATCTTCATCATAAGCTTTCATCTTCTAATGAACTCCGTTGTTATGATGAAGTCCTTAGGACTATTTAAGTTCGATAAAGAGAGGATTTATCGATTAGTCCTTAAAACTGTTCACGACCAAATGATAGGTTGTTAATAAGGACGACAGCTTCTATCGAGCATAGGTCGCTGTAGGCTATATGGGTTGGTTGTCCTCTTAACCAAAGAGTGTGGAGACACTGGTATGGCATACAGGTGAGATGTAAGGGTACATCATCATTGAACGTGACCAACTTCAGAGTATTCTGCTGTCGAGAATGTCTCTGATGGGATATAGGTATAAGTATCCCTTAGACTTTAGATCGCCTCAGTGACTTGCAAGCAACTCACTGTGCTTTGGTACTGGACTAACTGAATTTCTAATTTAGGAACGGAAGGCTTCTGGGCACAGTCAAGTACTTGCAAAGTCAGAGTATGATCGAGATGGGATTGACCACTCGAAGAGTTGGAGAAGAATGAGTCATTGTATTTCAATTTAGCAAAACCTTGGACAGGGTAATCCATCAGATGGATTTGATATTTTGAAATACAATGTGGACAACCTGATCAGAGTTGACAGTTGAACTCTGAGGTGTTCTATGATCATTTTGGTCAAGGGGATGAATTATATGAAAACTATATCCGTATGGGTTCTAAGGATGTTGTTCTACACATTCGACCTATCCGATCGTCGGGTACCATTGCTAGATGGTCACTTCGATTGGTACAAAAATTTATTCCTATACTACCGGCTTAGGTTTGGACCTATGAGATCACACACATTAGAGTTCATGATCCGATCGGATGGTTGATCAACGATTAAGAATCGTTCTAGGGTTAAATGATCAATACGATTGACATTTAACCCAATGCAAGTGTTGCAGGAGGATCGATTAGCAATTCGATTGCTAATTGGCTTAATTTGATTAAGCCAATGGGCTGAGATTAAGTCTAATTAAATATGATTTAATTAGATTTATTTTGGGCTTGATTGGATCAAGTTCAATTGGTTTATTGGATAAGCCAAGTGCAAGAAAAAACTAGTCCTAGTTCAACTAGGACTTGGGTCAATCTAATTTCTAATTTGATTAAAAAATTAAATCAGATTTAAATCTAATTTAATCTGATTAAATTAGATTCTTAATTAGGTTAAGACATATTTTAATTAGGTTGATCTAATTTTGATTTGATTTGATTTGAGAAACCAAATTAAAACAAGTCATGAGATAGAATCCTAGTAAGACTAGGATTCCACCTTGCGCCACATAAGCCTTCCCCACGCCCTCTCTCTTATTCAACGCCAATCTCCACTTATTTTGTGCGACAAAAGTCCTCTTCCAGGTCTCTCCCATGTTCACAAAAGGTTTCCTTTCTTCTTTCTTACATGGAAGGTGGTTTGGATCAAATCAAAAAGGAATAAGTTTGGATTTCGAATTCTATGAGATAGAGTTTTAGAAATCCAAAACTCTTTCAATTTTGCACCGAATTTATCCAAATTTTTTTTGAAATTTTTGTGGCTTTTAGGGTATACATTGTGCATATTTTTTTGGTGATCCATTCATAAAAATATGGAGGAGGTGCTCAAGAGTTGGGCATCCCTTAACTTGCCATGTTTGGATAAGCCTTGACTAGGTGTTTGACCTAGACAAGGACTCTATCATATCTCTCTATATAAGATGAGTTTCTTTAAAAAATTTTAAACAAAGATATATATTTGAGAGACCTTTGTGCCATCCAAAAATTAGAGAGAAAGACCTTTGGGTCGTGGAGATATAAAAGATGCAAGTTAGGGTGTCTAGAGAGAAAAACGTAAAGAAGAAGAGGGTCTTCTTCTAAGTTTTTTGTTTTCATATATTTCCTCCCTCCATCTTGAATTTCCTGAGAGCGTCTCAGATTTGAAACTCCTCCTTTTACTTTCCATCTTTGGAAGAGTCCAAATCAAGAAGAAGGAGGCACCTGATCAACCATCAAAGAAGGATCAGCGCAGTACTAGCATACTGTGCTGATTTCCTGAAGCAGAACTTCTGATCGAGATTCGTGGGCTCGTGTGGACGACTCCTAGAGGCCGGATGCATGTGCAGCTTGCAACATCATCCTCAAGCCCAGATCAGTGAGGTTAGAGCATCTAACTTGCAAGGTAATAGATCTGATCTATTGTTTAATACATACATTAGATGTGGTATAGAAACATGTTGATATGATCAACATGTAGTTCATGCTATATTTATATATTTTAATTTTTGATTTAATGCTATGTAATAATAATGTAATAGGATCTTAGATCTAGGGATTTTTTGGTTTTAGAAAATAAATTTTGATTTATTTTAGCCTTCCGCTGTATGATCTTGAAAAAGTTTCAAGATCTAACCCTGAAACCCTAGATCTGGTTCCTGCAGGATCTTGGAGGATGATTTCTTCCTTCTTCTTCAAAAGTCTTGGATGCTCCAAATGAAGAAAAAATCTGGAGGAGGAAGAGGAGAGGATAAAGAGATCTGGAAAAATTAAAAAACCAGCAAGAGGAACTAATATGGGGTGTCCAAGATTGGCATGGACTCTTTGGCACCCTCTCTTTGACCTAAACCCTAATCCCTATTCTATATAAAGGGGAATCCAATCTTGGACGCCCCATATTAGTTCCTCTTGCAGGTTTTTTAATTTTTTTAGAGCTCCTTCTCCTCTCCTCTTCCTCCTTCAGATCCTCTCTTCATTTGGAGCATCCAAGGCTTTTGAAGGAGAAGGAAAAAATCAGCCTTCAAGATCCTTGTAACCTAGCACTTCCAAAGAGCCTGATCTGTGTTGGTCTTCATGTGGATGTTCTGTAAAGGATGGATGACTTCATGTGGCTACGAGCAACCTAAAAGAGATCCTTGCTAAGCATTGGACCAGTAGAGATTGAGAGTTTTTAGTTTGGTAACGATTTCTAAACTTTCTTGATTATGTTTGTTAGATCTAACAATTAGATCTGCATGGTAGCATCGATTACATTGATGCAAATTTTATTTTTAGATCTCCTGTGCATGTTAAATCATAGTATTTATCTTGGTATGATAGTCTAGATTAGATTTTATGTATATAATTTAGATTAAATTATTTAATCTTATAGTTTTGTTGCATAAAATTTTTTAAATTGCATGCATAGCACTGCCAGTATTTTCTTCAATTGATATCAGAGCCATGTTCTTTATGATGTGATTTAATATGCTATTAGATCTGATAATGTGTCTTTAGATCTGATTGTTTGCTATTTAGATTAGATCTAAATATATTTTATTTTTAGATCTGATTATTTATATGATAGATTAGATGATCTAAGTAGCAAAGTATTCGAATTGGATAATCACCAGACCGTCCCATCATAGGAGCAAGTAGGGTTACATGACCCTCTCCTCTCATTCAATGGGGTGCTCTTATGGTGTGTAGGGATGCCACTATGAGGTCCCATGAAGAAGAAAGCAAAAAGAGAAAAACTTACTTTCTTGCAAAATCCATGATATTGAAATCTTAGGATCTGTTGTATGTGATACAAGTTGCATAGAAAATTAATTACATCCAATCTTCATAATCAAAATTATTTTGATTTAAAATCATAAAAATTTAGATTTGATCTAAAAAATTTACATGAGAAATTAGTTCAAAATCTAAACCATGTTGATGCAAAAATTTAATTAAAAATTAAGTGTTGAATTGATTAGATCTAGAATTGTGATTTAAAATCTAATGACATTGCATAAAATATGAGGTATGGTTTAGCTCAAATCAGGTCCTTTTAATTGGATTAGACCTAAAGTTAGAATCAAAGAGTTAATTTACCATATAGAGAAATTGATTAAGTCTAACCAAATATTGAATTAGATTAATCAAGATTTTTCTAATACAATAGTTATAGATGGTCAAGTCCATATCTTTGATTAAACCAAATAGACCTTGATTGTCGCTCAGTAGTTGAACCCGAATCATTAAGTTGATCCAATCGAAACTAATTAACCAATTGGTGTCTAAGGTAAGTTTGATATTTTGACTGATGGTTTTTAATTGGGAGCGGCTTATCTAGCCATTTTGATGGTGTCAAAGGCCAGCTTAGCAGACCCTCCCACCAATCTCACTTACCTGGTCAATTTGATGAATTATATTTTGAATAGATTATTAAGAGATTCGAGTTGACCCATGCCATTAAGGTTGATCAGTGTGACTGATCCAGATGTCATTTCAATCAGCATTACTCTAATCTAATTCAATGACTTGGTGAAGTTAGTGGGAGGATTGCGGTTTGCTGATTGATATCTTCTCTTCTCTTCTCTTCCCTTAATTTATAATTAATTTTTTTAAATTATTAGATCTCTTAAATGAGATAGTTATGGTGATAATTAGATTATAGCTTCTTATTAAGATGAATGGTAATGGTTATGTTATTTTTTATTAACATTGCAAGCGCCATCCGTCTGATATTTTTCTGAATGATGGAATTATCATTCATCATATGATGACTCTGATGTACTATCTGATGAATGATTGAATTGGTCGAGCCTTACTCGGGTCTGATCATTCATTAGTTAGAATCACTAAGTAGGTTCATGTTAATGGTTTGACCTAATCAAAAATTTCAGTGGAGGTCCATCGCTTACTGAAATAAAATCTGGGATGAAATTAATTACTAAAAATTATTTAAAAAAATAATTGATTAAAAATCTACCCATAGATACATATGGATTGGTCAAGCCATACTCAGGCCTATATGTAATCTGTGTGAATTCTAGTACCTACTAAGAATTAAGATAATTCCTCGAATTAGAGGTAGAGACTACCAATTTGTATAAAATAGTAGAAAAATCTTTAGATTAAAGTTCATATCTTTAGGCTTAATTAATTTATACACTGATTAAGTTTTGATTTTTTTTTATGCAGATATGGTCTCAAACTTGTCGCTCCGATCATTATTAGACAGTAATAAGTTATCGAGATTAAATTTTAATAATTGGTATCAAAAACTTAAAATCATCCTAGAGCATGAATGGATTTTGTATGTCATCACAGATCCAGCACCTAAGGAGCCCGCTCCTAACACTCGTGGCATAGTTAAAAATACTTATTTGAAGTGGCTTAACGATCGCACCATGGTGTGTTGTATTATGCGGGCCTCCATGAACGATGAGTTCAGCCGAAAGTTCGAAGAGGCTCAGTCGAGGACATGCTCCAAGTATTGAGAGAGTTCTTTGACACTCCCAATGATATTGAGTGGCACAAGACTAGTTACACCATTTTCAATGCTTGGATGAGGAAGGGAGCATCGATCACCGATCATGTATTGTACATGATCGAACAGATCGAGAGACTAAGCAAGCTCAACTTTTTCTTGCATGAATAGTTGGAGAAAGATGCGATCCTGAACTCCCTGTCTAAATCCTACCTATTATTTCTTAGTCATTTTAGAATGATGAAGCCTGTAGTCAACTACCACGATCTATTGGAGTTGCTACAGACTTTTAAGAAGGATCACCAACTTCACAAGGAGACGATGAATATAGTGGGAGGATCTTCTTCAGGTGGACATCATCTCTTTAAGAAAGAAAAAAAGAAGAAGAATAAAAAAGTGCAAAGTGCTGGGAGTCAGACCCAGAAGTTCAAGCTCAAAGCTGACCAAAGTCAGGCAGAGTGCTTTTACTACAAAAAGCAGGATCACTGAAACAGGAACTATCCTTAATACTTAGCTTCCCTTGACCCGAACAGGCCAAAGAAGAAGAAGCAATCGGTTGCTGGACAAAGTACTTATATGATAACACTTTGTAACTTCTCTATTTTTGATATAATGATCTAGGTATTGGATACCGATAGCCCTATTAATATTTGCAATTCATTGCAGGGTCTTCAGATCAGTGAGAGATTTGAAGACGATAAGAGATTCCTGAACATTGGAGATGAAAGATTAGTTTCAGTTCTAGCTTTAAGAATTATCAAGCTTGTATTAGAGTCTTATTTTATTGTTCTAAATGAATGTCATTATTGTCCCAATTTTCTTTTAAATGTTATTTCTATAGAACTTTTGACCAAATCAAATTATGAAATATCAATAAAAAAAATTATAATATCATTTTGAATGGTATTACTATAATGCGTGGATAGTTGAACAATAGTATCTATGTTGTATCTAAGCCTAATGTAATATACATTTCTAATAAATGTCCTAGAATAGTCAATATTACGGATGCCTACCTTTAGCATTACAGGCTAGATCATATCAACAAGAATAGGATGAATAAATTAGCTAAAGAAAAAATTCTTGACAACAATAATTATGAATCATTATCAATTTGTGAGTCTTGTCTGCATGGAAAGATGACCAAGTCACCTTTTACTAGAAAAGATGAACGAGCAAGTGATGTTCTGGGTTTGGTACATACTGATATATGTGGATCCATGAGCACAAGTGTCAGAGGAGAGTACCACTATTTCATTACATTCACAGATGACTTATCTAGGTATGGGTATATTTACTTAATGAAATATAAGTTCGAATCGTTCGAAATATTCAAATAATTCTGTAATGAAGTAGAAAAATAAACTAAAAAAAATATTAAAACTCTTCGATCTGATTAAGGGGGTGAATACCTTTTCAATAAATTTCTGATATATCTAGGAGAGAATGAGATTCTCTCATAATGGGCCCCTCAATAGACACCATAGTATAATGGTATCTCAAAAAAAAAAAGAATCAAATCTTGTTGGACATAGTTTGGTTCATGATGGGGTTTGCAAGTCTACCGATCTTTTTTTAGAGATATACACTTGAAACAGTTTGTCTTATGCTTAATAATACTTCGAGCAAGTCAGTTAGTAAAACATCATATGAGATATGTCAGGGCATAGGCCGAATCTCACTTACTTAAAGGTCTGAAGATGTCCGACTTATATTAAATGATTATAAATTGATAAGTTCGGACCTAGGTCTGATAAGTATAATTTTATAGAGTATCCCAAGAAAATGAAGAGATATTACTTTTATCTCCCTGCGGAACAAAAGATATTTGTCAGAAGTAAGGCATACTTTTTGAAAAAGAAGTTCCTTAGTGAAGGAATAAGTACCTTTAAAATCGAGCTTGATGAAGTTTGACAAGTAGAAGAATCGACACCAGTGATTGAGTCTGAACTGGATTTGATAAGATCAAACCTGGAGTTCAATATACAAACATCCTTAAGGCGATCTGATAGAGTACCGCATCATCAAATAGATACTTAGGTTTCTTAATCCAGGATGGAGATCCTATTGAGCTCGATGAGACAATGAGGATCCAATCACCTACATGGATGCGATGCAGAGGTCCGACTCTGAGAAATGGCTTGAAGCTATGAAATTCGAAATGGAGTCCATGAAGATCAACAATGTATGGACATTAGTTGATTCACCTGAAGGGGTAAAATCTATAGGGTGTAAATGGGTCTTTAAAAAGGAAAGAGGTGCAGATGGAAAGGTGGAGACCTATAAAGCCTGTCTAGTTGCAAAAGGATATCGTCAACATTATGGTATTAACTATGACGAGATGTTTTCTTCTATAGCAATGTTCCAATCCATTCGGATTATGCTTGCGATAGCAGCATACATGGACTATGAAATCTGACAAATGGATATGAAAACAGCTTTTTTAAATGGAGAGCTGCAAGAAGAGGTGTATATGATATAGCCTGAGGGTTTCACATCCACAGATGAGTCCAAAGTGTGCAAGCTTTAGAGATCCATCTATGAATTGAAGCAAGCATCTACGAGTTGGAACATGCATTTTGATAAGGTTATCAGAACGTATGGCTTCGTTAGAAATAGAGAAGAACCTTGCATTTACAAATAGATAAATAACTCTGTGGTTGTATTCCTTATTCTGTATGTGGATGATATTCTCTTAATCAAAAATGACATCCCTGCATTACAAGAAATAAAAGTCTGGTTATCATCTCAGTTCTCTATGAAGGACTTGGGAGAAGCATCCTACATCCTTGAGATGAAGATCTATAAAGATAGATCGAAAAAGATTGCTTGGATTGTCTCAGTCCATGTATATAGACATCATGCTGAAGTGGTTTAGCATCAAAAATTTCAAGAAAGGCTATCTCTCGATATGCCATAAAATTTTTCTCTCGAAGAAGGATTATCCGATAACTTCTTAAGAGAGAGAGCATATGAGTAGAGTTTCATATGCTTCAGTAGTAGATTCTATGATGTACGTCATGACATGTACAAGATCAGACGTGGCATACTCACTAGAGGTAGTAAGTAGAAACCAATCTGATCTAGGAGAGAACCACTGGAAGGTCGTAAAGATTATCCTTAAGTATTTAAGAAGTATTAAGGACCAGTGGCTTGTTTATGGTGAGACTGACTTGAAACTAGTGGAGTTTACTGACTCCAGCTTTCAGTCAAATGATGATGATAGCCAGAGTGTGTCGGGTTATATTTTTATCTTGAATGATGGAGCAATATGCTGAAAAAGTTTCAAGCAACATATTGTGACTGACTCTTTTTGCGAGACAGAGTATATCGCGGTATCCAATGCTGCGAAGGAAGCTGTATAGTTGCGAAAGTTCATCAGTGAGCTCGAAGTGGCACCCTCCGTCAATGGTCCTATTCTGTTATACTGCAACAGCACTGGAGCCATTGCTCAAGCCGAGGAGCCGAAATCCCATCAGCATACCAAATATATTCTACACCACTACCACCTTATCTGGGAGATCATGGATCGAGGTGACGTTGACCTTTAGAAGATCGATGGAAAAGAGAACCTAGCTAATCTATTTACTAAAGCTCTTGAAATCAAGGAGTTCAATGATCACAAGTCGAAGATGGATATACGATACTGTACTGATTGGCTTTAGTCCAAGTGAAAGTTATTGAAAAATGTATCCCAAAATCAATCATCAGTCTGTTGACGATTATGCTCATACTTGTAAATGTATATAAATTTTTATTAATAAAAGTTATTTAGCATTTTCATCATATTTTGTCCATCTTAATTGAACTCCTATATTGTGATGAAGTCCTTATGACTATAATTAATCGACAAAAGAGGATTTATCGTTTAGTCCTTAAAAGTGTTTGCAATCAAATGATATACTGTTAATAGGACGATAGTAATATCGAGTATAGGTCATTGTGTGCCATTTGAATTGATTGTCCTCTTAACCAAGGAGTGTGGAGACACTGTTATGGCATGCAGATGGAATGTAGGAGTACATTTGCATCGAATGTGACCATTTACCAAGTACTCTGCTGTCAAGAGTAGCTCATGAAGGGTATGGGTATAAGTGTCCCTTCGATCTGAGATCACCATGGTGACTTGTAAGCAACTCACTATACTTTAGTGTCGGACCATCTGAGTTTCTAATTCAACGATGGAAGGATACTGGGTGTAGTCAAGTACTTATCAAGTCAGTGTATAAGTCAAAATAAAATTGACCACTCTGAATTAGTAGGAGTTATACATCAGTGTATTTCAATTTAGTAAAATCTTGACCAAGGTAATCCATACGATGGATTTGAAAGGTTGAAATACAATATGATCGACTATATTAGGGTTGACAGTCAAATCCTAGGTCATTTTGAGCATTAGGGTCAAAAAGATGAACTATACGAGAACCATATGCCAGTAGATTCTAGAATATTGCTTTGCAATCTTTTGACCTATCCAGACATCGGGTCCCATTGCTAGATGGTTACATCTATTAGTATAGAAAGTTGTTCCTATGCTATCGACTTAGGTTCAAACTTATGAGGTTACACACATTAGAAGATTCAGTTAGATCTGATGGTTGAAGAGTCCAATTAGATTGTGACTCTGATGAGGAGTCCCACTGGGATTGAGGCTCTGGAGGAGAGTCCCACTGGAACTAAAACTAGAACTCTACTATTAATGAAGAATTAATTAGTAATTAGGTTACTAATTGACTAAATTTGATTAAGTAAAGAGCTTTGGATCCAGTCTAATTGAATTAGATTCAGTTTGATTTTGATTAGATTTGATATGATCAAACCTGATTGCAAGAAAAATTTGATCCTGATTCGATCAGGACTTGGACTCAGCTAATTTTTAATTGGATTAAAATTTATTGAGATAATTGGGCTCCTAATTTGATTTGGTTCATTTATAATATTGGGCTCATGTCAAATATCATTTTCTAAAAATTTTTGGATGCCAAAAATTATGGTTGGCATGGACTCTTTGGTGCCCTCTCTTTGACCTAAATCCTAATCCCTATTCTATATAAAGGGGGCTCCAATCTTGGACGCCCCATATTGGTTCCTCTTGCTGGTTTTTTAATTTTTCTAGAGCTCCTTCTCCTCTCCTATTCCTCCTCCAAATCCTCTCTTCATTTGGAGCATCCAAGGCTTTTGATGAAGAAGGAAAAAATCAGCCTCCAAGATCCTTGCAAGTTAGCACTTCCAAAGAGCCTGATCTGCACCGATCTTCATGTGGACGTTCTGTAGAGGTCGGATAACTTTGTGTGGCTGCAAGCAATCTGAATGAGATGCTTTCCAAGCATTGGACTAGCAAAAATCAAGAGTTTTTAGTTTGGCAATGATTTCCAAACTTCTTTGATCGTGTTTGTTAGATCTAACGGTTAGATCTGCGTGGCAGCATCGATTAGATCGATGTAAGTTTTATTTTCATATCTCATGTGCATATTAAATAATATTATTTATCTTAGCATGGTAGTCTAGATTAGATTTTATACATATAATTTAGATTAAATTATTTAATCTTATAGTTTTACTGCATAAAATTTTTGAAATTGCATGCATAGCACTGCTAGTATTTTCTTCAAATAGGCTACTTTCGATCTCATACATGTTATAGCGTGCATGATACATCCCACTATCAAAGCATATGAAATCCTACTCTTACGCTCTCTCTCCTGAGGGATTGTCGGACAATCCTTCTTGGAGAGAGTAATTCCATAGCCTATCGAAAGATAATCTTTCTTGAAATTCTTCATATTGAACCATTTCAACATAGTATCGATGTACATAGATTGGGACAATCCAAACAACTTTCCAGATCTATCTCTATAGATCTTTATCCCTAGGATGTAGGATGCTTATCCCAAATTCTTCATGGAGAACTGTAATGAGAGCCATAGCTTTACACTTTGCAAAGCTAGAATATCATTTTCTATTAACAGTATGTCATCTGCATACAGTACAAGAAAAATGACTATAGAATTATTAACCCATTTATAGATGCAAGGTCCTTCTCCGTTCCTAACAAAACTATATATTTTGATCACTTTATCAAAATACATGTTTCAACTCCTAGATGCCTACTTCAGTCCATAGATGGACCTATTTAGTTTGCACACCCTAGATTCGTCTGTGGATGTGAACCCTTCAGGTTGTATCATATACACCTCTTCTTTCAACTCTCCATTAAGAAAAATGGTTTTGACATCTATTTTTCAGATCTTATAATTTAAGTATACTGCTATTGGAAACATAATCCAGATGGATTTGAGTATTGCCACAGTTGAGAATACCTCATCATAGTCAATACCATAACATTGACAGTAACCCTTGGCAACTAGACGGGCTTTATAGGTCTCCACCTTTCTGTCCGCACCTCTTTTTCTTTTGAAAATTCAATTGCACCCTATGAATTTTATTCCTTCGGATAGATCAACTAGTATCCATACACCATTGATCTCCATGGACTCTATTTTGGATTTCACGATCTCAAGCCACTTTTGAGAGTCGGGCCTTTATATGACTTCCATATAGGTGATCGGATACTCATCGTTCTCATCTGTTCGATAGGATCACCATCTCGGATCAAAAAATCATAATATTTGTCTGGTTGATGCGGTACTCTACCAGGTCTTCTTAATGGTGTCTCTATAGGCTCTGAATTCAATTTTCCAATCAAATTTGATTTTGTATATGCCAGTTTTTCTACCTCATGAACTTCACCAAGTTCAATTTTGCTGGTATTAGTTTCTTCTCCAAGAAACTCTTTTTTCAAAATGATTGCTCTATTGCTGACAAATATTTTTTGTTCTTCAGCGAGATAAAAGTAGTATCCTTTAGTTTCTTTTGGATACCCTATGAACAAGAATTTATCGAACTTTAGTCCAAGCTTATTTGTCTTTAAATGCTTTACATAATCTAGACACCCAAAATCCTAAGATATGAGAGCACTGGCCTACACCCTGTCCATATCTCATATGGAGTTTTATTGATAGACTATAGCAGGCAGTTTCAAGAGTGTATCCTTAAAAAGAGATTGACAGATTTGCAAACCCCATCATGAACCAAACCATATCTAATAGAGTTTGATTCCTTCTTTTTGACACCCCATTATGTTGTGGTATTCCAGGAGGGGTCACTATGAGAGAATCCCATCCTCCTCAAGATATGTCAAAAAATCACTGGTGAGGTATTCATCTCCTTGGTTTGATCGAAGAGTTTTAATACTCTTCTCAGTTTATTTTTCTACTTCACTATGAATCGTTTGAATATTTCAAATGATTCAGATTTGTGCTTCATAAGGTAGATGTACCCATACCTTGATAGATCGTTTGTAAATATAATAAAATAATAATTTCCTCCTCTGGCAACTATGTTTATGGGTCTATATACATCATTATGTATTAGACATAGAACATCATTGGCTCATTTATTTTTTTCTTTAAAAGGTGACTTGATTATCTTACCAAGTAGATAGAATTCACAGATCGATAATGATTCATAATCATTAATTTTAAAAACACCCTCCTTAATTAACCTGTCTATCCTATTCTTATTCACATGACCTAGTCTACAATGCCAAAGGTAGGAATCACTGACATTATCTATCCTAGGATGTTTATTCGATATGTACATTACACCAACAGACTGTGATAATATATATATATATATATATATATATATATATATCATATTTTAATTATTCACGTATAATTGTAGTATCATTCATAATGATATTACAAAAGTCATCTTTTATTAAAAACTTAAAATTAAATTTGACCAAAAGGTCTATAGAGATGACATTCATAAAAAAAAAAGGACAATAATGACACCTATTTAACATGACACGATTGGACTTGAAAACAAGCTATATGTTCCTAATGCTAGAACTGGAACAAAGCTTTCATTTCCAACATTCAAGAACTGCTCGCCTTCTCTAAATTTTCTACTGCCCTACAGTCTCTGTAGTAAATTGTAAATATTAATCAGACTTTCGGTATCCAATACCCAGATAGTAGTATCACAAACAGAGAAATTATAAGGAGTTATCATATAAGTATCTTATGAAGCAATCGATTGCTTGTTTCTCTTGTTCTTTGACCTGTTTGGATCAAGGAAAGCTATATATGTCGGATAATTTTTTTTCTAATGATTCAGCTTCTTGCAAAAGAAGCATTCTACCTATCTCTTGTTGACTTTTGACTTTTTGCTCTGCTTTGGCTTGGAATCGGTGGCATGATTTTTCTGCACCTTCTTTTTCTTTCCTCTCTTAGAGGATTGACGATCTGTAGACGAACCTTCGACTACATGCACCAGCTCCTTCTGGAGCGATGGTCCTTCTCTAATGTCTGCAGCAATCCTAGTAAATCATGATAGTTCACTATAGGCTTGATCATTCGATAATGACTCAAGAAGGGTAGATAGGATTTCGATAGCGAGTTTAGTATAGCATCCTTATCTAACTGTTCATGTAACGAAAAGTCAAGTTTACTTAAATATTCAATTTACTCGATTATGTATAATATATGATCAGTGACTGACGTCTCCTCTCGCATATGGATATTGAATACAGTGCAGGAGATTTTATGTCTCTCCTCATCCTCAGGGGTGTCGAAGGACTCATACAATATTTGAATCATATCCTCTGGTTGTGCATCCTCAAACTTACGATTTAGTTCATCATTCATGGCTACCCTCATAATGCAACGCACCATCATATGATCATTGACCCACTTCAAGTAAATGTCTCTCGCAGCATGGGATGCATTGGCAGTAAGTTCTTCAGGTGGTGGATCCGTAAGCACATATAGGATCCTCTCGTGCTTCAGAACAATCTTCAACTTCCGATATCAACTATCAAAATTGGATCTGGTAAGCTTGTCGCTATCAAATAGCGAACAGAGCGATAGTGTGTTGACCATAGCTGAAAAAAAGAAACATCAATCTATTAGTATATGAATTATTTTAAACCTAAAGATATGGACTTTAGTTTAAAGATTCTTTCACTATTTTATACGAATTGGTAGCCTCTACCTTCAATTTGAAAAATTATATTAATTTTTTAACAGATACTAGAATCCACACAGACTATATTCGGGCTCGAGTGTGGCTTGACCAATTCTAGTGCACCATGGGTAAGTTCCTAATCAATTATTTCTCCAAACAACTTCTAACAATTAGGTTTTGTCCAAGGCTTCTCTTCAACAAGTGTGAGACGTCTCCACTGAAAATTCTGATTAGATCTAACCATTAACATGACTACACCAAGTGCATCTAGCAAACGAATGTCCAGATTCGAGTATGGCTCAACCAACCTGAGCATTGATCTGAAGGGCACAACAAGATGGTCATTTGATGAATGATAATTCCAATACCCAATAGATACCAGGTGTGTGACGTCTCCAATGCCTATTTAGAATATTGGACTTATTATCACGCACCTTAATGGAAGGCTATGAACTAGTTATCTCTATAACTGTATCATTTTAAGGACCTAATAATTTAAAAAAATTGATTTAATGATTTGAGAATAAGAGAAAAAATTGATCTGCAAGTCATAAATCCTCCTACTGACTTCATCAAGTCATAAAGAGGACTTTATACAAGCTGATTTAAAGATACCTAAATCAGTTATATTGATTTATCTTAGTGACATAAGTCAGCTCGAATCGATTAATGATCTAATCAAAACATAATCTACCATGTTGGTCAGGTAAGTGAGATCGGTGGGAGGGATACGTCATTAACTCATCATAGATGCCATCTAGGTGAGTAGCTCCCAATTAATGACCATCGATCAAAACTGTCAAACTTATCTTAGATACTAACTGGTTAATTAGTTTCGATTTGGTTCACTAGAAGATTCTAGCTCAACCATTGAGCCATGATCATGATCCATTTAGTAAGGTCAAAAATATGGACTTAATCAAGTTTCAACTATTGAGGTTGATTTAGAAAAATTCTGACCTAATCTAATTCAACTCTTGATTAGATTTAATCAATTTTTTTTATTTAGTTCATATATTTTTAATCCTAGATCTAACCCATTATGAGGACTTGATTCATGCTAATCCATTGTCCATTGATTTATATGGTATCTTAAAATTTTCAATTCTTAAATCTAGATCTTTTTAAAATTTAATTCGAAATTAAATGTATGAAACATGAGTTTTAGTTTGCAGAACTATTTTACTAAGATTTTAAGTAAATCATACCATATGTTTTATATCATAAAAATTAATTTTCACATCAATGTTTAACAATTAAATATGCATAAGTATGATCTAAACTTCATATATACATCACATGAATCATGATAACTTTTAGATCCCTACTAATTATATCTAATGTAACATGCTATTCTGATTTTAAAATAATTTTATATCTTATTATAATAAGTCATAAAATACTTTAGATTTAATCTATACTTATTTATGATCAAAATAATTCATAAAAATTTATTCATTTTTTTTCTTCATGATACTGGATCACAGTGACACCCCTACATGTCATAAGAAAATCCGTCGAATAGAGAAGAGAGGGACTTGAATCCCTTCTTCCTCTTATGACTGGACATTTTGATGATCTCATTAATCCAAGTACTAGACTATTAAGATTTGAAATTCAATTTCAAATAAAATCACATCTACATATAATTTATCAAAATAAAGCAAGCATGAACATGACTTTGATCATATCAATCATGTTCTTTATCTAATCTAATCAGATTTAAAACATTATATACATCATATCATATCTGAAATTTAATTTATACAGGATATAAAATATTAAATTCAAATCTAAAATTATATAAAAAAATATTTAGATGCACATATGAATACATAAAGATTAAATTTCTGATTGAATCTGTTTCGATGTTGTGCAGATTTTTAATAGAAATTAGATCTGAAAATCTGTCAAAATAGATTCAATTTAGATCTGAAATAAGTTTAACTTTCAATCCAAAATAATAATAAAAAATTTTTATTAAAATAAATTTAAAATAAATTTTAAAAGAGGTTGTTATTCTAATAAAAATTTGTAACAATAAAATTATGTTACAATAGATTTATAACAAACCTTAATCAATAATTGATTAGGATCATGTAATCTAATCAAAATCAGATCATAAATTTTATTTAAATAGATTTAAAATTAGTTTAATGTCTAACATAATATTTCAGTCACATACCATATGTAAATCAATCAGAAAAAATCAGTAATCATCCATATATCAAAATCTAGCTCTGATATCAGTTGAAGGAAAAAGGGGACTCATACTAAAGGATTGCCAGAAAATATCTAAAAATTTTTCTATAATAATCTAACAAAGATCTTATCTTTTATCTGATTCACAATGGAATAGAGATTAAATCTCCAAAAGATTCTGAATCTAAAGCCTCGCAAAAGTTTGAATGTTTAAATCCTCTACTTCGCGTGTATGTCAGGCTTCACAGACAAGCAGGATGAAGCCACAGATTCTTGTACCTTCTCAAGGCAGCAAATAAGAGAAGAAGAAGAGACTTGATGTTATGCCTCACATCAGGTAGTTGGGACACCAAGGGCCTTCACTGTGGGAAAAATGGTGCAGGGGTAAAACGGTAATTTTAAAATTTTTTCAAAATTATAATTTTACAGTAGAATTTATTAATTAATCTAATTAATTAATATGTATTAATCCTACACAAGGATTTAAATATAATATATATAGCATGCATTTAAATTTAAATTTTGAATTCTCTATAGTAAATATTTTACTATTATGTGTTCAGAACACATTACCTTCGTGCGGATAGTCGATCGCCACAATCTGATCACCATCGGGAGGGTCTAATTATCGCAATACAGTCACACAGTGTGTCTGACCTCTGTGGATCATCCACACAAAGCTTCCGGTCTGATCGGCTCCTCACGAATGCTAGTTCATCGCAGAACCCTTTTGACGGTCGATGCTGATCGAACTCCTTCGATGTTGATCTGCCGACTCTTCGGATGCTCTGGATCATCAGCAGATATACTTGAGAGGTTGATGAAGCTTTTTCTAAAGTTTGGTGGGCTCACGACACTCGTAGCTCACCTTCTCACTTCCCGAACCCTAGGCCAAAACCCTAGGGTACTCACCAAAGAAACTTGCGCCCACTCTGTTTCTTTCTTTTCTCTCCTTTTCTTTTCTTTCTCACGCAGAAAAGCTTTTTCACACCACCCTATCTCTCTGGGATTAGATTTTCACATGCCCTATCTTCTCTTCTTTTTAAAAATAGTGCAAAATGCATCTTTGCAGCATTTTCTCCGTATGAGAGGATAAAGATAAGTGGTTGCTCATTTGAATTCAAATCGAATTTGAATTCAAATGCCAACCAACTCATGTTTATCCACTCTTGACATGAGAAGAGAGGGGTGTGGGCTACTTTGTGCATGGATAATTTTCACGAGAAACCTTTTCTCGTGTGGAAGAAGTGGCACACAAAATAAAGGGGTGGCGCAGGGATTTGTTAAGGTGGTTTGAAATCCAATTGAACCAACCTTATTTAAAATAGGTTAGACACAATTAGACTAAATTAAACCTAACACAATTAGGTTTAATTAGGCTCAATAAAATTTTAATCAAATCATAAATTGACTAAGCCCAATCTCTGATCAAATCAGGGACCAAACCACTTCGACGATTAGGTCAACTCTTACCCTAATCGGGTCAAACCCAACTGAATCCAATTCAATTGGACTTAATCTAAAATTAATTACTTAATCAAATTGAGTTAATTAGTGATCAAATTACTAATTAAATCTCTCATAAATAATGAGTCCAAATTCGATGGGCAATCGGATATCAAAGTCCATCGATATGAAATCTTGATCAAAAAGTCCCAAACCAGTGGGAATCTTGACCCCGGTATCCAAAATATGTGGGACTCATGATCAAAGAATCTTAATTCTCGATCACAGAGTCTCAGACATGTAGGACTCATAGTCCATGAGTATTAAGACTCTTCATCAGCCATCAGATCAGATAGGAACCTCTAATGTGTGTGACCCCGTAGGTTCGAACCTAAGCCGGTAGCAGAGGAACCAATTCTTGTACTAATCGAAGTGACCATCTAGCAATGGTACCCGACATCTGGATAGGTCGAATAGTCATAATTGCAACACTCAGAACCTACGTGAATATGGTTACTGTATAATTCATCCCTTTTGACCCCTGTGTTTAGGATGACTCAGGGTTAAACTGTCAACCCTGATCAGATCATCCGAATCGTGCTCAACTCAAATAGACCTGTGACTCCTCACTAGGACTACCCTGGCCAAGATTTTGCTAAATTGAAACATGATTGTACACAGCTCCTGAACTGGAGTGGTCAATCTCATCTTGACACATGCATCGACATGTCAAGTACTGACTACACCCAGCATCCTTCCATCACTGAATTAGAAATTCAGGTAGTCCAGTGCCTAAGTGCAGTGAGTTGCTTGCAAGTCACCATGGTGGTCTCAGGTCAGAGAGACAGATATATCCATATCCCATCGGAGCAAATCTTGACAGCAGAAATAGCTCCGGAGTCTGTCACGTTCAGTGCAGATGTACCCTTACATCTTACCTATATGCTATACCAGTGTCTCCACACTCCTTGGTTAAGAGGACAACCAACCCATATAGCACACAACGACCTATGCTTGATAAATGTTATCATCCTTGGTAACAACGTATCATTTGGTCGCGAACAGGTTTAAAGACTAAACGACAAATTCTCCTTTGTCGAGTCTAAATAGTCCTAAGGACTTCACCATAACACAGGAGTTCATTAGAAGATGAAACAATTTGTGATAAAAAATATCAAAATAATTTTTATTTATTTATAATTCATATACTAATACAAGGATGAGTACAACCGTCAACAGACTGATGATTGGCTTTGGGACACTATTCCCAACATTCACGCCAAGGGAAGTGGGATGCCCAAACTCCACACCAAAGAGAAGGGATCGATCCTCCTCTTGCATGCCTCCTCTATCTCTCTTTCTCACCTTAATACACAATCCAATTATTATGCTTTAATAGTTAGAAGTCCTCTTTATCTATAGATGATTTTTATGATCTAATAGACTAGGAGTCCTAATTCAATTTAGCTTTGAATTAATCCTTCGCTTATCTAATTAGGAATCCAATTTGAGATCGGATTATTAGGATGTGTAGGTGATTTCATGCATGTATTTCGAAATTTTTTTGAAAAAATTATAGCAGAAGACAACTAGATTAATCAAATTAATCTTATATGCATATGATCTAATCATTAAATCAACCGACTCTAGGATCTATGATATATTATGTTGCATATAAAATCTGAAATAATCTGAAGATAAAATCAGCATGCATGCATATGAGCAGTAGATCAGATCTACTTTTAATCTAAGTTTAGAACTCCATATCTGATCACGGATCGACGATCTTTGCTATTGAAAGATATGGTGGAGAGGATCCTTTCTGATTGCTCATAGCCGCACACTCATCTAACCTCTACAAAAAATCCACTCAAAGCCCCGATCTAATTGGTCTTCTCGGGAGTGCTAGTTCGCACGAGACCTTCTTCTTGACTGATCTGGATCTTTTTTTTAAATCTTTGAAATATTTTCAATAGTTAAAGATAGACTTTTGAAGGAGATGAATAGGTAGAAGAAAGATAAAGAAGAAAATAATTTTTTTCTAATTTATTCTCTCTTCCCAAACCCTTAAAATCAAAAATCTAAAATTCAGATTTTTACGCACTCCCCAAGAGAGAGGACCCTCCTCTCTATTTTTCACATCATGAACTATACCAAAACTTCTACCACAAGAAGAACTCTCTTCTAGTATCTTACACACACAAAATAAACCATAAAAGCCCCTTTTATAGGCATGTAAGGAGGTGGGATGAAGAGTCCTAGTGATCTTGGACTCCTACAGGATTCTGCTTTCCTTCACAATTCCATGTCTCAAAATATGCCAAAAATATGGGACACCCCTTCCCATATTTTTTCATGATAAATTGATTCACCAATCTAATCTCTCATAAAATATCTCCTCAAAACATCACACATATAAAGAGAAAGAAATTTATTAGCATGGAGAGGTTGATCTAGATGAGAATAAATTCTCCTAATAAGGAATATTTTAAAATCAAATTTTAGAATCTTTCTTTTATCAAAACCAAATCAGATTTGGATGTGAGATAGATAAGGGAAAAGACTCTTTGGTGTGAGAAAATTTCACACAAAATAATTTTGTATGTGGAGATATATGGCGTGCAATCTGGGTTAGTGCAAGGAGAAGAGTCTTATTCCAATAAGGATTCTTAATTTCCTTATCTGAATCTAAACCAAATCACATCTGGTTTAACCCAAATAAAATATATGAAATCTAATTTAATTAAGTTCATAAATTTTTAATCAAATTTTAATCAAAGTAGAAATTGATTGAACTAAAATCCTATTCAAATCAGAGATAATTTTCTCTTAGCAATTAAATCATCTCATAACATAATTGGGTCAAACCTAATTGAATCAAATTCAACTAGAT
This sequence comes from Elaeis guineensis, assembly GCF_000442705.2. Lineage (NCBI taxonomy): Eukaryota > Viridiplantae > Streptophyta > Magnoliopsida > Arecales > Arecaceae > Elaeis > Elaeis guineensis. The sequence goes on from NC_025998.2 coordinate 39,427,016, forward strand.
TTTATTTAATTCTCTTTGCTCAATCAAATTGAGCTAATCAGTAATTTAATTATTAATTAATTTTTTATTAATTTATTAACACTTGGTGAATTAATTTATTGTAACTTTTGCATAAGGTTAACCATCAATCGAATTGATTATTAAGCCTTTGAACGATTCTCAATCGTTGATCAGCCATATGATCAGTCAAAAAATTTTTTTGAGTATGACCCCATAGGTTCAAACCTAAATTGATAGCACAAGAATACCTTTCTGAATCAATCGATGTAACTATCTAGCAATGATGACCCAATATCCGGATAGGTCGAATGATGGTGAAGCAACATTCAAGAACCTATTAGCGTATGGTTACTGTATAATTTATCTTTTTGACCCTAATGCTCGAGGATGACTTAAGATTTAACTATCAATCTTAGATAAATTATTCACATTATATTTTAATCTTTTTCAAATCTATCATATGGATTATCCGGGCCTAGATTTTGCTAAATTGAAATACACTGATGCATATCTCTTATTAATTCAGAGGGATCAATCCCATCTTGACTCACGCACCGACTTGAAAGTACTTGACTACATCCAAAAACCTTCCATTTTTTAACTTAGAAACTCAGTTAGTCTAGTATCAAAGTACAATGAGTTGCTTGTAAGTCACTGTGGTGATTTCAGATCAGAGGGACACTTATACCTATACCCTTTGCGAGCTACCCTTGACAGTAGAGTGCTCCATAGTTGATCATGTTTAGTAATGATGTACTCCTACATCTCACCTACATGTCATACCAGTATCTCCATACTATTTGGTTATAAGGATAACCAATGCATATGGCACACAATGACCTACACTTGATATCGCTATCGTCCTAGTAATAGCATATCGTTTGGTCGTGAACCAGTTTAAGGACTACGCAATAAATCCTCTTTTATCGCTCAAAGTAGTTCTAAAAACTTCATCACAATATAGAAGTTCATTAGAAGATATAACCTTGTGATAAAAAATATCAAATAACTTTTATTATTTATTAATTCATATACATTTATAGTTAGCACAATCGTCACATAATTGGCTTTAAGACATATTTTCTAACAACTCTCACTTGGACTAAAGTCAATCAGTATAGTATCATATACCCATCTTCAATTTATCATCTCAAAACTCTTAGATATCGAGGCTTTAGTAAATGGGTTGGTCACGTTCTCCTTTATGTCATTCTTCTAAAGATTGACGTTATCTTAACAGATTTTTCTGAATAAGGTGGTAGTGATGCAGAATGCTTGATAAGCTAATGGGACTTCGGCTCCTTGGCATGAGCTATGGCTCTAGTGCTGTACAATACAGCAGGACCATCATCGGAGGGTGCCACTCTTAGCTTGCCAGTGAACCTATACAATTACATAGCTTTCTTGTAAGCATCGAATGCTGCAATGCATTCTGCCTTGCAATTTGAATTTGGTTATATTTTTCTGCTTGGAACCTTTTCAGCAGATTGCTCCATTATTTAAAGTAAGGATGTATTCCAATATATTCTTATTATTATTATATCCAACTAAAAATTAGAGTCATACTCTATAAGTTTTAAGTCAGATTCTCCATAACTGAATCACTGGTCCTTAGTATTTCTCAAATACTTAAGGATGACATTCTAGTGATTCTCATCTGGATCTTGCAAGTATCCACTCACTACCCTAATGAGTATACCATATCCGATTCTCATATATGGTGTACATGATAGAATAAATTCTACTCATAAACACCATATGTATGTTGGACTGAAAAAACTTAAGCAGCTTTTAGATCTATCTCTATAGATCTTCATCCTTAAGATGAGAGATACTTTTCCTAAGTCCTTTATAGAGAAGTATAATAATAGCAAAATTTTTATTCTCTGTAATATAAGGGATGTCATTTTCGATTAAGAGAATTTCATTCACATACAAAATAAAAAATATACACATAAAACTATTAACCCATTTGTATTTGCAGGATTCTTCTTCGTTCTCAACGAAGCCATGCATTTTGATCACTTATCAAAATACACATTCCAACTCCGAAATATTTAGCATTGCCACAAGAGAAAATATCTCATTATGGTCAATACCATAATATTGATAATATTCTTAGGCAACTAGATGAGCTTTGTAGGTCTCCACCTTCTCGTCTGTGCTACTCTAATTCTATTGGATATCCACTTACAGTCTATAGGTTTTACCCAAGTGAATCAACGAGTGTCCATACACCATTGACCTTCATGGACTCTATTTCGGACCTATAGCTCCAAGCCATTAATCAGAGTCGAACCTCTGCATGGCATCTATGTAGGTGATCAAATCTTTATTGTTCTCATCGAGTTCAACAGGATCATGTTTCAGAACTAGAAATCAAAATATCTATCCAACAGATGTAGTACTCTACCGGATCTTCTTAATAGCACCTCTACAATAGATTTCAGGTTTGATCTAATCAAATCTGGTTCTATGGGTTCACCAGATTGTGTCGGTTCTTCTACCTATCGAACTTCATAAATTTTATATTAAAAGCATCAGTACCTTCACCAAGGTACTTCTTTTCTAAAAAGAATATCGAACAACTCTTGTTCTTTAGTATGGTAGAAGTTATATTCCTTAGATTCTTTGAGGCACCCTACAAAATAATACATATAGGATCAAGATCCAAGCTAATCGATCTGCAAATGCTCGACATAAACTAAACACTTCCAAATCCCAAAGTAAGAAAGTATCAGCTTATGCCTAGTCCATATCTCATATGGAGTCTTTGCAACTGATTAATTCAAAATTCAGTTCAGAACATAACAAGTAGTCTTAAGAGCATGAGCTTAAATAGAGACTGACAGACTTGTAAACCTCATCATGGATCGAACTATGTCTAAGAAAATCGATTCCAACAGGAGAGAATCCTATTCTCTTCTAAATATATCAAAACTTATTTAAAATGCATTCTCCTCTTCGATCTGATCAAAGAATTTCAATGCTCTTACAAGTTTGTTTCTCTATCTTATTATGGACTTATTTGAATATTTTAAATAATTCAAATTTATGGCAAACATGTTCGTAGATCCAATACATCAGTATGTATCAGATTCAGAATATCATTGGCTCATTCATCTTTTTCAATAAAAAATGACTTGGTTATTTTACTAAGGAGATAGGATTGATAGATTGACAATGATTCACAATCATTGATCTCAAAAATTATACTGTTGATCCTATTCTTGTTTATATGACTGAGCCTAAATTATCAAAGGTAGGCTTCCATGACATTATCTACTCTAAGGAGTTTGTTTGATTGTATACAATACTCTAACAGGCTGTGACTATTCATAAATGTCATTTCTCAGTTATCCATATGATTTTGACATCATTCATAATGATATCAAAAAATCATTAGACAATAGTGACAATCACTAAAATAATATTATTAGAATTAAAAATAGGCTCAAGAATTTTTAAAGCCAGGATTGGAACATAACTTTCATCTCCAATATTCAAAAATCTCTTGCGATTATCAATCTTTCTACTAAGCTGAAGTTATTGCAACAATTTGTATGGACTTCTGATATCCAATACCTAAGTAGTAGTGTCATAGATAGAGAAATCACAAGGTGTTATCATATAAGTACCTTATTCAGCAATCCTTTACTGATTTCTCTTCCTTAGCCTGTTCGGATCAAGAGACTCTGCCAGACCAGATTAACCTTAGACTCTTTTATCAGTTCAAACTCATTAGCCCAAGCATGACTCTTTTGCATCTTCTTTTCCTTTTTTTTTTCAAAGAATTATTACCCCACTGAAGATACATCTTTAGAGGTGCAAAAAGAACTTCAATATTTGAAAGATTTTCTTCCACTGAGCATCATCAAATTTACAACTAAATTTATTTTTTTTACTACTCTCAAAAATACCACATGATGATTTGATCATGTGGCCACTTCTGATAAGTATCTTTGATCGCATCACATATGTTGGATGTGGAAACTTCAGGTGCTAGATCCATAATCATATTTAGGATCCATTCGTGCTCTCGAACTATTTACAACTTTCGATATCAATTATCAAAATTAGATCCTATAAATCAATCACTGTCAAACAGTGAATGGAACAACGGACATCTAGCCATAACTAAAAAGAAAGTACAAGACCTCTATGTTTATGAATTGATTAAGCCTAAAGATTTGGACTTTAGTCTAAAGGTTCTCTCACTATTTTAGTCAAATTGGTAGCCTCTACCTCCAATCTGAGGAATTACCTTAATTTTTTAGTGGGTACTAGAATCCACGCAAATTCCATACAAGTCCGAGGATGGCTCATTCAATGCATATGCATCTATGGATAGGTTCTCAACTAATTATTTTTTTAAATAATTTTTATTAATTAATTTTATCCTAAATTTTATTTCAATAGGCGATGGACCTCTACTGAAAGTTTCAGTTAGGTCAAACTATTAACATGAACCAACTCAGTATTTTTAACTAATGAATAATCAGGTCTGAAGATGGCTCGATCAACCCAACCATCATCAGATAGTACAACTGAAAGGAATATGCCCTATAAGCCAATCAAAATGTATAAATTGAAGGAGATTCTTTTTGTCTCCTAACAACTCATATACTGATGTATTAAATAAATAAAGGTATTTAGTTCATCATATGCTGCATCTTATTTTTTATTATGATGAACCCCCTAAATTAGGACTATGGTTTTAGGGTTATGATGCGATCATACCAGTGAGACCTAAAACCTTAAAATCCTAATTTTAAATATTCCTAGTCGATGGAACATTGAGTAGGGAATCAATATTTCCAGTAAGATTGATACATCCTGTGTATGCTCGGTTAAGAGGGTAATTGATCTCACAATTACTTGTGTATGACACTAATATAAGGATGTAAGTGTTCATTAGAGAATGAATTCACTAAATTGATCCAATTAAAGAACATCTGATGGAGTCTTATCTATATGTCAACAGATTTTTCTCATAGTGGGAATTGTGCATGTAAATCTTTTGACCTGAGACTGCCATAGAACCTTATAAGCATGAATCCATATTTTGGATCATACTCATTCGTGATTTAATCATGTACGGGGTGTTCTAGATATGATGGATTGCTTATGAAGGTTGTGAGTAGGTCAATATGGAAACGATCACTCCTAGTAAGAGGAGATCACATCCTATCTGCTTCAATCAAATAATGATTCAGGAAGACTTTGATCAGAGCATTATGAAAAATTAGAAATGATTTTTAATATTTTATAAATTGAATCATTATTATTTGATCGAGAGAAATGTGAATATAAAATTGGGTTTGACATTTTTCCATACCCAAACTTATATTCGAGATGCAGGATGATCGTAAGATCAAGTTGCACGATAATTTTCCACTGAAGGATATTTTTGATATTTTTATCAAAATTCCATATCTTCCAAGTAGACATGATACGTTGCTAGACATCAATCATGTTTTATGAGTTTGATCGAATTAAAGAGTTTAATTCGATCATTAATTAAAAACTGTTCTGATTGATCAAAATGGTTCAGCTTGATTTGACCTAAATCGGCTAGATTGTGTTCTAACCAAATTAGTTTAAATTGCACCTGGACTCACTGCTGGCTAGATGTGAAACCCAATGGGTCACACACAAAGAGAATTGATCATGGGTTTAATTTGATTAAATCATGTTTGCAAGTTGAACATGCTAGCACATGTTGCAAACCCTAGCATTTAGATTCGAATTGAATTCGAATCGGGTTCCGATTTGGGTTAATTTAGAACCAATTTAAGCCAAATTGGATTTGGTCTTGAAATGGGTTTGAAGTATTTTAATTGGGCTTGCTGTTGGGTGCCAAAAACTAGGGAACCACATGCCTAAGAGTCTCTCTCTTGGCGTGTGGATTTAAATCCATGCGCATGAGCCACATGGCACATGGATAGAGTTGGCGCCACCTTAAATTTGGTCTTATCTATTTTTTCTCCATAGTTTTTTATTCTACGAATAGTTTTCAGATGTCTTAGGAGGCACCTAAGAGTCCTTCTGAGTATTAAACTCCTCGTAGAAAAATTAGGAGAAGTGGTAAGAATTTAAATCCATGCGCATGTGTCACATGGCGCATGGATGGGAGATGATGCCCCTTAACATGGTCTTTCCTATTTTTCTCCGTGACTTTTATTCTATGAATGGTTTTCAGATGTCTTAGGAGGCGCCTAAGAGTCCTTCTGAGTATTAAACTCATTGTAGAAAAATTAGGAGAAGAGATAAGGATTAAATCCATGCGCCACCCCTTAGAAGCGCCCCTTGGAAATTTTAAATGGGGAGATAAGTTTTAACTTATCCACGCCCCTTTAATCTCTTGCGCGCTTCCTGAAGTTGGTGCCCTCTATCTTGGCCATTGGATGGGCTTCCTTCCAGATCTAAAGGCAAGGGTTGATGGCGCCAATAAGAGAAGCTTTGTGACTTCTCATGTGAACACCATAAGTTAAGATCGAAGAGTCCTTCTGAAATAAGGCGCCTCTTCAACCCAACTTTGATGTACACATGGCATTTTACAATTTATGGGGCATGAGAAATAGAAAGGGGGTGTGAGATAAAGTGTGAGTGGGCATGAGATGTTTTGGTTTGCACCCCTACGTGCAATATAAATAGGGGTGCACGCCGAGGAGTCTTCGTGCATTCAGAATTCTTCCTTCTTTCTTACAAGAGGCTTTTCTTGTCCAATTTTCTTTATTCTTTCTCTCTAGCCTAGATAAGGTCCTGATAAAGGACAAGAAGTCTTCCAAAAGACTTAAAAAATTAGAATAAAAATTAAGAAGACAAGAAGCAAGAAAGGAAGGCAAGAAAAGGTCCAATAGTGTGACAGCAAAGCCAAGAAAGGAGGTTCTGCCCAAATTGTATTTAAATTCTGATAAATCAAAATTTAATTATAGAAAATATTTAAATAGATGCTAGTGGGTTGATCGAGTCCCCGTGTAGATCAACGTTGGAGGGTGAATACGTGGGCACCTGGTGGAAACCCAGACGGATTGCTGTCGGCAACTAAGCACAAATTAGGGTCTAGCGATAAGAGGTATGTTTCTATATCTTTTATTTTGATATTAATGCATATTATATGGTTTAATTTCTGATAAGGTAATCTTGGAGTTAGGTTTTAATTTTTATGATTTCATAATAATTGCTTTGAAATCCGTGCTTCCACCATTGTCACAAAACCTTTCAGTGGTATCAGAGCCACCTTGTTAGAATTAAATCATATGATGATATGTTAATGATTTAATGGCAATATTATAAATATGATATGATCATTATTTATGTTTTAATATGATATTAATATGATGAGATCATATTCATTATTTCATAATTAAATTATGATGTATATAATTATGGAATGTTGCTCTGTCATATTGAATTGTGTTCACTATGATGCTAATTTTTTTTATTCATGTATTTAGTATGATATAGAAAATAAATATGCATTAGGACCTGAAAAACCTTCTGTAAAATGATATTAAGTTATAGTATAATTAACCAATAGCAAAACCAGTCTATGATGTCTAATTGATCAATCGGTGTCTAGGAAAGTGGTTCATGATTGGTAAAGAGAACGTGGTTTCTAATTGGTTCCGTTGTCTGACCTGGCCAAATTTATTGGTGTCTAAGAAAAGCAATGGGGGGACCCCCACCTCTCTCCCACTTACCTGGCTAATTAGATTAATTTAATTCTTGGCTGGGATGCTCGGTGTTATATTCACTACATTATGGCCTTCCTTCATGCTAGGATATTATTATGTCACGAACCATATTAGGTTTATTGTGTAACCACAAGACCAATTATGAAAACTGACATAATATTGTTCTGGCATATCGAGATGCTTACAGTAATTTTTGAGTATAATGCTTTGTTGTGTAACCACAAAAGTATTTATATTCTATTTTGACTGTATTAAAATGAAGGGTCCTACTTAATTAAAACATTATGGTCTGTTATGTAAACACAAGGCTATTAATATTTTAGAGACCAAGGTTTTTATTGAGAATTGCATGAGATGCAATTGGAAAGAGTTTTCTACCTTTAAACTTATAAAAGGTTTGTTGTGCAACCACAAGATCTTTTATAAGGAATTAGGGTCTCGATCCCACTAAGAAAATCAATCAGGATTTTCTCGAACATCATACTAGAGGGTTATGATGTCTGATAAAATAGTGAGAGACACAATAAAATTAAAGTCCTAATTTAATTGTGTATATCATCTTGAGTTGTTCGCTTATGTAATGTTCTTTATTATGTAGATTAATGGCTTCTTCACTTTCACTTCGCTCCATTTTGGATACAAATAAATTGACTGGTACCAACTATGTCGACTGGTTGAGAAATCTTAAAATAGTACTTAGTCAAGAGAAGCTTTCTTACATTCTCGATACCCCTGACATTGAGCCAGTTGGGGAGGATGCCACAGAGGAAGAAAAAGCCACATATAGGATGTGGCAAAATGATTCTTTAACTGTCAAGTGTATCATACTTGCCTCTATGACAAATGAGTTACAGAGACAGCATGATAGGATGGACACTCATTCCATATTGCTCAATTTAAAAGAGCTTTATGGAGAACAGAGTAGGACTGCTAGATATGAGATATCTAAGCAGTTATTCCATGCCAGAATGACAGAGGGGTCATCCATACAAAACCATGTTTTGATGGTTATGGACCTGATCACTCGATTAGGTCAATTAGATTTTGTTATAGATGAGGAGTTGAGTCAGGATCTAATCCTGCAATCACTTCCAGAATCATTTTCTCAGTTTGTCGTGAACTATCACATGAACAAACTGAATTCTTCCTTGCCTGAGCTGTTAAATATGCTCAAGACAGCAGAGAGCCATATCAAGAAGGATAAGGCTCCTCTTCTTCTTGTGGATGGGATCTCCAAGAAGAAGGCAGGCAAAAAGGGTTCTAAAAGGAGGCTGAACCCTAAAGGTGGTATAAATAAGAGAAAGAAGGGAAAGAAGACCTCCGGACAGTCGACTTGCTTTCATTGCGGCAAGGCAGGTCATTGGAAAAGGAATTGCAAGGCTTATCTTGCAACAGTGAAGACTGGTGCAAATAATGCACCAAAAGGTATGTATGAGATACATACAATATTATCATTGAATTCTTTCATTTCAAACTCTTGGGTATTGGATACTGCCTGTGGTTTTCATATCTGCAAATCATTGCAGGGGCTGCAGAAAATTAGAAGTTTGAGGAAGGGAGACTTCGAGCTCTATGGTGCTGGAGGAGATTCTATCCAAGCAGAAGCTGTAGGGACATATATCTTGAAGTTTCCTTCTGGAAAGATCTTAGAGCTAACAAATTATTATTACATGCCTAAGATCATTAGAAATATTGTATCTGTACCTTTATTGATAAAACAAGGATATCAAATATTTGTAACGAGCAATGGTTGCTCGATTAATTTTTCTAATGAAATAATTTGCCATGGCATCTTTGACAATGGTTTGTTGACTCTATGTTTGAATAATAATATTTTTCATGTTAATGAAAATAGTAAACGTAAGAGAGATAATGTAAATAATACTTTACTTTGGCATTGTCGACTTGGTCATATTAGTGAGACTAGGATTAACAAGTTGTACAAAGAAAAGTTCTTTGATCCTTATGATTGTGAATCATTAGGAACTTGTGAATCATGTCTTATGGGTAAAATGACCAAGACTTCATTTAGTGAAAATGAAGATAGGACAAATGAGTTGTTAGGACTTGTACATACAGATGTATGTGGCCCTATGACAACCCAGACCAGAGGTGGATACTCTTATTTTATTACATTTACAGATGATTTATCTAGGTTTGGATATGTGTATCTTATGAAACATAAATCCGAAGCTTTTGATAAATTCAAAGAGTATCAAAATATGGTCGAAAAATAAACTGAAAAAGGTATAAAAATCCTTCGATCTGATCGAGGAGGAGAATACTTATCCAATGAATTTTTAGACCATCTCAAAGTAAAAGAAATTATCTCTGAATGGACACCTCCTTATACGCCACAATTAAATGGTGTAGTCAAAAGGAGGAATCGTACCTTATTAGATATGGTACGATCCATGATGTGCTTCACTGAATTGCCTACTTCCTTCTGGGGTCATGCTTTAGAGACCGCAATAATTATCTTGAATAGAGTACCTTCTAAATCTGTATCTAGCACTCCATATGAAATATGGAGAGGTAAGAAGCCCAATCTTAAATATTTTAAGATATGGAGATGTTCAGCATATGTCAAAAGAAATTTTAGACATAAGCTAGATGCTAGAGCAGATAAATGTTTGTTTGTAGGATATCCTAAAGATAGTATAGGATATCTATTCTACCACCCTACTGAACAAAAGATATTTGTAAGTAGGCATGCCACTTTCATGGAAAAAGAATTTATCCTAGAAAGAGGCAGTGGGAGAAATATTGAAATTAATGAAGTTCAAGAAAAATAAATAGATATTTCTCAACCAAATATTCACATAAATAAGGAAGAACCAGAACACATAACTCCTATCCATAGGTCAGATAGGGTACGATATGTACCTATAAGATATGGGTTCATTATTGAGAATAATGAAGCCCAAGTCATTGAGAATGATGAACCTTTGACCTATACGGAAGCTGTCATGAGTAAGAACTCAGATAAATGGCATGCCATGAAATCCGAGATAGACTCCATGTACACCAACAAAGTATGGACTTTGGTTGATGCACCAGAAGGGGTAAACCCTATTGGGTGCAAATGGGTCTATAAGAAAAAGATTGGAGCAGATGGTCAAATAGAAATCTATAAAGCTAGATTGGTAGCTAAAGGTTTCAGGCAAAAATAGGGTATTGATTATGATGAAACTTTTTCACCTGTTGCCATGCTCAAATCTATTTGGATAATGCTTGCAATAGCAGCATACTATGATTATGAAATATGGCAAATGGATGTGAAGACCGCCTTCTTGAATGGTTTTCTAGAAGAGGAGGTCTACATGTCACAGCCAGAGGGTTTTGTCTCAAATGACAGACCAAATCTAGTATGCAGGCTTAAAAAATCCATTTATGGATTAAAGCAAGCCTCAAGGAGTTGGAACATCTGCTTTGATGTAACAGTCAAAGAGTTTGGTTTCATCAAGAATGTGGATGAACCTTGTGTGTATAAGAAGACTAGTGGGAGTGCCCTAATTTTCTTGATTCTGTATGTAGATGACATACTCCTTATTGGGAATGATATCCCAATGTTACAAACAGTCAAATTATGGCTATCCAATAATTTTTCCATGAAAGACTTGGGGGAAGCATCCTATATACTTGGTATAAAGATCTATAGAGATAGATCTAAAAGGATGCTAGGCTTATCCCAGTCTAGGTAAATTGACTTAATACTGAAAAGATTCAGTATGAATGAAAGTAAAAGAGGTTACTTACCCATGAATCAAGGCATACATCTTTCTAAGAAGATGTCTCCTAAGACAACTGAAGAGAGAAATAGAATGAGTTCTATTCCTTATGCTTCGGCTGTAGGATCAATAATGTATGCTATGTTATGTACCAGGCCTGATGTAGCTTATGCCTTAGGAATAGCCAGTAGATTTCAGGCTGATTCAGGAGAGGATCATTGGAAGGCTGTGAAAAATATTCTAAAGTACTTAAGAAGGACTAAGAATATTTTTCTTATATATGGTGGATTTGATCTTAAACTAGAAGGATACTCTGATTCTAGTTTTCAATCAGACCCAGATGATAGCAAATCTATTTCAGGGTATGTCTTTACTTTGAATGGTGGAGCAGTGAGTTGGAAGAGTTCTAAGCAGCAAACAATAGCTGACTCAACCACAGAGGCAGAATATATAGCTGCAAGTGAAGCCGCCAAAGAAGCTGTCTGGATGAAGAAGTTCATCACTGAATTGGGCGTTGTTTCTGAGATTGAGAACCCAGTACCACTTTATTGTGATAATACTAGAGCAGTTGCTCAAGCAAAGGAACCCAAGTCTCACCATAAATCCAAGCATATTTTGAGACGCTTCCATCTCGTTCGTGAAATAATTGAAAGACAAGATGTCATTATTGAACGAGTAGACACAAAGAACAACATAGCGGATCTGTTCACTAAAGCTTTACCACAGCAGCAGTTCGATCGCCACCTCGATAGTATGGGGTTGAAATATAAAGGAGATTGGCTTTAGTGCAAGTGAAAGATTGAAAGGAATATGCCCTATAAGCCAATCAAAATGTATAAATTGAAGGATATTCTTTTTGTCTCCTGACAACTCATGTACTGATGTTTTAAATAAATAAAGGCATTTAGTTCATCATATGCTGCATCTTATTTTTTATTATGATGAACCTCATAAATTAGGGCTATGGTTTTAGGGTTATGATGCGATCATACCAGTGAGATCAAAAATCTTAAAACCCTAATTTTAAATATTCCTAGTCGATGGAACATTGAGTAGGGGATCAATGTTTCCTGTAAGATTGGTACATCCTGTGTATGCTCGGTTAAGACGGTAATTGATCTCACAATTACTTATGTATGATACTAATATAAGGATGTAAGTGTTCATTAAAGAATGAATTCACTGAATTGATCCAATTAAAGAACATCTGATGGAGTCTTATCTACATGTCAACAGATTTTTCTCATAGTGGGAATTGTGCATGTAAATCTTTTGACCTGAGACTGCCATAGAACCTTATAAGCATGAATCCATATTTTGGATCATACTCATTCATGATTTAATCATATACGGGGTGTTCTGGATATGATGGATTTCTTATGAAGGTTGTGAGTAGGTCAATATGGAAACAATCACTCCTAGTAAGAGGAGATCGCATCCTATCTGCTTCAATCAAATAATGATTCAGGAAGACTTTGATCAGAGCATTATGAAAAATTAGAAATAATTTTTAATATTTTATAAATTGAATCATTATTATTTGATCGAGAGAAATGTGAATATAAAATTGGGTTTGATATTTTTCCATACCCAAACTTATATTCGGGATGCAGGATGATCGTAAGATCAAGTTGCACGGTAATTTTCCACTGAAGGGTATTTTTGGTATTTCTATCAAAATTTTATATCTTCTAGATAGACATGATACATTGCTAGACGTCAATCATGTCTTGTGAGTTTGATCGAATTAAAGAGTTTAATTCGATCGTTAATTAAAAGCTGTTCTGATTGATCAAAATGGTTCGCTTGATTTGACCTAAATCGGCTAGATTGTGTTTTAACCAAACTAGTTTAAATTGCACCTGGACTCACTGCTGGCTAGATGTGGAACCCAATGGGTTACACACAAAGAGAATTGATCATGGGTTTAATTTGATTAAACCATGTTTGCAAGTTGAACATGCTAGCACATGTTGCAAACCCTAGCATTTGGATTCAAATCGAATTCGAATCGGGTTTTGATTTGGGCTAATTTAGAACCAATTTAAGCCAAATTGGATTTGGTCTTGAAATGGGTTTGAAGTGTTTTAATTGGGCTTGCTGTTGGGTGTCAAAAACTAGGGAACCACATGCCTAAGAGTCTCTCTCTTGGCGTGTGGATTTAAATCCATGCGCATGAGCCACATGGCGCATGGATAGAGTTGGCACCACCTTAAATTTGGTTTATCTATTTTTTCTCCATAGTTTTTTATTCTACAAATAGTTTTCAGATATCTTAGGAGGTGTCTAAGAGTCCTTCTGAGTATTAAACTCCTCGTAGAAAAATTAGGAGAAGTGGTAAGAATTTAAATCCATGCGCATGTGTCACATGGCGCATGGATGGGAGATGACGCCCCTTAACTTGGTCTTTCCTATTTTTATCCGTGACTTTTATTCTATGAATGGTTTTCAGATGTCTTAGGAGGCACCTAAGAGTCCTTCTGAGTATTAAACTCATCATAGAAAAATTAGGAGAAGAGATAAGGATTAAATCCATGCGCCACCCCTTGGAAGCACCCCTTGGAAATTTCAAATGGGGAGATAAGTTTTAACTTATCCACGCCCCTTTAATCTCTTGCGCCCTTCCTAAAGTTGGCACCCTCTATCTTGGCCATTGGATGGGCTTCCTTCCAGATCCAAAGGCAAGGGTTGATGGTGCCAATAAGAGAAGCTTTGTGACTTCTCATGTGAACACCATAAGTTAAGATCGAAGAGTCCTTCTGAAATAAGGCGCTTCTTCAACCCAACTTTGATGTACACATGGCATTTTACAATTTATGGGGCATGAGAAATAGAAAGGGGGCATGAGATAAAGTGTGAGTGGGCATGAGATATTTTGGTTTGCACCCCTACGTGCAATATAAATAGGGGTGCACGCCGAGGAGTCTTCGTGCATTCAGAATTCTTCCTTCTTTCTTACAAGAGGCTTTTCTTATCTAATTTTCTTTATTCTTTCTCTCTAGCCTAGATAAGGTCTTGATAAAGGACAAGAAGTCTTCCAAAAGGCTTAGAGAATTGGAATAAAAATTAAGGAGACAAGGAGCAAGAAAGGAAGGCAAGAAAAGGTCCAATAGTGTGACAGCAAAGCCAAGAAAGGAGATTCTGCCCAAATTGCATTTAAATTCTGATAAATCAGAATTTAATTGTAGAGAATATTTAAATTGGTGCTAGTGGGTTGATCGAGTCTCTGTGTGGATCAACGTTGGAGGGTGAACACGTGGGCACCTGGTGGAATCCCAAACGGATTGCTGTCGGCAACTAAGCACAAATTAGGGTCTAGCGATAAGAGGTATGTTTCTATATCTTTTATTTTGATATTAATGCATATTATATGATTTAATTTTTGATAAGGTGATCTTGGAGTTAGGTTTTAGTTTTTATGATTTCATAATAATTATTTTGAAATCCGTGCTTCCACCATTGTCACAAAACCTTTCAACAACAGAGTCATCATATGATGAATGATAATTTCATCATTTAGAGAGAACACCAAACGGATGGTGCCTGCAATGTCAATTAGAAATAATAAACCCATTATCATTCACCTTAATGGGAGGCTATGATCTAGTTATCCTCATAACTAGCTCATTTTATGGACCTAATAATTTAAAAAATTTAAGAATTAGTTTAGAAAAGAGATGAGAAGAGATCAACCAGTAAAGCACAATTCTCCCACTGACTTCACTAAGTCATTGAATTGGATCAAGATCATACTAGTTGACATAGCACCTAGATCAGTCACACTGATCAACCTTAATGACATGAGTCAACTCGAATCACTTAGCGATCTAATCAAGACATAATTCATCAAATTAGTCAGATAAGTGAGATTAGTGGGAGGGTCTGCTAAGCTTGCCTTAGATACCATCGAAATGGTCAGATAAGCCACTTTCAATTAAAAGCCACCGATCAAAATGCCAAACTTACCTTAGACACCAATTGGTTAATTAGTTTCGATGGGACCAACCTAATGATTCGAGTTCAACCACTGAGCCACAATCAAGATTCATTTGGTCTAATCAAAGACATAGACTTGACCATCTATAACTATTGTATTGATTCTAAAGAAATCCTGATTTAATCTAATTCAATATTTGGTTAGATTTAATCAATTTCTCTAGTTAGTTCATTAACTCTTTGATTCTAACCTTAAGTCTAACCCAATTAAAAGAATCTGATTTGAGCTAACCCATACCTCCATATTTTATACAAATGATGTTAGATCTTTAATTCATAATTCTAGATCTAATCAATTCTATACTTAATTCTCAATTAAGTTTAGCATCAACATAAGTTTAGGTTATGGTTTGAAATAATTTTAACCTTTTATTTTGTAAATAATTTATAATAAATATTATGTAAATATTTTTTATTCTAAAATTAGGTCGACTCAATCAATATTGAGCTGGCTACATATAGAGACTGGGTCGACTCAGTTCAAAATTGGGCCAGCTCAATAATTGTGCGAGCACGAATCAAGGAGTTTAGATCTGAAAATTCTTGCATAACACAAAAATAAAATCAATCACAACACTTTTAGATCATATCTAAAACTTTTATGATTTGAGATTTTATTTTGTCATGATTAAAATAATTTTAATCATATAGATTAGATGTCTTATTTTTCATACAACTTTATATCACATACAACAAACCTAAGGTTTTAAGATCTAAGATTTTACAGAAAAGTAAGTTCTTCCTTTCACATTCTTCTTCATCGGATCTAATCACAAGACACCCCTACACGTCATAAGAGCAGTCCATTGAATAGAAAGAAAGGACCTTTAAACCCTTCTTGCTTCTATGACTGGATGGCCTAGTGATCAACCCAATCCAAGTAGTTACTAATCGGATCATCTAATCTAATTACATATCATATATGCTTGAATTTAGATCTAATCTAAATTACATCAAATCTAATTACAATATTAGATTACATCTAAATCAAATCATAAATATCATATGCATAAGATAAAATCAGATTTTATCAACGATCAGCACAAACTAGGATAATTTTTTTACTATAAGGGATAAACCCTACAGCAGGATAACCTTATGTCAGTTTGTGCGATCAATCATTAATTAAATTTAGATCAAAATATCATATATCAGATCTAAATAAAATTAAAATTTAGATTTAATATGCACATAAATCATATCATAACGAATCTAGGTTCTGATACCACTGTTGGGATGTGTAGGTGATTTCATGCATATATTTTGAATTTTTTTCGAAAAAATTACAGCGAAAGATAACTAGATTAATCAAATTAATCTAATACATATATGATCTAATCATCAAATCAACCTACTCTAGGATCTATGATATGTTATGTTGCATATAAAATTAAAAATAATCTGAAGATAAAATCAGCATGCATGTATATGAGCAGTAGATCACATCTACTTCTAATCTGAGTTGAGAACTCTATACGTGATCACGGGTCGACGATCTCCACTATTGAGAAATATGGTGGAGAGGATCCTTTCTGATTTCTCATAGCCGCATATGCATCTGGTCTCTACAGAAAATCTACTCGAAGCCCCGATCTGATCGATCTTCTCGGGAGTGCTAGCTCGCATGAAGATCTTCTTCTTGGCTGATCTGAATCTTTTTTTCAAATCTTTAAAATCCTTTCAGAGATTGAAGATAGATTTCTGGAGGAAATGAAGAGGTAGAAAAAAGATGAAGAAAAAAATATATATTTTTTTAATTTATTCTTTCTTCCCAAACTCCTAGAACCAAAAATCTAAAATTCAGATTTTTACGCACATCCCAAGAGAGAGGACCCTCCTCTCTATTTTTTACATCATGAACCATATCCAAACTTCTACCAGATGAAGAACTCTCTTTTGGTATCTTACACACATAAAAGAACCACAAAATTCTCTTTTATAGGTGTATAAGAAGGTGGGGTGAAGAGTCCTAGTGATCCTAGACTCTTACAGGATTCTGCTTTCTTTCATAATTTCATATCCCAAAATATACCAAAAAAATATGGGACACCCCTTTTCATATTTTTTTATAGTAAAACAATTTTATAAATAATCTCCTATAAAAAATTTCTTTAAAATATTATACATATAAGGAGAAAAAAATTTATTGGCATGGAGAGGTTGATCTGGATGAGAACAGATTCTCCTGATAAGAAATATTTTAAAATCTAATTTTAGAATCTTTCTTTTATCAAAACTAAATTAGATTTATATGTGAGATAGATAAAAGAAATGACTCTTTGATGTAAAAAAATCTCACATAAAATAATTTTGTGTGTGGAGATATATGGCATGCAATCTGGGTTGGCACAGGGAGAAGAGTCCTATTCCAATAAGGACTCTTAATTTTCTTATCTGAATCCAAACCAAATCACATTTGGTTTAGCCCAAATAAAATAACTTATTTAATTAAGATTATAAATTTTTAATCAAATTTTAATCAAATTAAAAATTGATTGAATCAAAATTCTGATCAAACCAAGGATAATTCTTCCTTAGCAATTAGGTCATCTCATAACCTAATCGGATCAAACCTAATTGAATTTAATTCAATTAGATTTTATTTAATTTTTTTTTGCTTGATTAAATTAAGCTAATCAGTAATCTAATTATTAATTAATTTTTTATTAATTTACTAACACTTGATGAATTAATTTATTATAATTTTTACATAAGGTTAACTATCAATCGAATTGACGATTAAGCCCTTGAACGATTCTCAATCATTGATCAGCCACATGATCAGTCAGAAACTTCTTTTGAGTGTGACCCATAGATTTGAACCTAAGCCGGTAGCATAAGAATATCTTTCTGAATCAATCGATGTAACCATCTAGTAATGATGACTCGACGTTCGGATAGATCGAATGATGGTAAAGCACCATTCAAGAATCTATTGATGTATGGTTATCGTATAATTCATCTCTTTAACCCTAATGCTTGAGGATGACCCAAGATTTAACTGTGAATTCAAGATAAGTCATCCACATTATATTTCAATCTTTTTCAAATCCATCACATGGATTATCCGGACCTAGATTTTGCTAAATTAAAATACACTGATGCATATCTCCTACTAATTCGAAAGGATCAATCCTATCTTGACTCATGCACCGACTTGACAAGTACTTGACTGCATCTAAAAATCTTCTATTACTGAATTAAAAACTTAGTTAGTTTGGCATCATAGTACAATGAGTTGCTTGCAAGTCACCGTGGTGATCTCAGATTGGAGGGACACTTATACCCATACCCTTCGCGAGCTATCCTTGATAGCAGAGTACTCCGCAGTTGATCACGTTCAATAACGATGTACTTCTACATCTCACCTACATGCCATACTAGTATCTCCATACCATTTGGTTATAAAGACAACCAACACATATGGTACACAATGACCTACACTTGATATCGCTATCGTTCTAATAATAGTGTATCATTTGGTCGTGAACCAGTTTAAAGACTACGCGATAAATCTTTCTTTATCGATCAAAGTAGTCCTAAAGACTTCATCACAATATAGAAGTTTATTAGAAGATATAATTTTGTAATAAAAAATATCAAATAACTTTTATTATTTATCAATTCATACATATTTATAGTTAGTACAATCATCACACTATTGGTTTTAGGACACATTTTTCAACAAGGATAAGCACCTAACTAGGCACCCTCATGCACCCACACCTACACCCAAGTGTGGGGCAGCAACAACCAGCACCCCACCCCCTTTGTTCGGCCATAAGAAGAGAGAGTTTCAGTAAAACTGGACTCTAGAGATGTAATCCAAAAATAGGTCAATTCGAACCTGATTCAAATTAATTTAAAATAGGCCATCAATCCCAAACTATTAGTATTTAGTACCAAGTCTAATTTAAATTTTTAATTTAATTAAGTATAATTAAATTAGATCTAATCTAAAATTAATTAGTACTTAAATCCAATCTCTCATAAACTCCTTGTGTCATAGATCAAATCTTATTCATCCTCGAAATTGAACCTGAACCTCATATCTAGTGCTAGCTAGAAGTAATCAACTATTTAATCTTATATAACACATAACTTAATTCTCAATCAAGTTAATCTATTTATTCAATCAAATCATGTACCTTCAAATTGAACATATAGACTTAGGTCAATTCTTTCCTATGTCGCTTGACTTTGTGTGTGACTCGATAAATTCGAATACTAAATTGGTAGCACAGAAATTATTTTCTGTACTAATCAAAGTTACCATCTGGTAATAATTTTTGACATCTGGATAGATCAAATATTTGCAAAATAATATTCAAAAATCTATGCATATGATTACCACATAATTCATCTCTTTGATTCTAAATGTCCTAGGACGGTCTAGGGTTAAACTGTCAACCCTGAAGGATCATCCTTATTGTATTTCAATCTTTCAAATCCATCATATGGATTATCTTGATCAAGATTTTACTAAATTAAATTATAGTGATGCATCAGGTCCTATGATTTGGAGAGGTCAATTTCATCTTGATTCACATACAGACTTCGTAAGTACTTGACTGTACCTAGTAGTCTTCCGTCACTGTATTAAAAATATAGATAGTTCGACACTGAAGTACAGTGAGTTGCTTATAAGTCACTATAATGATCTCAAATCAGAGGGACACATATATGTTTCACGAGCTGCTCTTGACTGCAGAATGCTCAGCAGGTGAGTCACTTGTTCAGTGATGATGTACTCCTACATCTCACCAGTATCTCATATCAGTATCTCTACACTCCTTGGTTAAGAGAACAATCAACCTATATGGTACATAACAACCTTTATTCGATAAACATCATCATCATTTAATGACGTATTATTTGATCACGAACATATTTAAGAACTATACGATAAATCCTCCTTTATCGATTACTTTATAGTTCTAAAGATTTTATCACAACACAAGAGTTTTAGCAAGGAAGATATAATTTTGTAATGAATGATGTCAAAATAATTTTTATTCATTGATAAATAATTCATATACATATTACAAAATAAGCAGAATTATCCAAATAATTAGTTTTCGGACATATTTTCCAATAATATTCTCAAGAGTTGAAAACTTGAGACATATGTCATTGCTGGTTAATTTCTAAATTACTCCTAACTGATGGATCACCATGGAGATGAGTGATCTGATAAGATTGATGTACAGATCACTTTCTTTAGGATAGATGAGTCTCAAGTCTATATTATGGAGACATCAAGCAAAAGTATAGATGGTTGTTAGAGAACATCGGTACTGAGCATGACCAAAATAAGAAGTCACTTGAATTTTTATTCACTTGTTAGTGATTTTCTTGATGTTGTAGTTATGTGAGTAGTTCTTTGACCTACAATACCTTAGTTATTCACAGTGAGATTGCTGTAGTTTGACTTCATATTTATTTAGTCTCCTAATCATGTGAATCTTTGTGGTGTATGTTGCCTACAGTAGACTTGCTGTAGGAGTAGGGTGTGCAGCTATATAGGATCTATTGATCTTAGTAATTGAAGAGCAGTTCTATGTGATTTATATAGCTGAGTTCTTAAAATCATGATCATGGTAATGTGATTAATGAAAAAAGGTTTCCATAAGAAATCACGAGTTGAATTTGAGCTAATTAAATCTTACATATGATGGATGATGGAGTTTTATAAGTTTCTTTTAACCTCCATCTTATCGAAACTCAGATAGAAAAACTGAATCACATGTTAATTACATCTGAGGTTCAGATTCTTTTATTCTACTGGATTGCCACTACATGCTACTAGATGTCACTAGTGGATTGTGAGATCCATGAAAATTAATTGACGATCAATAATTCTTATTGGATAAGTTAGAAATATTCCAATCTATTGAAAGAGATTTCAATGATATTCATGATGAAGATCGTGATATGTTTCACTACCAGATAGAATAGAACCTATGGGATCATACACAAAAAAAGTTTTGACTTGATCCAAAAAATTAGATTATGAATTTGATTCACAGATGAACCAAATTATCAATTTGATTGATGATTAGACTAAGTTGTAAAAGTTATAAGAGAGGACTTACTACAGGTTAATAAGTAGAAGAAGAATAGTAAGTAATTATTGCTGAATTAATCATTAATGATTTGATTTGATCATTTAATTAATGATTGGGTTTTATATAAATTAAATTAGATTTAATTTGGTTCAAATTAGATCTATTCCTAGTTGAATCTAAGGATTCGATTAAACCTAATTCAATTTGGCTGAGAACCAATATAGAATAGGGTTAGGAGATGAGTTCCCAGTTGGATTGGGACTCTCTCTCCTCTTACACGCCATATGATGGAGCACCGACCAAGAGAACCAAAGGGCCAATGCCCCTTTTCTTTTTGGCGTGCGTGGAAAATAAAAGGGAGAGAGAGGGCACGACCAATGGTTGGCACCCCCTCTAAGGTTCTTTCTCCTCTCTCTCTCTTATCTCTCTATCCTGATCTATCTTAATATTTGAATTTTATTCAAATCTTTAAAATCTGAATTTGATTCAAATTAATAGGATAGATGGATAAATGATTGGGGTATATAAATAGGACCAAGTTGACAGGATGTCCTAACTAATCACGAGATCCATCTCCCCTCTTCCCCCATTGCTGCCCACCTTCCTCTCCTCCTTCTTAGTGCCACCCAAGAGGGAGACCCTCTTCCTCTCTCGTTCATCACCTTCTTCCTCTTTCTTGAGAAGAAAAAAAGAAGAAATTAGATTTGATTGTCCTGATCAAGATTAGTCCTGTGTGGATACTTATGAAGGTCGAACGCATGTGCGGCTTCAAGAAATCTCAAGAAACATCCATGATTTTTAGATCGTGGCAAAAATCTATCCACACAAACATAAAATTTAGATCTTAATAGAATAGATCTAGATCTTGTATATGCAATGATTCATGGATATGAGATATGATCTCTATACACGCTAGTTAGATAAGATCTACTTAGATTTAAATAGTTTAAATCTGAAATTTTTCATTCCACTACATATAAAATAAAATTTTTAAAATTCTGTATGCATACGAATTGCCATAAGATGGCATTTCCTTCAAAGACTAAAAAATAAAGAGCTCAAAAATTCAAATCTATTTTTAGATGAAGAAAAGAATAAGATTTTGACTAAAAAAGATGAACTTTTAAAAGAAAAGAAATTTTTAGCTAAAAAAAATCTTTTAAAATCTAAAAAAATTTTAGTGAAAAAGGTTTATTTAAAACTTTTTAGTGAAAAAAGAGATTTTACTTAAAAATCTTTTAAAACCTATAGTTAAAAGTTCATATTTAGTTTTCAAAAGCTTCAATTAATATTAAACAATCAAAATATTATTTTCAATAAAATTGAAATTGATTCTACTTCTTCAAGATAATAGAAATTTATCAAAAATATGTTCACTAAAGCTTTCCATAAAAATTATTATATCACTTGCTTTAAATATAACAAAGTAAGCCATAAAATTTTTGAGTGCAATATTAGTAAAAATAGTCATACTTGTGTCAAATAAATTTGAATTTCAAAAAGGAACCATAAGTGCTAACTCCTATGGAACTAAAAAAGATTGGGTACCAAAATCTAGAAAGTGATTTTATAGGTGTACCAAGCATCCAATACTTTGAAAGGAGTAAGTTCATAAAAAATGGGTGCTTAGGACTTAAAATGGATGGATGTTAATGTTTGGTAAAAGCTAAACCTCTTTACATCATACCATCATCAATTATTGAAATTATTTTACTTAATTGATTGATTTTGATGATCTATCAATATTTATGATGATTTTATTCTTTATCTTAAATATTTTTAATATCATGTTATTTTAATTATTTAAGAAAGCTGAATCAAAATAAGCTTTATTGTATAAGAAATTACTTATAAGAAAATCTTATGAATTAAATTTTGACATTCTCATAAGATACCTAATTATTGAAATTTGTTAAAAATCACATGATCTAAAAATTTCAAGATAAGACATTTAATCATAAAAGATAGTGTGCTAGATGTTGTTAAACTGCATGATAAATCATTGCATCTTAGTTTGATCTTTAGGGATTTGTGAATTCCTTAGTTCAACCTTACCCTTAGAGCCCTTATCTAGTTCTTCCTTGATTTAATCATATTTGAATTGATTGATTCTTAATCCTCCACTTGATTCATTCATTCTAATTTAAATACCATTTTTGATTGTTGATTTGATTTATCTTTGATCCCTATCTTATTTGAGCTATTTCTCTTTTGATCAAGGCTTCTTGAACTATTTTTGTATTGAGAAGTTCACTCTTAGATCAGAAGAGTCAACTCATGAATTTAGTAGAAAAATAGTTCTATAAGAAGCCAACTTATGATTTTATTAGAGTCGACCCTTCATCAGGAGTCGACTCATAATTAACAGGAGTTGACCCCTATGTCGGGATGGAATTTTTAATCCAGGACGGTCCGAAAAACTATCACTTCCTATCTCATTCCTTTAGCAACTAGCTGGACAGAAGAGATCCATGTGGATTTTTCGAGCCCTAGTGTTTCATCAAGCATTTCTCCCATGTGTGAATGAAGTTCCAAGTTGACAAATGATCAAGGATAGTCCTCCACAGTGCAACAAGCTCTATCTCAGGTCCCTTCTGCACCCTCACCTCAACCTCCACTGGCAACCCCTTTTAGAACACCCTTATTCTGTAGGGTTGTTTCAACGGGCAAAAGAGTGGATTTTGATTTCTTGGAATGTGAAGGTTTTTCTATTGGGCAGAAGATTAAACTATTGGGATGGAAATTTTTGTGTTCATTAGATGTCTTGACCAATCTTGTAAGAGAATTCTTTGGAAACATGAAGTATGGAGATAGGATCATTGATTCTGAGGTTAGAGGTTTCCGCATTGTACTGGATGCAAATCGATTAGTGAGGATATTGAAGATGTCAATTGAAGGAGGCTCATCTGATCATCTTGAGAATAAGTCTCTTGGTTTGAAGTATACTTTGGATAGAGATGAGGTAGGTGAGTTGGAGGTGAGTGTGAACTAGTTGAGCATTGAGATATGCCTCCTTCATCACATGGCAAGTCAAATTTTCTTCCCCAAGATGGAGAAATTTGACTTTGTATCTAGATGAGACATCATATTTATGTACCATATGATTCGTGAGATTCTCTTCAATCTATCATTACTCATAATACGTCAGATGGAAGAGGTAGCCAACCGATCGAAGGCCTCACTATCCTACGACATGATCCTGACTTTTAATTTTTAGGAGTTTGGAGTAGACTTTTAGGGGGAGACCACTAAAGCCCTAATGTACATAGATACTTACAACAATTGATCACTCTGGAGGAAGGATTTTCAAAAGATTGTTTGTCATTGGTTTTGCAGAGATGTGGCATAAAAAGATAAGGATGATACTAATGATGATGAGGCTCCTACAATAGTGCCAATTGCAGATATCATATCAGAAGAGCTAGCATAGCAGACAGAGACAGCTCTATCTCCATAGATCAGTCATTCAGAGAGTTCAAATTAACTATTTGATAGACTGGATGAGGATGTATTTATCAAGAGAGGCTCCATCTAGATCATCACTTCAGTCTATACAGAGATCCAAAGGTACATATTAAAGATACAACAGGTGAGGACAGATCTGAAGGAGGTTCTATCTTTAGTCAAAGAGGAGTCTGCAAGGTTGATCGAGATGATCACTTCACCCAGGGAGGATATTCATAATCGAGGCCAGTCATCTGAAGATAACAGACCACTCTCACGACCTAGTCAGTCTTGACCTACATCTTAGGACTATTACTCACTTATGATGCTAGGATTCATTTTTTAGAGCTTCAGTGAACCTAGCAATCCACTTTTGGGTAGTTGTTGCTCTATTACATATTTTGCATATACTAATGTTTGCTATCTTTGCAAGCACTTATTTGTAATTATATTTTGATGATCAATGAAATAAAACTTTTTATGGGAAATGCATTGTGTTTGATATTTACACTTGTATATTTGAATAAATTGAAATAAAAAAGGGGGAGAATTAAGAAAAATAAATTTTATAGCATTAACTATTAAAAATAGGGAGAGAAATGACTGTTGAACTTAATAAGAGAAATCATTGATAGACATTTATATTTTGCTTATCTTGATCTAGTCATTTGAGCATTCTTGTAATTTTGTTCATTTGATTTGTCATTCATATTTTGTATGGTTTGATCCTATCATCATTTTTTATAACTAATTGGTGTCCAAAAAAAATTTAAGAAAGTTATCATAATTAGTAACACAATTTTCATAATTGGTATCAGATAGTTTATTTTTACCTTATATTCCATTAATTTATATTTTGGTAAAGGGAAAAGAATGCTTTGTCTCAAATCTATTTTATATAACTATATATTTGATATTATATCTTTGAGATAAATTCTAAGATCAATACCTTTATGCATCAAATTGATTGATACTTTTTAAGAAAAGAAAGACATGATTTTTTTAAAACATAAACATATCTTATGATTTGCTTTGGATGATCTATTCAAAATCATTAATTTAGAAAAAAGTTATCTCTCTTGGATCTCTAAAGCTCAAAGCAATTTTCTAACTACACTTGAGAATTTATTTATTTCATCCATATTATTCAAAAAGGGAGAGAAGTGATTTTGAATCTAAATTGAATTCAAAAAGGAGACAAGCATTATTCTCTTTGATATACATTTTTGATACTCTCAAAAAGAGAGAGAAGTTATAAAATCTGAATTTGATTTGAGTTGATTTTCATGATATCTTTTTAAATTTTTTTCTTGCACCTTTTGATGTTCTCAAAAAGGGGAAAAAGTTATGTTGAGCATATGATTGAGTTGATCACATGCTTCATTATACTTGAAATGATCATATATATATATATAATATATATTAAATTTTGATATCAAATTTATAATTAAAATTCTATAGAAGCATTCATGAAGTACATGTTTATAAATGTGTACTTTTTCACTTTATGATTATATTGGTAAATCAATTGAAACCCTGAACAACCATAGGCAGAAAATAGAAGAAATTTGATGTTTAGAAAGTTCAGGAGTCGACCTCTAAGAATGACAAGTTGACTCTGGTACATGGGAGTTCACTAACATGGACTGTGAGTCAACTCGTGAGAAGCAAAAGAAGACTCTCTCAATAAAGACAGAAGTCTAGATTTTTGAGATTTCTATTTGAGTCGACCTATGAAATGGTCAACTCGATCCTAGATAGGTCAAGTCGATTCATAAAGATGGTGAATCGACTCTCTCAAGAAAGACAAAATATAAGATTTTTAGATCTGAGGGTGAGTTGACTCCTAAAGAGATCGAGTCAACTCATGAGCAGCTCGAGTTGACTCCTAATATAGAAAAGCTATAATGATTAGTTTTTATGTTCTCCTCTAACGGCTAGTTTTTTGCTCTGATGAATAGTTCAAATCTTTTTGCGGTCGAAACTTATTCTCCAGTCATTTTCAAACTTTCAAAAGGCTAGAGAATTATTTGTGAAGTAAGAGAAGAGGATTGAAAAGAAAAATACATCAATCATTGGAGTGTTTATTAAAAATCTCTTAAGAAGAATAAAAGAGAGAAAATTTATACAAAAAATTCAGTGAGCTATCAAGAGTGATCTTCTCTTTTATTAGCTATATCCTCTCAAGCATCAAAGAAGAAAAATTCAAGCCTTAATTGAGCAACTCATTGGCAACTTCTCTAAGGTTAAAAGAGTCTTCATTTTCTATTTTATTTGATGCTGAAACTTTATATCTTGTATTTTTGGATTTTCTTTATGAGTTTTTTTAGAGTGAAAGAAACTTGGGTTAGATCCGTTCAAGCCCAAAATTGGACTTGTAAGATTTTGGTTAATGATTCTGCAAAACTAACTGGATTGATTGTAAATTCAGAAGATAATTGGTGTAAGATTTAGTTGGTGAGCTTGAAAAACTAACTAAATTTGATTGTGAATTCAAATAAAATAATAGTATTGTAATTGAATTGATTATAGTAGAATTTTTAAGAAAATCTTGGAGAGTAGATGTAGATACAGGATTACACCGAACCACTATAAACTTATATTATTTGTGTGTGCCTTATCTTTTTTGCTTTAGTTACTTTGCATTATTTTTATTTTTTGCATTGCTTCTTTTATATCTTAATTCTACTGCAGCACATTGCATACACCTTATAATCACTTAAGTTAGCTTAAATTAAAGTACATAATTGTTTATCTTTTAAATTTACTATAAGTTTTGAAAAATCCAATTCATCTTTCTCTCTTGGGTTGCTAACCTTTTTGGGCAACACCTTCCATAGGTTAACTCCACTTTTGTAGCATTGAATCTCTAAGGACTCCAATTTAACTATGGGAGAATCAACTCCCTTCATGTCCAAAATCAACTTGCATTTTCTACAAGCTATATGAGATCCCCCGATGTAAGAGAGTTGATAAACAGAATGTCTCTCTTCTAAACCAAGTTCTTCCAATCCCAGGACCTTGAGCTTCTTCTTCTGAAGGCATGGATTGTGCTTGACTTCTTGGTGCACAGAGGGGATCTTTGGAGTCTGGACATCTTCCAAGGGATGAGCAAGAAGTTCGTGGAAGACTTTAAAAATCAAAAAATATACAAACTTGTTGTTAAGACTAGTCGGTGGTTTAATGGCTTGTTAGACCTCAGAACTAGGGACTTAGGTAAAGAGGCAATCAAGGTATCACACAACTTTGCAATGGAACCCTTATCCCAAGAAGTGTAGGGAGAAACAATGACTGAGGAATGAAAGTAAGTCATGCGAAGATATAGACATTGGACACTAGTATTTGAAATTTGAAAAATGCATGAACATGGCTCAACGAGATGAATAGAGCAATTTAGAAAAATCTCAAAAAGGATAGGTGGAGAGTCATTGAATGGTACACCTATGGCTATGCCCTAGCTAAGGTCTAATGGTTGGTAATAGGATCATTCTGATTTCTTGAGTGGTGCTTCATCGATGAGTTGTTACCGGACTGAGACCAACCTAATGGCTTATTATTGTACTGATGATGGGGGCTGGGTTTACCAAACCAAAACTCCCAATCATCATTTCCAAGATTTGCCCGCTCATTGGAGGAAGAAAGGTCAGTGAAGTTAGGTTCGTGTGGCGAGAAGTGTTTCGCTATGACCTGAACTAGATAAGTAAAAGGGTCGAGAGAGGGATCTTCATAAAATATACTAAGATCAAAACTAGATAGGTCCTTCCATGTTGTGCTTAGCGACTCACCCTAAAGGGCATTCTGAAACTAGCAACTATGCTAGTAATAGATTCTAGGCTCTAGCAAATTAATGGAAGATTGAATAGACTAATGCTAGCTTTGAAGTGAAGTTCATGGTGAGAAGCCTACTTAGCTTGATCCCAAAGATTCCCTAGCAAGGTGAAACCCTCTCTATGGATATGCCGTAGCTCCATCAAGCCTTGCTAACTATATCATATGAGGGGTATGACATGAAGAACTCATTTTATCTAGCAACCTTCTTTATCGTCCAAGATCCAAGATTGCGAGTTTTATGGGCTAAGGTACTACCTACATCATCTACCATAACAAGACAACCAAATGAAAGCACCCAACTAAGATAGGTAGAGATATCGGACATCTCAGGCAAGAAGGCAAGGAAAGCCTTCAATCGCATGACCTGAGTATGAGGCAAGGATATTTTGTCACGAGATAGGTCAGGCGAAGTAACGGGAGGAGAGGAGAAGATGGAAGAGACCTGCATTCCATCTTCACCTTGGGAACAAAATAGGCTCAAGTCTAGGAGGAAAAGGAGGTTCACCTATTTTATAAGAATGGCCAAACCTTCGACATCAGAAGCATTTTATGGGGTTACGGTAGGAACTCTTGAAGTGGTTGGCTTCTCCACATCTAAAACACCGGTTTCCTTTAAATAGCTTTAATGAGGGTCGATGAGAATGAAGACAAATTTGGTTTCGTGCGAAAGTGGCTACACCTGCATGCCAAGCATTGATGTTGGCCGCTATGTAAGATATCTTTCCGCTGTCCCTCACGATATCCATGAATAAGCATGCTACTGCTCGATGTGATTGCACCTTATCTCTGAAGCCGTCCTTGACTGTGCGTTGCCATCGTAATCTATGACTCTTAAAGGTAACCTAGATCCATTTCCCATTCGACGGAGGAGGGGGAGTTTTCAGAAAATGTGCTTGTTTTCTGATAGAGTTCATGCAAGGTTGATGGAGGCTAGTAGGGATCGGATGCGGACCCAGAATGTCGGTGCACCTATGATGTGAATAGTTGACAACCTGTTGAGTTGGGTCCCTTTGCCCAGTGGTGTCAGGTTGGCTCTCGTGAGAGAAGGGAATCCTCTATTATGTAGCCTTGGTCTTGATCTATTGAGGAAGAGTACATAGTTGTATTCATGGCTCGAGCCAGCAACCGAGGGAGGTTGAACTTGTATGGGTTGCAGTCACAGATGAGGGTGCTCCAAACTATATAGAAAAGGTCAACAGAAAGGCAGTGATGAAGAGCGAAAGTTTTTCTCCCTAGAATTGCCAGACTCTCTCTCTAATCATTTTTTTCTCTCCAACAATACTTTGTGTTCATGGCTCGAGCCGGCAACTGAGGGAGGTTGGACTTGTATGGGTTGCAATCAGAAATGAGGGTGCTCCGAATTATAGAGAGAAGGTCAACAAAAAAGCAATGATGAAGAGCGAAAGTTTCTCTCCCTAGAGTAGCCAGGCTCTCTCTCTAATCATTTTTTTCTCTCCAATTATAATTTGATATTTTTTTGAATAATTAAATTTTATGATTATAAAATTAAAGATATTATCAAATGAATAATAAATTTAATAAATAATATATTAATAAAATTATTTATTTTTAAAAAAAATACATGTGTTCTATCTCACATAGTATTATTAATAGAATCAGATATTCGGATACGAATTATGTAGTTATTTATCCATATTCATATCTATTTTTTATTTTAATATATATAAAAAAATATAAATATTATATTTAAATTTTTATTTATATTTAAATAAATTTAAATATAAAAATAAATATATCTGAACCATTCTCTCCATGCTCTGCAACTACTTTGCTATCAAGTCAGTCTTTTACTAATGGTCCAGTACCAGTCGACCAGCCTGAATTAAAGTCCGAACCAAACCACTCCCGTTTTCTTTCATTTCAACTTTTTGTTTAGAAGTAGTAATAAAGCGATGTACCAAAAACAAAAAACAAAAACAAAGCAAGCCTACTCCTGGAAAAGCCGAGAAAGGAAGAGGGAGAAGGAGGAACGGACGGACGGACGGGAGGATGGGCAAGCTCGGGCTCGTCTTCTTGCCGTTGTGGAGTGCTGGCCACCTGATACCCATGGTAGAGACGGCCAAACTCCTTCTCCGTCACCAAACCCCTGACAATCTCTTCTCCATCAACGTCCTTGTCATCCAACCCCCCAAGCCCGCGTCGATCTCCACCATCTCCTCCTACATCCAGTCCGTCTCCTCCTCCAGCCTCGACATCCGCTTCCAAAACCTCCCCCCCGTCGACCCACCCACTGACAGCCAGGGGGTGGAGGACTTCATCTCCATGTTCATCCAGAGCCACAAGCCCCACGTCAAAGCCGCCATAACCCAATCCTCCATCCCCGTCGCCGCACTGGTTCTCGATATGTTTGGCACCACCATGATCGATGTGGCCCACGAGCTCGGCATTTCGTCATACATCTTCTTCACCTCCACCGCAGCCATGCTCGCCACCTCGCTCCACCTTCCAGCTCTCCACGACAGGATTCCAGTAGAATTCGAGGAACTGGAAGGCGATGTTGACATCCCGGGAGTGCCCCCCGTGCCGCCGCTGTACATGCCGAGTCCCTTCCTGAACAAGAAGAGCCCGGTCTACACCTGGTTCCTCTACCACGGGAAACGATTGCTCGAAGCCAAGGGCATTATAGTGAACACCTTGATGGAGCTAGAGCCCGGGCCACTGAAGGCGATGATGGAGGGCCTCTGCGTGCCAAGCCGCCCCACGCCGGCCATCTATCCGGTAGGACCCGTCATCGCTCTCGAGGACAAGAAAGACAGAGGTAATTCAGAACGGCACGAGTGCATCAAGTGGCTGGATGGGCAGCCACCGGCGTCGGTGGTCTTCTTGTGCTTCGGGAGCATGGGCAGCTTCGGAGCTCCACAGGTGCGAGAGATGGCTCTCGGGATGGAGCGAAGCGGGTACCGGTTCTTGTGGTGCCTGCGAGCTCCTTCGACGGGAAAATTCCGGCATCAGGTCGACGCGAATTTGGCGGAGGCGTTGCCGGAAGGTTTCTTGGAGAGGAATAGAGGAAGGGGACTGGTGTGGCCATCTTGGGTGCCCCAAATGGAGATACTGGCACACGGAGCAGTGGGGGGATTTGTGACCCACTGCGGGTGGAATTCGATCCTGGAGAGCTTGTGGTTTGGGTTGCCGATGCTCGGGTGGCCGCTTTTTGCCGAGCAGCATCTGAATGCCCTCGAGATGGCGAGAGAGATTGGGGTGGCGATGGAGCTCAAGGTGGACAGAAAGGGTGGGGGATTCGTGGGAGCGGAGGAGTTGGAGAGGGGAGTAAGGTGTTTGATGGGGAACTCTGAGGAGGGAAGGAAGGTAAGGGCGAAGGCTGCAGAAATGAGAGGGGCGAGTAGGAAGGCCATGAGCAAAGGGGGCTCGTCCTATGTTTACATGGAGCAGCTGGCGGAGGAAATAAGAAAAGGGACGGTTTGGACCAAATGTTGAAATGCTGCATTTTTTCTCTTGCGAGATATACTGTGCTTATCATATTGAATGTTCCCATGGGTGAGCTTGGTTTCTTGGGGTAATGTTGCATTTGTTATGGCTAGTCATGACATATACTGTACATGCAAGGAAAAGCTTGAATGACAGTGATCGAAGCATCAATGGCTTTGATGTCATTATATAAATGAGCTCCTATTTCTAATTATTGCATATCTTTGCTTAAATAAAAGATAGATCAATCACAATATATCTTGTTTGAAAAATAAAGTATATTGACAGAATATTAACAAGTGGTGGAATTTTTATGCAAGTGAAGACTTCATATCTTATTATTCAAGGTCCATAGTGTTCATGCAATAAATAATATATCTTTTCTATAAATATGCCAACAAGCATGACAACAAAAATGACTATTTATGATGATAAAAATCATCAGAAACATCAATTTCATCATAAAAAAAACTTCAGTGATGAAAAAACATCATCATGATGCTCATTGCAAAAAATGCATTGCTAAAGGTATGTGGTGACGAAACAAATTTTTCATCACTATATTTATAGTTATAGGGTTGATAACATATTTATTATCAAATGATAAAATATTTAGTAATAATTCTTTATCATAAAAAATAGAAAATAAAAAATTTTATCATGATATGATATACTTATTATCACCAAAAACTAATATATGGTGATATAGGTGAACTTGTCATAAAAAATAATTATATTCTTGATGATATTATTTATCACCAAAATTTTTAAAAAATGTCCAACCAAAGTGTACTTCCTCACTAAAAGATTCATCAATATATTGTATGCAAAGTTTATACAGTGCAAAAAGCTCAAACTTTGTAATAAAAATATTTCATTGTTGAATGCTATGGTTATTTTATAACAAGTCAAATTTCGCATCAATTGCATTTTTGCTAATCGCATGGTGAAAAATCACTTCTTCACTGGATGTTATAGTGATTAGTAATGAGTCAAATTCTATCACTGGATATTGAATTTAGTGATAATGAATTCATCACTAAAATATTACATATGTGACGAACATATGGTAGCAAAATTATTTTATCATCAAATATAATGATAATTTTGTGATGAATTAAACTTCATCATGAATTGTTCATTTTGTGGTGAACAAATTTCATCATCCAAATTGTTACAATTTGTGAAAAGAAAAATTTAACAAAAATATTTTGTTATTAGATGTTAAGACAATTTTATGATGAGTTAAATTCTTTTATTGATATTTTTTACCACGACTAATTTTCTATAAATATAATTGATAATATAATCAATACAGTTCATAAATTGGTATATGGGGAGTTAATATCTCATTAGAAAACTGTGGCCATGGTAATTTGTTTCTTCCCACCACCACATGTTTTTGGACCAAATAGAAACTCTAGTACATTTATTAATCAAATTATTATTTCAAGATCACTTTATACTTCATTAATTTATTTTGTGCAAGAAAAGATTGAGAAACTACAAGTTACATAGTATAGAAGGGATGATCCTCTCGGGCTGCAGGCTGGTCTACTCCTTCATGGGGAGGGGGCAGAGGTGGTATGGTCATGTAAGTGCAATGGATTTTGAACCAACCCCAAATATATTTCAAAATATAGATATTGCAAAGATGCAGATATCTTGAGGATTTTGGAATGGCAATCCCATAAGATGGTCATATAACTCCATAATCAAGTTTCAAATAACCCTCCTATAGGATGGGTATGGAACTTGACTATACTGTTTGATGAGTATAACCAAGCGTTTACACCATATCTTAACAGTCAAAATGGTGATCAAGAGTGACTGCGATATGGATTAAGTTGATACAATTAAAGTAGACAAAAATCACAAAACTCTTATCAAGACTAAATAGAGTTTGACTGTAAAATTATACTTAGAGTGAGGACTCCATGCGAAATAAACAAAATTCAGCCCCCAGGTGAAGAAGCAAGCCAAAAGGTCAAGTTTTGAGTCATTAGCCGATAGGAGGACGAGATAATCATATCGGCCTCAGTTTTTCAAGAATGGAAGATTATATTATAGATCAAATGATGGGCGATAGTCCACACAAGCTATATTAAAGGCCAATAAATCATGATTTTGGATTTGATGATTGCAGAATGATCATGCTTGTATACGTACATAGTAAAAGGATGATTGGCAATAGTTATTAGAATCGCCATGGATGGAGATCAAACATGGGAAGCAACTGCCAGAGTGGACAACTATAATATTTAATGATAATTACTAAATAAGTGAAATTGTCCTATATATTAAA
Source organism: Elaeis guineensis (assembly GCF_000442705.2). Lineage (NCBI taxonomy): Eukaryota > Viridiplantae > Streptophyta > Magnoliopsida > Arecales > Arecaceae > Elaeis > Elaeis guineensis. The sequence goes on from NC_025998.2 coordinate 39,461,538, forward strand.
CCCCTCGATAATCAATTTAATGAATCTTTATCTTTTATCCTAATGTTAATCTACCCTTTATCCTAGGAGAGTATGCACAACTTAGCTTTCCAATGCTACATCCTTATTATAATCCATTGATGCATCTTTACCGTAGCCTAGCATTGCATTCTTATTGTAGGCTCAGGAGTGGTGCTCCCAAACCTTAGAAGGTCAGATGAGGAGCCATGGTGTTGGCTTCATGAGTCTAGGACCGGTTTGATTCCTAGTACTAGGATCGGTTTGGTCCTAGGGTAGAGGTTCGGCCCTCTACGGTCTTGAGGCCTAAGGATTGGGGCCTTGAAGCTTTTGAGGCTCAGTAGATTTAGATCTTGAGTGGGCTAATCCATGTTTGGATTAGGTTTGGATCCAAAGGGGTGAGAGCATGTCGAGTCATGGGTATACATGGGCTTGAGTTGAGTGCAATCATATTGGGTTAGCCATGGAAGTTTTTAGACTAGGATTTGATCTATTTATATAGGCATATATATATATATATATATAACTAGGTCAAATATTGAGAAAATAAAAAAGAACTTTTCTCCCTAACTCTCTCCTCTCTCTCTCTATGTTTCTTCACACCACCAAAGGCAAGAAATTATAAGGTTTTTTGCCACCCCATCCAAAGAAGGAAAGAATCAAGGGGAGGCGCTAGGGTTTCTAATGCCTCCATCTCCTAGCCTCCAAGGCTCTTGTACCTAAGATCTTAGCCACCTAAAGGGGGGTCTCTACATCCCTCTTCTTATTGTGGTGGCTGCTTTTCGGATCCAAGAAGGTGCACAAGGAAAACCTTACAGGTGCTAGGGTTTGTAGTTGCCTGCCATATTTAGTTTTCCTCTTCTTGCCACTATTGGAAATTATGTCCCAAAGCCAATCGTCAGTCTGTTGATGGTTGAGTTTATTATTATAATTGTATATAAATTATTAAATTAATAAATATTATTTGATTTTTTCATCACTTGTACATCTTATTTTGAACTCCTATTATGTGATGAAGTCCTTAGGACTATTTGATTCGATATAAGAGGATATATCGTTTAGTCCTTAAACTTTAAGTCCACGATCAAATGATATACTATTATTAGAACGATAGCTATATCAAGTATAGATCATTATGTGCCATGTACATTGGTTGTCCTCTTAATCAAGGAGTGTGGAGACACTGGCATGGCATGCAAGTGAGACGTAGAAATACATCTCACTAAACGTGACCAATTGCTGAGCACTCTACTGTCAAGAGTAGCTCACGAAGGATATGGGTATAAGTATTTCTCTGATCTGAAATCACCACAGTGACTTACAAGTAACTCACTGTGCTTTGGTCTGGACTACCTGAATTTCTAATTCAGTAATGAAAGATTTCTGGACACAGTCAAGTACTTGCGAAGTCGGTGTATGAGTCAAGATGGAATTAACCCCTCTGAATAAGTAAGAGTTAATGTATCAATGTATTTTAATTTAGTAAAATCTTGATCGGGATAATCTATGTGATGGATTTTGAAAATTGAAATACAATGTGGATGACCATATTAGGGTTGATAGTTAAATCCTAGGTCACCTTGAGTATTTGGGTCAAAGAGATGAATTATACGATAATCATATGTCAATAGGTTCTTGAATGATATTTTGTAATCTTTTGACCTATCCAGATATTGGGTATCATTGCTAGATGATCATTTTGATTGGTATAGGAAGATTATCCTCATACTATCGGTTTAGATTCGAACCTATGGGATCACACTCAAAAAAAAATTCTGACTGATCATATGGCGATTAACAATTAAGAATCATTTTAGGATAAAATAGTCAATTCAATTGATGATTAACCCTATGCAAAAATTATAATAAATTAATTCACTAATTGTTAGTGAATTATAAAAAGATTAATTAGTAATTAGATTGCTAATTAACTCAATTTGATTTAGTATTAAGTTTTGGATCAAATCTAATTGAATTGGATTCAATTTGGTTTGATCCAATTAGGTTATAAGATGACCTAATCGCTAAGGGTGTTTGATACTTAATATGATCAAAATTTAAGCTCGATTAATTTTTGATTTGATTAAAATTTAATCGAAATTATTTGCTACATAATTATATTAGGTTTAGTGATCCAATTGGGTTTAACCTAATTTGGTTGGGTTAAGAATCTAATTGGATGAGAAAATAATTTGAATTCGAATCCCTTGCACCTCCTTTCTCTACGTCCTATTTTTCTTCAGATAAGAAATATTTTTATGTGATTTTTCTCATACCCAAAAGTATTTTCCATATCCTCATTTGATTATTTTTGAATTAAAAATTAGTTGATTTAAATTTGAGTTCAAATAGGTTTGAATTTGAATGAAAACCTAGAGTCCAAATTGAATTGGACTTTCCTCTTCATGCCACCACTTTTCTCCATACATAAAGTATTTTTACGTGAGATTTTTTATATCTTTCTAATATTGGTCGACCCCTCTCTGAGTTTATAAGATAGGAATAAAGTTTAGTTCAAAATTTAATTCAAATTTGATTTGAATTGGTGATAAGAATCAACCAACGTTTGAATTTAAACCGAAACTACCTCTTTCTTATCCTTATCTTCCATAGGACGTCAATCTTAAAAGAGGATCAGTTTTATGCGAGATTAAGAGTAATTTTTGGCATGAGAACCTGAGAGTGGGGACATGAAAAGTTGAGAGAGGGTTGGGCTTTCGTGCATGAGAAACAGAAGAAGTGTTCTTCCTCTCGGGCGTGAGCTGTGGATTCTAGGGTTTCAACTCTAAGTTTTGTGAGAAGAAAATATAAAAGTGAGTCTTGTCCAATCTTTCACACCACCACCTCCTCATAAAGTTTCATCTTTTGATCTAGAAGAGTCTGAAAGATCCAAAGAAAGGAGCTTGGATCAGCCATCTAAAGCCTTCGATGCGAGCTAGCACTCCTGCAAAGGAAGATCCGATCAGAGCTTCGAGTGGACAATCTGTAGAGACTGAACGATCTGTACGGCTGTTCGATATCAGTGAGAGCTTCATACTATGCCTATTAGTAGTGGAGATCATCGATCCATGAAAAGGTGATGAGTTCTGAACTCAACCAATATGATCTAAAGGTTAGATCAGATTCAGGGCATCGATGTGATCGATGTAGTTTTTTGTTTTATATCATATTTTATATATAAATTTTTTATATCATAGATCCTTAATAGTAGTTTAGATCTGATCTAAGACATATTTAGAAGATTAAAATATTTAATATTTTATTATTCTACTATAAAATTTTAAAAATATATACTTTGAACTATCCATTTTTCTTTAGATGGTATCAGAGTAAGGTTTCTTATGACATAAATTTTTTGCATATAATCTGATTTTAATTATTTAGATTAGATCTAAATAATTAATTTTAAATCTGAGTAGTATAGTAATCTGATTGGATTGATCCTCATAGCCGCTCGATCATAGGAGAAATCAAGATTTTATAATCCTATTTTCCATTCGATGGGATCTCCTATGGCATGTAGAGGTGCTGTGCGATCTTTTCTATGATGATAAATAATAAAAAAAAATTAAAATTTTATTTTAAATCTAAAATAATATATATTAGATATGAAATTAGAGTCTTTCTCATTAGATAATTGATTGTAAATATATTTTATAAAATTAAAAATTATTTTCAAACACCGAATCTGAACCCATGTCAGTCCAAAATTTAATTGAGAATTAAGCAATCTAGATTTGAGAATCAAAGATCTAAGGCACTAATTTCATAATTCATGGGTTAATGGGTTAGCTCGAGTCAAGTCCATTTAACTGGGTTAGACCTAGAGTTAGAAATTATTGATAATGGATCATATTAGTAATTGATCAAATCTAATTAAAAGTTAATTCTGATTGGGTCAATTTCTTCTCTTGATCAATTTCAATAGTTGTCGTTGGTCAAGTCATATCTTAGATTAGATCAATATGGACTTTAATCATAGCTCCGTGGTCGAATCCAAGTCTATAAATTGATCAAATTGAAAATGACTAACCAGTTGGTGTCTAAGGTAAGTATGGCAGCTTTGATCAGTGGTCATTAATTGGGAGCTACTCACATAGATCAAGTCTATATCGAGTTAATGGCATATTCCTCCCACCGATCTCACTTATCTGGCCAACATGATAAATATATTTTGATTAGATCACTTAATGATTGGAGTTGATCCATGCTAACTAAAAAATCAGTATGACTGATTTAGGTGCCCCTAGTTCAACTTATCTTGAGTCCTCTTCATGACTTGGTGAAGTCAGTGAGAGGATTTATGACTGGTTGGCTGGATCAGTTTTTTGCTTAATCTTCTTTAATCTGACTTGGTGAAGTCAATGAGAAGATTAAGATTAACTGATCAAATCTTTTCTTTTCTCTCAATTCAACTAATTAAATTTTCTAAAATTATTAGGTCCCTAAAAATAAAATAGTTATGGTGATAACTAGATTATAGCCTCTCATTAAGTTGGGTGATAAAGAGTCCAACAGTTTAGATGATCATTGGAGGTGCCACACATCTGGTGCTCATCTGACTATCGACATTATCATTTATAATATGTTGATTTAGTTACATCTTTATGATAATACTCAGGTTGGCCGAGCCACACTCGGACCTGATCACTCATTTGTTAGATGTACTAAATTCTGGTATATTAATGATTAGACCTAACTAAAACTTTTAGTGGAGGCACCACACATCTGCTGAAGAGATGTCTGGGGCAAAATTAAATACTAAAAATTATTTAGTGAAATAATTGGTTAAGAACCCACCTATAGGTGCACAAAGATTGGCCGAGCCACACTCGGGCCCATATGCAGTCCATGTAGATTCTAGTACCCACTAAGAAATTAGTGTAATTCTTCGAATTGAAGGTAGAGACTATCAATTCGAATAAAATAGTGGGAGAACCTTTAGATTAAAATTCATATCTTTAGGCTTAATCAATTCATATACTAATTAGGTTTTGATTTTTTTTTTGTAGTTATGGCCACCATCTTGTCGCTTCGATCACTATTAGATAGTGATAAACTGATGGGACCAAATTTTGATAGCTGATGTCAAAAGCTCAAAATTATTATGAAGCATGAACGGATCTTGTATGTGTTGACAGATCCAGCATTCGAGGAGTCAGCTCTAAACGTACTTAGTACAGTCAGAGACACTTATCAGAAGTAGCTCAACGATCGAACTACGGTTCGTTGTATTATGCTGGCGGCAATGAATGATGAGTTCAGCCGTCGTTTCGAGAATGCTCTACCACAGGATATGTTACAAATATTGAACGAGTCTTTCGACACACCCGACGACATTGAGAGGCACAAGACTAGTTGTGCCATCTTCAATGCTCAAATGAGGAAAGAAGCATCAGTCACTGATCATGTATTGTACATGATCGAGATGATTGAGTGCCTATGCAAGCTCGATTTTCTCCTACATGAGCAATTAGAGAAAGATGCTATTTTGAACTCTTTGCCCAAGTCCTACCTCCCTATCCTTACTCATTTTTAAATGACAAAGCCTGCAGTCAACTATCATGGTTTGCTGGGGTTGCTGTAGAACTTTGAGAAGGATCACCAGCTTCACAAAGAGTCGGTGAATATTGTTGGAGAGTCTTCTTCTGGACATCGACCCTTTAAGCAAGGGAAGAAAAATAAGAAGGACAAAAAAAGGATGCAAAGTGCTGGGGCATCCAAGTCCTGTCAGACCAAGAAACTCAAGTCCGATCAGAGTCAGGCAGAATGCTTCTACTGCAAGAAGCAGGGGCACTGGAAGAAAAATTATCCTCAATACATTACCTCCCTGGATCTGAACAGGCCGAGAAAGAAGTAAGTTATTGTTGGACAAGATAATTATATGATAGCACCTTGTAATTTCTCAATTTATGATTCTACTATCTGGGTATTAGATACCAGAAGCCCTTTTAATGTTTGCAATTCGTTGTAGGGTCTGCAGGTTAGTAGGAGAATTGAAGAAAACAAAAGGTTCTTTAATGTTGGAGATGGAAGATCAGTTTTAGTTCTAGCGTTAGGGACTATTAAGCTTGTATTCAAATTTAATATAATTATTCTAAGTGAATGTTACTTTTATCCTTCTTTTTTATTGAATATTATTTCTGTAGGCCTTTTGACCATGCACAGTTATAAAATTTTAATAAAAAGAAATAATTTTAATATCATTATGAATGATACTAATGTGATGAATGGATAGCTGAACAATGATATTTACATATTATCACAATCTGTTAGTGTAATGTACATGTCCAACAAATGCCCTAGAATTAGTGATGTCTCTAATATCTACCTTTGACATTATAGGTTAGGTCATGTTAACAAGAACAGAATAAACAGGTTGACACAAGAGAGAATCTTTGAAGTCAGTGATTGTGAATCACTCCTAACTTGTGAGTCTTGTCTTCTTGAAAAAATGACCAAGTCACCTTTTACTGAAAAAGATGAGCGAGCCAGTAAAGTTTTCGGTCTGATACATATTGATGTATGTAGACCGATGAACACTAGTGTCAGAGATGGATATTATTATTTTATTATATTTATAGATGACCTATCGAGGTATGGGAACGTCTACTTAATGACACATAAATCAGAATCATTTGAAATATTCAAACGATTCCGTAATGAAGTAGAGAAATAAACTAGAAAGAGTATTAAAACTCTTCAGTCTGATCGAGGAAGAGAATACCTCTCCAGTGAGTTTCTGACATACTTAGAAGAGAATGAGATTCTCTCACAATGGATCTCTCCTGAAACACCACAGCATGATGATGTATCAAAAAAGATGAATCGAACCCTATTAGACATGGTTCGGTCCATGATGGGCTTTGCAAGTCTGTCAATCTCTTTTTAGGGATATGCACTCAAGTCACCTTGTTATATTTTAAATAAAGTTCTGAGTAAGTCTGTAAATAAAATACCATATGAGATGTAGACAGGGCGTAAGCTAGCACTCTCACCTTAGAGTTTGGGGATGTTCGGCTTATGTCAAACATTTGTAAACTGACAAGTTTGGACCTAGATCTGACAAGTATCTATTTGTAGGATATCCAAAAGAGATCAAGGGATATTACTTCTATCTTGCTGACGAACAGAAAGTATTCATTAGCAATAGGACAGTCTTTTTAAAAAAAAAAAAAATTGGTGAAGGAACTAATGTTTCAAATATTGAACTTGATGAAGTTAGATCGATAAAAAAACCGACACAATCTAGCAAACCCATAGAGTCAGACTTGATTAGATCAAATCCGAAACCTATTGTAGAAATATTTTTAAGGAGATCCGGTAGAGTACCACGTCAACTAGATAGATACTATAATTTTTTAGTCCGGGATGGAGATCCAGTTGAACTCGATGAAAACAATGAGGATCCGATCACTTATATGGATGCGATGTAGAGGTCTGACTCCGATAAGTGGCTGGAAGCCATGAAATCCGAAATAGAATCCATGAAAGTCAACAATGTATGGACATTGATTGACCCACCTGAAAGGATAAAATCCATAGGGTGCAAGTGGATCTTCAAAAGAAAGAGAGGTGCAGATGGAAAGGTGAAGACCTATAAAGCCCGTCTGGTTATCAAAAATTACCGTAAGCATTATGATATTGATTATGATGAGACATTTTCTTCTGTGGCAATGCTCAAGTTCATTTGGATCATACTTGCGATAGCAGCACATCTGGACTATGAAATCTGATAAATGGATGTGAAAACAGTCTTCTTAAATGGAGAGCTAGAAGAAGAGGTATATATGATACAACCTAAAGATTTCATATCTACAGATGAGTCTAAGGTGTGCAAGCTTTAGAGGTCCATCTGTGGACTTAAGCAGACATCTCAGAGTTGGAACATGTGTTTTGATAAAATGATCAGAATGTATGGCTTCATTAAAAATATAGAAGAACCATGCATATACAAGTGGGTTAATAACTCTGTGATAGTATTGAAGCGAAAATTCAATGCAGGGGCAAAATGATAATTTTAAAACTTTTTTAAAATTATTATTTTACAGTGAAATTCTTAATTAATCTCATTAATTAATACTAATTAACCCTATACTAGGATCTAAATATGATACAACAGCATGCATTTAAATTTGAAATTTAAAATTAAAATAGTAAATTTTTTACTGTACTGTGTTCAGAACACATCACCTTTTGCGGGTAGTCGATCACCGTAATCTGATCACCGTCGGGGGGCTCTGATTGTCATGTCGCAGCCACACTAGTGTCTGGCCTATGCGGATCATCCACACGAAGCTTCCGTCTGATCGGCTCCTCACGAATGCTAGTTCGTGATTTCACCCTTTTGATGGCTGATGTTGATCGAACTCCTTCGATCGATGTGTGCCGACTCCTTGGATACTCCAGATCATCTGCATGACTGGTTGAGAGGCTGATGGATCTCTCCCTGAAATTTGGTGGACTCACGACACTCGTGGCACACCAATCTCACTTCCCGAACCCTAGGTAGAAACCTTAGGGTACACACCAAAAACCCTGCGCCCACTTCTCTCTCCTTTTTCTCTCCTCTCAGTAAATTTTGAACACTTCAAAATTTTTTTAGAACCTCCCCATGCCACTTTTCTTTTCTTTCTTTTATTGCCCATGCCCCCTCCCTTTTTCATTTTATAAAACATCGCAAGAGATGTTGAAAGCGTGTGAGTGGATAAGAAGAGGTGGTTGCTCACTTAAATTCAAATCAAATTTGAATTCAAGTGTCAACCAATCTTATCCTCATCCATTTGTACGAGAAAGAAGAGATGGTGTGGCTTTTTTTTTTCTTTTTTTTGTGCGTGGAGACTTTCACGAGAAATCATTTCTCGTGTGGAATATGGGGCGCACAAAAGAGGATAAGCTGGCGCATGGTTATTTGGTTATCCATTCAAATTCAAAACCTCTTTGAATTTGGATGGGTAACAAACCAAGTTAATCCAAATAATTGGCGCACATAAACATGGGCGTGAGAGAGCTTTGCGTGGAAGAAAATTCATGAGAAAATTTCTTCTCGTGAATTCAAATGGGTGCAAGGAAGTTGGATGGCGTAGGGAATTTAAAACAAGGTGGTTTGATTCAAATTGAGCCAACCTAATTAAAATAGGTTAAGCACAATTAGACCAGATTAAACCCAACACAATTAGGCTTAATTAAGCTCAATAAAATCCTAATCAAATCAGAAATTAACTAAACCTAACCCCTGATCAAATCAGGGACTAAACCACCTTAGCGATTAGATCAACACTTAACCTAATCGGATCAATCCAAACTGAATCCAATTCAATTGGACTTGATCTAAAAATAATTACTCAATCAAATTGAGTTAATTAACGATCAAATCACTAATTGAACCTCTCATAAATATTGAGTCCAAATTCGATGGGCAATTAGGCATCAGAGACCATCGATATGAAACTCTGATCAAAGAGTTCAAATTTCAAATTTAAAGTTTGAAATTCAAAATTTTGACCCCGGTACCCAAAATGTATGGAACTCATAATCAGAGAATCCTAATTTCCAATCATAGAGTCTCAGACACATAAGACTCATAATCAACCATCAGATCAGAAAGGAACCTCTAATGTGTGTGACCCCGTAGGTTCGAACCTAAGCCGATAGCACAGGAATCAATTTCTGTACTAATCGAAGTGACCATCTAGCAATGGTACCCGATGACTGGATGGTTGAATAGTTACAATCGCAACATTCAGAACCTACGTGAATATGGTTACCGTATAATTCATCCCTTTTGACCCCTGTGTTTAGGATGACTCAGGGTTAAACTGTCAACCCTGATGAGATCATCCGAATCGTGCTCAACTCAATTAGTCTTGTGACTCCTCACTAGGACTACCCTGGCCAAGGTTTTGCTAAATTGAAACATGACTGTACACAGCTCCTAAACTAGAGTGGTCAATCCCATCTTGACACACGCACCGACAAGTCAAGTACTTGACTACACCCAGCAGCCTTCCATCACTGAATTAGAAATTCAGTGTAGTCCAGTGCCTAAGTGCAGTGAGTTGCTTGCAAGTCACCGTGGCGGTCTCAGGTCGGAGGGACATTTATATCCATATCCCATCAGAGCAAATCTTGACAGCAGAAATAACTCTGGAGTCGATCACGTTCAGTGCAGATGTACCATTACATCTCATCTGTATGCCATACCAGTGTCTCCATACTCCTTGGTTATGAGGACAACCAACCCATATGGCACACAACGACCTATGCTCGATAAACGTTGTCGTCCTTGGTAACAACGTATCATTTGGTCGCGAACAGGTTTAAGGACTAAGCGACAAATCCTCCTTTGTCGAGTCTAAATAGTCCTAAGGACTTCACCACAACACAGGAGTTCATTAGAAGATGAAACATTTGTGATGAAAAAATATCAAAATAACTTTTATTTATTTATAATTCATGTACTAATACAAAAGGAGCACAACCGTCAACAGGTTGACGATTGGCTTTGGGATACTATTCTCAACAATCTCCCACTTGCCCTAAAACCAATCGGTGCAGTATCTAATACCCATCTTAGACTTGTAGTCGTTGAACCTCCTTCACCGTAATGGCTTTAGTGAATAGGTCGGCCAGGTTCTCCTTCCCGTCGATCTTCAGAAGGTCGACGTCACCTCGATCCACGATCTCCCGGATGAGATGGTAGCGGCGCAGAATATGCTTCGTCCGCTGGTGTGCCTTCAGTTCCTTCGCCTGAGCAATGGCTTCAAAGCTGTCATAGTAGAGTAAAACTGGACCAACAAGGGAGGGTGCTACTCCGAGCTCGGTGATAAATTTTCTCAGCCACACCGCTTCTTTGGCAGCATCTGATGCAGCAATATACTCTGCCTCGCATACTGAATCAGCCACAGTGTGCTGCTTGGAACTCTTCCAGCAGACAGCCCCACCATTAAGGATAAAAATAAATCCTGACACACTCTTGCTGTCATCGCGATCAGACTGGAAACTAGAGTCTGTAAACCCTATAAGTCTCAAGTCCGATTCACCATATACAAGCCACTGGTCCTTAGTATTTCTTAAATACTTCAAGATGGTTTTAACAACCTTCCAGTGATTCTCTCCTGGATCAAATTGGTATCTACTCACTACCCCTAGTGAGTATGCCACATCTGGTCGTGTACATGTCATGACGTACATGATAGATCCCACTGCCAAAGCATATGAAATCTTACCCATACGCTCTCTCTCTTGAGGTGTTGTCGGACAATCCCTTTTCGAGAGAGAAATTTCATGGCCTATCGGTAGATAGTCTTTCTTGGAATTCTCCATGCTGAACATTTTCAGCATAGTATCAATGTACGTGGACTGGGATAAGCCAAGCAACCTTTTGGATCTATCCCTATAGATCCTCATCCCTAGGATGTAGGAAGCTTCTCCCAGATCTTTCATGGAGAACTGTGACGATAGCCAAATCTTTATTCCCTGTAATGTAGGGACATCATTCCCGATTAAGAGAATGTCATCCACATACAACACAAGAAATACTACTACTGGACCATTAGCCCACTTATAAATGCAGGGCTCTTCTCCGTTCTTAACGAAGCCATACATTTTGATCGTCCTATCAAAACGTATGTTCCAACTCTGAGATACCTGCTTAAGTCCATAAATGGACCTTTGTAGCTTGCATACCTTAGACTCATCTGTGGATGTGAACCCTTCAGGTTGTATCATATACACCTCTTCGTCCAGCTCTCCGTTTAGGAAAGCTGTCTTCACATCCATCTGCCAGATTTCATAGTCTAGATGGGTAGCTATCGCAAGCATAATTCGAATGGATTTGAGCATTGCCACAGGAGAAAATGTCTCGTCATAGTCTATACCATAATGTTGACGATATCCCTTAGTAACCAGACGGGCTTTATAGGTCTCCATCTTTCCATCTGCGCCCCTCTTCCTCTTGAAGACCCACTTACACCCTATGGGTTTCACTCCTTCGGGTGAGTCAACCAATGTCCACACATCGTTGACCTTCATGGACTCTATTTCAGATTTCATGACCTCTAGCCATTTCTCAGAGTCAGGTCTCTGCATTGCATCCATGTAGGTGATCGGATCCTCATCATTTTCATCAAGTTCGACAGGATCACCATCCCGGACCAAGAAATCATAGTATCTGTTCGGATGATGTGGTATTCTACCAGACCGCCTTAAGGGTGCATAATCAATGGGCTCCGAATCTGATCTAATCAAATCCGGTTCAGGTTCAGTAACATGTGTTGGTTTTTCCACCTGTCAAACTTCGTCAAGTTCGACCTTAGAGGCAACAGTTCCTTCACTAAGGAACTCCTTTTCTAAAAAGATTGCCTTAAGGCTGACAAACACCTTTTGCTCATCAGCAAGGTAGAAATAATACCCTTTGGTCTCTTTTGGGTATCCTATAAAATTACACTTGTCAGACCTAGGTCCAAGCTTGTCTGTAATTAAACGTTTAACATAAGCCGGACACCCCCAAACCCTAAGGTGCGAGAGTACTGGCTTACGTCCTATCCATATCTCATATGGCGTTTTGGCTACAGACTTACTCGAAACTCTATTTAGAAGGTAACAAGCCGATTCGAGCACATATCCCCAGAGGGAGATCGACAGACCAGCAAACCCCATCATGGATCGAACCATGTCCAATAAGGTCCGATTCCTCCTTTCAGACACACCATTATGCTGTGGTGTTCCAGGAGGAGTCCACTGAGAGAGAATTCTATTCTCTCCTAGATACGTCAGAAACTCATTGGAAAGGTATTCACCTCCTCGATCAGATCGAAGAATTTTAATACACTTTCTAGTTTGTTTTTCTACCTCATTTCGAAATAGTTTGAACATTTCAAACGACTCCAACTTATGCTTCATTAAGTAGACATACCCATACCTCGATAGGTCATCTGTGAAGGTTATGAAGTAGAAATATCCACCTCTTGCACTTGAGCTCATAGGTCCACATACATCAGAATGTACCAGACCCAAGAGTTCACTGGCTCGCTCACCTTTTCCAGTAAAAGGTGACTTGATCATCTTTTCAAGAAGACAAGACTCACAGGTTGGAAGTGATTTACAATCACCAAGTTCAAGAATTCCTTCTTGAGCCAACCTGTTTATCTTGTTCTTATTGATATGACCTAGCCTACAGTGCCAAAGGTAGACTTCTGATATATTATCTATTCTAGGGCGTTTACCAAAGTTTTGAACCACATTAACAGGCTGTGATAGTAAGTAAATTCTATTATTTAATTATCCAACAAACATTGTAACACCATTCAAAATGATATTATAAATATTTTCTTTTATTAAAAAATCATAACCGTACATGGCCAAAAGGCCTACAGAAATAATATTTAATAAAAAGCTTAGATAATAGTGACATTCACTCAGAATTATATTACGAGAATTGATTACAAGACTCATGATTCTTAAAGCTAGAACTGAAACTTTGCTTCCATCTCCAACGTTCAAGAACCTCTCACCTTCATCAAATCTCCTACTGACCTGCAGACCCTACATCGAATTATAAATATGATAAGGGCTTCCGGTATCCAATACCCAGGCAGTAGTATCACAAATGAAAAAGTTGCAAGGAGTTATCATATAATTATCTTGCTTCTTCTTCGGCCTATTCGGGTCCAGGGAGGCAATGTATTGAGGACAGTTCCTCTTCCAATTCCCCTGCTTCTTGCAAAAAAAGTACTCCGCCTAGCTCTGGTCGGGCTTGCACTTCTTCGTCTGACCCTGTGCAACCGTCCCAGCATGAGGCTGCACCTTCTTGTTCTTCTTATTCTTGTTCTTCTTTCCCTTCTCAAAGGGTCGACGACGAGAAGAAGACCCTCCCACTACATTCACCGACTCCTTATAGAGCTGGTGATCCTTCTCAAAGTTTTGCAGCAACCCCAACAACCCGTGGTAGTTTACTGCAGGCTTTGTCATTCGAAAATGAGTAAGGAATAGGAGGAAGGACTTGGGCAAGGAATTAAGGATCGTATCCTTACCGAGCTGCTCGTGCAGAGGAAAACCCAATTTGCTTAGACACTCAATCATCTCGATCATGTACAGTACATGATTAGTGACTGAGGCCCCATCCCTCATCCGAGCATTGAAAATGGCACAACTAGTTTTGTGCCTTTCAACATCGTCAGGCGTGCCAAAGGAGTCGTTCAACATTTGAAGCATCTCCTGTGGCTGGACGTTCTCAAACCTGCGGCTGAACTCATCATTCATTGCTGCCAGCATAATACATCGAATGGTGGTGCGATCATTGAGCCACTTCTGGTAAGTGTCTCGGATAGCCTTACTAGCGTTCGGAGTTAGCTTCTCAGGTGCCGGATCCGTTACTACATAAAGGATCCGATCATGCTCAAGGATGATTTTTAATTTTTGATACCAGCTATCGAAATTAGGTCCCATGAGCTTGTTATTATCTAATAATGACTGGAGCGACAGGGTAGTGGCCATAGCTGTATAAAGAAAAACCATACCTCTATTAGTACATAAATTAATACTAAAGACTTGGACTTTAGTCTAAAGTTTTTTTCAATATTTTTACGAACTGGTAGCCTCAACCTCTAATTCGAAGAATTACTTTAATTCCTTAATGGGTACTAGAATCCACACAGACTACACACGAGCCCAACTTTGGTTGGTCAACCCATGTGCATTTATGGGTAGGTTCTTAACCAATTGTTTCTCTAAACAACTTCTAGTAATTGATTTTGCCCCAGAACCTAATCAGTGGGCTTTGGCCTCCACTGAAAAGATCTGGTTAGGTCCAACCATTAACATGACTTAATTTGGTGAATCAGACCAATAAATGATCAGGCCCGACTTTGGCCGGCCAACCTAACCACCATCAGAAAGACTCAACCAAATTATCATATTATGAATGATAATTTCATTAGCCAATGAGCACCAGGCCTTTGGGCCTCCAATGATCATTGAACTAATGGACTCATTATCACTCACTTAATGGGAGGTATTGACTTAGTTATCATTATAACTTAATCATTTTAGGGACCTAATAATTTTTGAGGATTTTATTAAAGGATAGTAGAGAAGAAATCATCCAGCCAATTTTAATCCTCCCACTGACTTCACCAAGTCAGATTAAAAAGGATTTAATTAAAGCTGGCATTAGGAGCACCTAAATCAGTGACACTGATTTACCTAATGACATGGGTGAGCTCTAATCACTAAGTGATCTAATCAAAATCTAACTTACCAGATTGGTCAGGTAAGTGAGATCAGTGGTGGGGATTTGTCATTAACTCGTCAATGATCGAATCAATGCGAGTAGCTCCCGCTTAAGAACCACTGGTCAAAACTGTCGAACTTACCTTAGACACCAACCGATTCATTAGTTTTAATTTTGATCAACTTAGTAAATAGGGCTCCACCGCGAAGCCATGAATTAAGTCCATCTTGGTCTAGTTAAAGACATGGACCCATTCAACTACAACTATTGAAGTTGAGTCTAGAGTATCCTTGACCTAATCTAATTCAACTTTTGATTAGATTTGACTAATTACTCCATTTAGTCCATTTTTAAGATAACCTTAGGTCTAACCTAATTATGGACCTAATTCATCTAACCCATTGACCCACAAGTTTATGCAATTGTCTTAGGTCTTAATTCATAATTCTAGACCTACCAGACAACACTTAATTCGTTTAATTAAGTACTTGGGCTGATGGGTCAGGGTTTGGCATTTCGAAAATAATTTTTAAATTTTGAAAGATTTTATTTTCTGTTCACCAAATGTGTTGACTTATTTCACAAACGGGTCAGCACAATTCATAAACAGCAATCCTATTGCTCATTTCATAACAGAAAATAACTCAAAATAAATCATGAATTTTTTTTTAGATCTAATCTAACACATTCATGATAAATTTTATAATTAAGTCCTTTCACTGCTTCATCAGCATGGGATATAATTGCATCGGCACCCCTACCACCATAGGAGACCCCATCGAATGGGAAGAGAGAGCCTTTAAACCCTACTTTTCTCCTATGATCGGACGGTCATGGCAACCAACCCAATTAGATTACTTGCTACTTGGATCAAGTATATCTAAATATACCAATTTTAAAATTTAAAATTTGAATTTCAAATTTCAAATTTCAAATTTTAAATTTTAAATTTGAGATTTCAACCAAATTTTAAATTTTAAATTTTCAATCTTTGAATTTTAAATTTTGAATTTTGAATTTCAAATTTAAAATTTTGAATTTCAAATTTAAACTTATAGATTACACCTTAAACTTACGAATGCTAGTTCGTGATTTCACTCTTTTGATGGCTGATGTTGATCGAACTCCTTCGATCGATGTGTGTCAACTCCCCGGACGCTCTAGATCGTCTGCACGATTGGTTGAGAGGCTGATAGATCTCTCTCTGAAATTTGGTGGACTCACGACACTCGTGGCACACCAATCTCACTTCCCGAACCCTAGGTAGAAACCCTAGGGTACACACCAAAAACCCTGCGCCCACTTCTCTCTCCTTTTTCTCTCCTCTCGATAAATTTTGAACACTTCAAAATTTTTTCAGAACCTCCCCACGCCACTTATCTTTTCTTTCTTTTATTGCCCACGCCCCCTCCCTTTCCCATTTTATAAAACATCACAAGAGATGTTGAAAGCGTGTGAGTGGATAAGAAGAGGTGGTTGCTCACTTAAATTCAAATCAAATTTGAATTCAAGTGTCAACCATGTAGGAACCAGATCTAGGGTTCAGGGTTAGATCTTGAAACTTTTTCAAGATCATACAGTGGAAGACTTAAATAAATCAAAATTTATTTTCTAAAATCAGAGAATCCTTAGATCTAAGATCCTATTACATGATTATTATATAGAATTAAATCAAAAATTAAAATATATAAATATAACATGAACTACATGTTGATCATATCAACATGTTTCTATACTACATCTAATGTATGTATTAAACAATAGATCAGATCTATTACCTTGCAAGTTAGATGTTCTAACCTCATTGATCCGGGCTTGAGAATGATGTTGCAAGCCGCACATGCATCCAGCCTCTAAGAGTCATCCACACGAGCCCACGAATCTCGATCAGAAGTCCTGCTTCAGGAAATCAGCACAGTATGCTAGTATTGTGCTGATCCTTCTTTGATGGTTGATCAGGTGCCTCCTTCTTCTTGATTTAGACTCTTCCAAAGATGAAAAGTAGAAGGAGGAGTTTCAGATCTAAGACGCTCTCAGGAAACTCAAGATGAAGGGAGGAAAGATATGAAAACAAACAACCCTAGAAGAAGATCCTCTTCTTCTTCTCGTTTCTCTCTCTAGACACCTTAACTTGTGTCTTTTATATCTCCACAACCCAAAGGTCTTTCTCTCTAATTTTTGGATGGCTCAGAGGTCTCTCAAATCTCTATCTTCTTCAAATATTTCATGAAGAAACTCATCTTATATAGAGAGATATGATAGTCCTTGTCTAGGTCAAATACCTAGTCAAGGCTTATCCAAACATGGTAGGTTAAGGGGTGCCCAACTCTTGAGCACCTCCTCCATATTTTTGTACATGGATCACTAAAAAAGGGTACACAATATGTACCCTAAAAGTCACAAAAATTTCAAAAAAAATTTGGATAAATTTGGTACAAAATTGAAAGAGTTTTGGATTTCTAATACTCTATCTCATAGAATTCAAAATCCAAACTTATTCCTTTTTGATTTGATCCAAACCACCTTCCATATAATAAAAAAGAGAGGAGACCTTTTGTGAACATGGGAGAGACCTGGGAGAGGGCTTTTGTCACACAAAATAAGAGGAGATTGGCATTGAATGAGAGAGAGGGCATGGGGAAGGCTTATGTGGTGCAAGGTGGAATCCTAGTCTTACTAGGATTCTATCTTATGACTTGTTTTAATTTGGTTTCTAAAATCAAATCAAACCAAAATTAGATCAATATAATTAAAATAGGTCTTAACCCAATTAAAAACCTAATTTAATTAGATTAAATTAGATTTAAATCTGATTTAATTATCTAATTAAATTAAAAATTAGATTGACCCAAGTCCTAGTTAAACTAGGACTAGTTTTTTCTTGCACTTGGCTTATCCAATAAATCAATTGGACTTGATCCAATCAAGTCCAAACTAAATTTAATTAAATCATATTTAATTAGACTTAATCTCAACCCATTGACTTAATCAAATTAAGTCAATTAGCAATCGAATTGCTGATCGATCCTCCTGCAATATTTGCACTGGGTTAAATGTCAATCGTATTGATCATTTAACCCTAGAACGATTCTTAATCGTTAATCAACCATCCGATCGGATCATAAACTCTAATATGTGTGACCTCATAGGTCTGAACCTAAGTCGGTAGCACAGGAATAAATTTCTGTACCAATCGAAGTGATCATCTAGCAATGGTACCCGACGACCGGATAGGTCGAATGTGTAGAACAACATCCTTAGAACCCATGTGGATATAGTTTTCATATAATTCATCCCCTTGACCAAAATGATCATAGGACACCCCAGAGTTCAACTGTCAACTCTGATCAGGTTGTCCACATTGTATTTCAAAATATCAAATACATCTGATGGATTATCCTGGTCAAGGTTTTGCTAAATTGAAATACAGCGACTCATTCTTCTCCAACTCTTGGAGTGGTCAATCCCATCTTGATCACACTCTGACTTCGTAAGTACTTGACTGTGCCCAGAAGTCTTCCGTCCCTGAATTAAAAATTCAGTTAGTCCAGTACCAAAGCACAGTGAGTTGCTTGCAAGTCACTGAGGCGATCTCAGGTCTAAGGGATACTTATACCTATATCCCATCAGAGACATTCTCGATAGCAGAATACTCTGGAGTTGGTCACGGTTCATGATGATGTACCAGTACATCTCACCTGTATGCCATACCAGTGTCTCCACACTCTTTGGTTAAGAGGACAACTAACCCATATGGCCTACAGTGACCTATGCTCGATAGAAGCTGTCGTCCTTATTAACAACCTATCATTTGGTCGTGAACTGTTTTAAGGACTAATTGATGAATTCTCTCTTTATCGAATCTAAATAGTCCTAAGGACTTCATCATAATAATGGAGTTCATTAGAAGATGAAAGCTTATGATGAAGATGCCAAATATATTTTATTTATTAATAAATCAATTACAATACTTGATTGCTCAACCGTCAACAGCTTGACGATTGACTTTTGGGACATATTTTTCAACAACTCCCACTTGTCCTAAAGTCACTCGGTACAGTATCTAATATCCATCTTCGACTTGTGGTTGTCGAACTCCTTTATCGCCAGGGCTTTAGTGAAGGGGTCAGTCAAGTTCTCCTTTCCGTCGATCTTCTGAAGGTTGACGTCACCTCAATCCATGATCTTCCGAACCAGGTGGAAGCGGCGCAAGATGTGCTTCGTCCGCTGATGTGCTTCGGATTTCTTCGCTTGAGCTATGGCACCAGTGCTGTCGCAGTAGAGCAGGACCGAACCATCGAGGGAGGGTGCTACTCCGAGCTCAGTGATGGATTTTCTCAGCCATACAGCTTCCTTCGCAGCATCCGATGCTGCGATGTACTCCACTTCACAAACAGAGTCCGCCACAGTATGCTGCTTGGAACTCTTCCAGCAGATGGCTCCACCATTCAGAGTAAAGATAAAACCTGACATGCTCCTGCTGTCATCATGGTCAGATTGGAAGCTAGAGTCTGTGAACCCCACAAGTTTCAGATCTGACTTGCCATAAACCAACCATTGGTCTTTAGTATTTCTCAAATACTTAAGGATGGCTTTAACCACTTTCCAGTGATTTTCTCCAAGATCAAATTGGTATCTACTCACTACTCCTAGTGAGTATGCTACGTCTGATCTTGTACATGTCATGGCGTACATGATAGATCCCACGGCTGAAGCATATGGGACTCTACTCATACGCTCTCTCTCTTCAGGAGTTGTCGGACAATCCTTCTTAGAGAGAGAAATTTCTTGGCCTATCGATAGATGGCCCTTCTTGAAATTCTCCATGCTGAACCTCTTCAGCACAGTGTCTATGTACATGGACTAGGATAACCCAAGCATCCTTTTAGATCTATCTCTATAGATCTTCATCCCTAGGATGTAGGATGCTTCACCCAAGTCCTTCATGGAGAACTGTGATGACAACCAAACTTTTATTCCCTGTAGTGCGGGGATGTCATTCCCGATTAAGAGAATGTCATCCACGTACAAGACAAGGAATACCACAACTAGACCATTTGCCCATTTATAGATGCAGGGCTCTTCTCCATTCTTAATGAAGCCATATGTTTTGATCACCTTATCAAAACGCATGTTCCAACTCCGAGAAGCTTGCTTCAATACATAAATGGATCTCTGAAGCTTGCACACCTTGGACTCATCTGTGGATGTAAACCCCTCAGGTTGGATCATATACACCTCTTCGGTCAGCTCTCCATTCAGGAAAGTTGTCTTTACATCCATCTGTCAGATCTCATAATCCAGATGGACAGCTATTGCAAGCATTATCCGAATAGATTTGAGCATTGCCATAGGGAAAAATATCTCGTCATAGTTAATACCATAACGTTGACGATACCCCTTGACGACCAGATGGGCTTTATAGGTCTCCACCTTTCCGTCTGCGCCCCTCTTCCTTTTGAAAACCCATTTACACCCAATAGATTTAACCCCTTCAGGTGGGTCAACCAATGTCCATACATCGTTGACCTTCATGGACTCCATTTCGGATTTCATGGCTTCAAGCCATTTCTCAGAATCAGGTCTCTGCATTGCATCCATGTAGGTGATCGGATCCTCATTATTCTCATCAAGTTCGATGGGATCACCGTTCCGGACCAAGAAACCGTAGTATCTGTCCGGCTGACGCGGTACTCTACCAGATCGCCTTAATGGTGCAGGTACATTGGGCTTCGAATCTGATCTAATCATATCCGACTCAGGTTCAGCTATTGGTGTCAGTCCTTCTACCTGTTGAACTTCATCAAGCTCAACCTTAGAGGCAACGGTTCCTTCACCAAGGAACTTCTTTTCTAAAAAGATTGCCTTAAGGCTGATGAACACCTTTTGTTCATCAGCATGGCAGAAAAAATATTCTTTTGTCTCTTTGGGGTATCCTATGAATGAGCATTTGTCAGACCTAGGTCCAAGTTTGTCTGTGACTAATCGTTTGACATAGGTCGGACACCCCCAGACCTTAAGGTGTGAAAGTGCTGGCTTACGTCCCATCCATATCTCATATGGAGTCTTAATTACAGACTTACTTGGAACCCTATTTAACAGATAACAAGCCGATTCGAGTGCATATCTCCAGAAGGATATCGGCAAGCTAGCAAAACCCATCATGGATCGGATCGTGTCTAACAAAGTTTGATTCCTCCTTTCAAACACACAATTATGCTGTGGTGTTCCTGGAGGAATCCATTGGGAGAGAATCCCATTCTCTCTTAGATATGTGAGAAACTCACTAGAAAGGTATTCTCTTCCTCGATCAGATCGAAGAGTTTTAATACTCTTCCCAGTTTATTTTTCTACTTCACTTCGGAATCGTTTGAACATTTCAAATGAATCCGACTTATGTTTCATCAGATAGATATATATCCATATCGAGATAGGTCATCCGTGAAAGTTATGAAGTAGAAATATCTATTTCTAGCACTGGTGCTCATGGGCCCGCATACATCAGTATATACTAGGCCCAAGAGCTCAGTAGCTCTCTCACCTTTTCCAATAAAAGGTGACTTGGTCATTTTACCAAGTAGACAAAACTCACAGGTTGGAAGTGATTCACAATCACTGACTTCGAAGATTTCCTCTTGAGTCAACCTGTTTATTCTGTTCTTGTTTATATGACCTAGCCTACAGTGCCATAAGTAGATATCTGACACACTATCTAATCTAGGGTGCTTGCCAGTTGAATATACTCTTATCAGGCTTGATCTTTTTGGTCTGGCTCTGCACAGATGTCCCAGCCTGAACTTGCACCTTCTTAACTTTCTTCTTCTTGTTCTTCTTCCCTTTCTTAAAAGGTCGAGAACCAGAAGACGAACCTCCCACTAAGTTCACCGACTCCTTGTGAAGTTGGTGATCCTTCTCAAAGTTCTGAAGCAACCCCAGTAACCCGTGGTAGTTCTCTTCAGGCTTTGTCATTCTATAATGAGTGAGGAATGGGAGATAAGACTTGGGTAGCGAGTTCAGTATTGCATCTTTCCCAAGCTGCTCATGCAAGGAAAAGCTGAGCTTGCTCAATCGTTCCATCAGCTCGATCATGTACAATACATGATCAGTGACAGAGGCACCATCCCGCATTTTGGCGTTGACGATGGCACAACTAGTCTTGTGCCTCTCCATGTCATCGGGTGTGCCAAAGGCATCCTCCAACACTTGAAGCATGTCCTTTGGCTAAGCTGTCTCGAATCTGTGACTGAACTCATCGCTCATGGCAGCCAGCATGATACAACGCACCATAGTCCGATCACTGAGCCACTTCTGATAAGTGTCTCTGATTGTTCCACGTGCATTGACAGCTGGCTCCTCAGGTGCAGGATCCATTATCACATATAGGATCTGTTCATGCTCCAGGATCATCTTCAACTTTCGATACCAGCTATCGAAGTTGGGTCCCACCAACTTATCATTGTCCAACAATGATCGGAGTGATAGGAAAGTGGCCATATTTGCACAAAAGAAAACCATAACCTAATTAGTAATTGATTCATTAAACCTAAAGATTTGGACTTTAATCAAAAGGTTTCTCTCACTATTTTATTCGAATTGGTAGCCTCTACCTCCAATTCGAGGAATTACCCTAATTCCTTAGTGGGTACTAGAATCCACTTAGACTGCACACAAGCCCAACTTTGGTTGGCCAACCCATGTACATCTAAGGGTAGGTTCATAACCAATTGTTTCTCTAAATAATTTTTAGTAATTTTAATTTTACCCCAGAAACCTAATCAGTAGGCTTTGGCCTCCACTGTAAGGATCCGGTTAGGTCCAACCATTAACATGATCATACTTGGTGTATCTAACCAACGAATGATTAAGCCCAACTTTGGTTGGCTCACCTAACCACCATTAGAGAGACACTTCCAAGTCATCATATGATGAGTGATAATTCCATTAGTCAACAAGCACCAGGCCTTTGGGTCTGCAATGATTATTGAGTTAATGGACTCATTATCAAAAACCTTAATGGGAGGCTATGACTCAGTTATCTCCATAACTTTATCATTTTAAGGACCTAATAATTTTAGAAGATTTAAATAATATAGAGGATGAGGTCAGATGAACCAGCTTATCATGATCCTCCCACTGGCTTCACCAAGTCAGCTTAAGGGAGACCATTAAAAGGGCTGGTCTAGGAGCACCTAAATCAGTCACACTGATTTACCTAGCTGACATGGGTCAGCTCGAATAGTCAAGTAATCCGATCAAAACATAATTTCACCAAGAAGCCAGGTAAGTTCGATCAGTGAGAGGGTCTGCCAAAGCTTGCCTTAGACACCATCAGAAATGGCTAGGTAAGTGGGCTCCCAATTAAAAACCACCGGTCTGGTTTACCTTAGACACCAACTGGTTTAATTAGTTTCGATTAGATCAATCTAACAGTTCGTGCTAGACCGCTTAGCCAAGAATCAAGTCCATTTGATTCTCGTTAAAGACATGGACTTGACCAACTACAACTATTGTAATTGATCTAGAGAATCCTTGACCTAATCTAAGACAACAATTGATTAGATTTAGTCAATTCTCTAATTAAGTCCATCTTCAATCTAACCATAGGTCTAACCCAATTAATGGACCTAATTTCCACTAACCTATTAACCCAATGTGTTATGGTTTGTGTCTTAGGTTCTTCAATTCACAATCCTAGAACCTAATCAAACAACTTCTTAATTCTTAATTAAGTTTTGGGCTGAGGGTTGGGTTCGACTTTTCAAAAAATAATTTTCATATTTGTAAAATAATTTTACAATACGATTCTACCAATCATATTGCATGTTTGATTCATAATCAAGATATAAGTGAAATAAACATGAAACTACTTTAGATCTAATCTAAATAGGTTCATGTAATTGAAACAATTTCAACTTTAAATAATTTCTTTGCACAAAAATTATTAACAAAGAGATTTTATTTCAGATTTAAACATCTTTTAAATCTAATAAATCATAAATTTAATCTAGATCATATCTAACAAATTTATGATTAAAGATAGATCTACACAAACTAGGACAACCTTTGCACTGTAAGGGGTAAACCTTACAGCAGGACAACCTTGCAGTTTGTGATTGATCTAAAATTTTAATTTCAGATTTAATAATTAGATTATAAATTAGATCTAATCTAAGAAATAATCTAAGCATATATAAATAATCATATAATAAAGAACCTAGACTCTGATACCAATTGTAGGAACCAGATCTAGGGTTTCAGGGTTAGATCTTGAAACTTTTTCAAGATCATACAGCAGAAGACTTAAATAAATCAAAATTTATTTTTTAAAATTAGAGAATTCTTAGATCTAAGATCCTATTACATGATTATTATATAGTATTAAATTAAAAATTAAAATATATAAATATAACATGAACTACATGTTGATCATATCAACATGTTTCTATACTACATCTAATGTATGTATTAAACAATAGATCAGATCTATTACCTTGCAAGTTAGATGTTCTAATCTCACTGATCCAGGCTTGAGGATGATGTTGCAAGTCACACACACGTCCAACCTCTAGGAGTCGTCCACACAAGCCCACGAATCTCGATCAGAAGTCCTGCTTCAGGAAATCAGCACAGTATCCTAGTACTGTGCTGATCCTTCTTTGATGGTTGATTAGGTGCCTCCTTCTTCTTGATTTGGACTCTTCCAAAGATGGAAAGTAGAAGGAAGAGTTTCAGATCTGAGATGCTCTCAGAAAACTCAAGATGGAGGGAGGAAAGATATAAAAACAAACAACCCTAGAAGAAGACCCTCTTCTTCTTCTCGTTTCTCTCTCTAGACATCCTAACTTGTGTCTTTTATATCTCCACGACCCAAAGGTCTTTCTCTCTAATTTTTGGATGGCTCAAAGGTCTCTCAAATCTCTATTTTCTTTAAATATTTCATGAAAAAACTCATCTTATATAGAGAGATATGATAGAGTCCTTGTTTAGGTCAAATACCTAGTCAAGGCTTATCCAAACATGGCAGGTTAAGGGGTGCCCAACTCTTGAGAACCTCCTCCATATTTTTGTGCATGGATTACCAGAAAAGGGTGCATAATGTGTATCCTAAAAGCCACAAAAATTCCAAAAAATATTTGGATAAATTCGGTGCAAAATTGAAAGAGTTTTAGATTTCTAAAACTCTATCTCATAGAATTCGAAATCTAAACTTATTCCTTTTTGATTTGATCCAAACCACCTTCCATGTAAGAAAGAAGAGAGGAGACCTTTTGTGAATGTGGGAGAGACCTGAGAGAGGGCTTTTGTCGCACAAAATAAGATGAGATTGGCGTTGAATGAGAGAGAGGGCATGGGGAAGGCTTATGTGGTGCAAGTTGGAATCCTAGTCTTACTAGGATTCTATCTTATGACTTGTTTTAATTTGGTTTCTCAAATCAAATCAAACCAAAATTAGATCAATCCAATTAAAATAGGTCTTAACCCAATTAAAAACCTAATTTAATCAAATTAAATTAGATTTAAATCTGATTTAATTTTCTAATCAAATTAGAAATTAGATTGACCCAAGTCCTAGTTGAACTAGGACTAGTTTTTTCTTGCACTTGGCTTATCCAATAAACTAATTGGACTTGATCCAATCAAGCCCAAATCAAATCTAATTAAATAATATTTAATTAAACTTAATCTCAACCCATTGGCTTAATCAAATTAAGCCAATTAGCAATCGAATTGCTAACCGATCCTCCTGCAACACTTGCACTGGGTTAAATGTCAATCGTATTGATCATTTAACCCTAGAACGATTCTTAATCATTGATCAACCATCCGATCATATCATGAACTCTAATATGTGTGACCTCATAGGTCCGAACCTAAGCTGATAGCACAGAAATAAATTTCTGTACCAATCAAAGTGACCATCTAGCAATGGTACCCGACGACCGGATAGGCGAATGTGTAGAACAACATCCTTAGAACCCATGCGGATATAGTTTCATATAATTCATCCTCTTAACCAAAATGATCATAGGATACCCCAGAGTTCAACTGTCAACTCTGATCAGATTGTCCATATTATAATTCAAAATATCAAATCCATCTGATGGATTACCCTGTCCAAGGTTTTGCTAAATTGAAATACAGCGACTCATTCTTCTCCAACTTTTGGAGTGGTCAATCCCATCTCAATCACACTCTGACTTTGCAAGTACTTGACTATGCCCAGAAGCCTTCCATCCCTGAATTAAAAATTCAGTTAGTCCAGTACCAAAGCACAATGAGTTGCTTGCAAGTCACTGAGGCGATCTCAGGTCTAAGGGACACTTATACCTATATCCCATTAGAGACATTCTCGACAGTAGAATACTCTGAAGTTGGTCATGTTCTATGATGATGTACCAGTACATCTCACCTGTATGTCATACCAGTGTCTCCACACTCTTTGGTTAAGAGGACAACCAATCCATATGGCCTACAGCGACCTATGCTCGATAGAAGCTGTCGTCCTTATTAACAGCCTATCATTTGGTCGTAAACTGTTTTAAGGACTAATCGATAAATCCTCTCTTTATCGAATCTAAATAGTCCTAAGGACTTCATCATAACAACGGATTTCATTAGAAGATGAAAGCTTATGATGAAGATGCCAAATATATTTTATTTATTAACAAATCAATTACAATACTTGATTGCTCAACCGTCAACAGCTTGACGATTGGCTTTTGGGACATATTTTCCAACAAACCAATCTTATCTTCATCCATTTATGTGAGAAAGAAGAGATGGCATGGCCTTTTTTTTTTCTTTTTTTTGTGCGTGGAGACTTTCACGAGAAACCATTTCTCATGTGGAATATGGGGCGCACAAAAGAGGATAAGCTGGCGCATGGTTATTTGGTTATCCATTCAAATTCAAAACCCTTTTGAATTTGGATGGGTAACAAACCAAGTTAATCCAAATAATTGGTGCACAGAAATATGGACGTGAGAGAGCTTTGCATGGGAGAAAATTCACGAGAAAATTTCTTCTCGTGAATTCAAATGGGCGCAAGGAAGTTGGGTGGTGCAGAAAATTTAAAACAAGGTGGTTTGATTCAAATTGAGCCAACCTAATTAAAATAGGTTAAGCATAATTAGACCAGATTAAATCCAACACAATTAGGCTTAATTAGGCTCAATAAAATTTTAATCAAATTAGGAATTAACTAAACCTAACCCCTGATCAAATCAGGGACTAAACCACCTTAGCGATTAGATCAACACTTAACCTAATCGGGTCAATCCAAACTGAATCCAATTCAATTGGACTTGATCTAAAAATAATTACTTAATCAAATTGAGTTAATTAGCGATCAAATCACTAATTAAATCTCTCATAAATATTGAGTCCAAATTCGATGGGTAATTAGGCATCAAAGACCATCGATATGAAACCCTGATCAAAGAGTTCAAATTTCAAATTCAAAATTTGAAATTCAAAATTTTGACCCCGATACCCAAAATGTGTGAAACTCATGATCAAAGAATCCTAATTCTCAATCATAGAGTCTCAGACACATAAGACTCATAATCAGCCATCAGATCAGAAAGGAATCTCTAATGTGTGTAACCCCGCAGGTTCGAACCTAAGCCGGTAGCACAGGAACCAATTCCTGTACTAATCGAAGTGACCATCTAGCAATGGTACTCGATGATCGGATAGGTCGAATAGTCACAATCGTAACATTCAGAACCTACGTGAATATGGTTACCATATAATTCATCCCTTTTGACCCCTGTGTTTAGGACGACTCAGGGTTAAACTGTCAACCCTGATGAGATCATCCGAATCGTGCTCAACTCAATTAGTCCTATGACTCCTCACTAGGACTATCCTAGCTAAGATTTTACTAAATTAAAACATGACTGTACACAGCTCCTAAACTGGAGTGGTCAATCCCATCTTGACACACGCATCGACAAGTCAAGTACTTGACTACACCCAGCAGCCTTTCGTCGGTAGTCCAGTGCCTAAGTGCAGTGAGTTGCTTGCAAGTCACCATGGCGGTCTCAGGTTGGAGGAACATTTATATCCATATCCCATCGGAGCAAATCTTGACAGCAGAAATAGCTCCGGAGTCGGTCACGTTCAGTGCAGATGTACCATTATATCTCACCTGTATGCCATACCAGTGTCTCCACACTCCTTGGTTATGAGAATAACGAACCCATATGGCACGCAACGACCTATGCTCGATAAACGTTGTCGTCCTTGGTAACAACGTATCATTTGGTCGCGAACAAGTTTAAGGACTAAGCGACAAATCCTCCTTTGTCGAGTCTAAATAGTCCTAAGGACTTCACCATAACACAGGAGTTCATTAGAAGATGAAACATTTATGATGAAAAAATATCAAAATAACTTATTTATTTATAATTCATGTACTAATACAAAAGGAGCACAACCGTCAACAGGCTGACGATTGGCTTTGGGACACTATTCCCAATAAGTATTTCTTATTTTGTATATCGATGATATTCTCTTAATCGGGAATGACATCTCTGACATCTCAAAGTTGGAACATATGTTTTGATAAAGTGATTAGAACATATGGCTTCATTAAAAATGGAGAAGAACCATGCATATACAAGTGGGTTAATAACTCTGTGATAGTATTTCTTATTTTGTATATCGATGATATTTTTTTAATCGGGAATGACATTCCTGCATTACAGAGAATAAATTTGGTTGTCATCATAATTCTCCATAAAAGACTTGGGAGAAGCATCCTTCATCATTGGAATGAAGATTTATAGAGATAGATCTAAAAGATTGCTTGGATTATCTCAGTCAACGTACATTGATTTTGTGCTGAAAAAGTTCAGTATGGAGAATTTCAAAAAAGTCTATCTTCTGATAGGCCAAAAAATTTCTCTCTTAAAGAGTGATTGTCTGATAACTCCTCAAGAGAGAAAGAGTATAAGTAAAATTTTATATGCTTAGACAGTGAGATCTATTATATACGTCATGACATGTATGCGACCAGACATGGCATACTCACTAGGAGTAGTAAGCAGAAATCAGTCCGATCCAGATGAGAATCACTGAAAGATCGTAAAGACCATCCTTAAGTATTTGAGAAATACTAAGGATCAGTAGCTTATTTATGAAGAATCTGACTTAAAACTTGTAGGATTTACAGACTTCAATTTTTAATTGGATCATGATGACAATAAGAGCATGTCGGGATATATTTATACCTTGAATGATGAAACAATCTACTGAAAAAGTTTCAAGCAGCACACTGTGACCGACTCTACTTGCGAGATAGAATATATTGCGGCATTCGATGCTGTAAAGGAAGCTGTGTGGTTATGGAAGTTCATCAATGAGCTCGAAGTGGCATCCTCTCTTGATGGCCCCGTCTTGTTATACTGTGACAGCACTGGCGCCATTGCTCAAGTAAGAGATCCGAAGTCATATCAGTGGACCAAGCACATTCTGTGCGGCTACCACCTGATCTGGGAGATCGTGGATCGAAGTAACGTCAAGCTTCAGAAGATCGATGAAAAGCAGAACCTGACCAATCCATTTACTAAAGCCCTCAGTGTCAAAGAGTTCGAAGACTACAAATCAAAGATAGAAATACGATACTGTACTGATTGGCTTTAATCCAAGTGGAAGTTGTTGAAAATTATGTCCCAAAATCAATCATCAGTCTGTTAACGGTTGAGCTTATTATTATAATTGTATATAAATTATTGAATTAATAAATATTATTTAATTTTTTCACTAATGTGTACATTTTATTTTAAGCTCCTATTATGTGATGAAGTCCTTAAGACTATTTGATTCGATATAAGAGGATATATCGTTTAGTCCTTGAACCTTAAGTTCATGATCAAATGATATACTATTATTAAGGCGATAGTTATATCATGTATAGGTCATTGTGTGCCATATATGTTGGTTATCCTCTTAATCAAGGAGTGTGAAGATATTAGTATGGCATACAAGTGAGATATAGGAATACATCTCACTGAACGTGACCAATTGCTGAGCACTCTGCTGTCAAGAGTAGCTCATGAAGGATATAGGTATAAGTGTCCCTCCGACTTGATATCACCATGGTGACTTACAAGCAACTCATTATGCTTTGGTGTCGGACTATCTGAATTTTTAATTTAGTGATGAAAGATTTCTGGATATAGTCAAGTACTTGCGAAGTCGGTGGGTAAGTCAAGATAGAATTGACCTCTCCGAATAAGTAGAAGTTAATGTATCAGTGTCTTTCAATTTAGTAAAATCTTAGCCGGGGTAATCTATGTGATGAATTTTAAAAATTAAAATATAATATAGATGACCATACCAGAGTTGACAGTTAAACTCTAGGTCACCTTGAGTATTTAGATCAAAGAGATAAATTATATGGTTACCATATGCCAATAGGTTCTTGAATGATGCTTTACAATCTTTCGACTTATCCGGACATCGGGTATCGTTGCTAGATGATCACTTTAATTGATATACGAAGATTGTTCTTATACTACCGACTTAGATTCGAACCTATGAGATCACACTCAAAAGAAGTTTCTGACTAATCATATAGCTGATCAACGATTATGAATCGTTCTAGGATAAAATAGTCAATTCGATTGATGATTAACCCTATGCAAACGTTATAATAAATTAATTTACTAATTATTGGTAAATTATAGGAGGATTGATTAGTAATTAGATTGTTAATTAACTTAATTTAATTAAAAATTAAATTTTAGATCAAATCTAATTGAATTGAATTCAATTTGGTTTGACCCGATTAGGTTATGAAATGACCTAATCACTAAGGATGTTCGATTCCTGATATGATCAGGACTTGAGCTTGATTAATTTTTGATTTGATTAAGAATTAATCAAAGCTATTTACTATCTAATTAGATTATATTTAGTGGTCTAATTGGGTTTAACCTAATTTGGTTGGGTTAAGAATCTAATTGGATGAAAAAATAATTCGAATTCGAATCCTTTGCACCTCCTTTCTCTATGCCCTCTTTTTCTTCACGTGAGAAATATTTTTACATGATTTTTTTCATACCCAAAAGCCTTTTCTACATCCTCATCTAATTTCTTTTGAATTAAAAATTTGTTGGTTTAAATTTGAGTTCAAATGATTTTGAATTTGAATGAAAACCTAGAGTCCAAATTAAGTTGGACTCTCCTCTTCACGCCACCACCTTTCTCCATGCAAAAAGTATTTTTGCGTGAGATTTTTTACACCATTATGATGTTGGTCAATCTCTCTCTGAGTTCATAAGATAAGGATAAAGTTTAGTTTAAAATTTAATTTAAATTTGATTTAAATTGATGATAAGGATCAACCAACATTTGAATTTAAACTGAAACTACCTCTTTCTTATCCTTATCTTCCATTGGATGCCAATCTTAAAAGGAGATCAGTTTTATGCAAGATTAAGAGTGATTTTTGGTGTGAGAAATTTGAGAGTGGGGACATGAAAAGTTGAGAGAGGGTTGGGCTTCCGTGTGTGAGAAACAAAGGAAGTGTTCTTCCTCTCAGGCATGAGTTATGGGTTCTAGGATTTTAACTCTAAGTTTTTTTAGAAGAAAATACAAGAGTGAGTCTTATCCAATCTTTCACACCATCACCTTTCGTAAAGCTTCATCTTTTGATTTAGAAGAGTCTGAGAGATCTAAAGAAAGGAGCTTGAATCAGCCATCCAGATCCTTCGATGTGAGCTAGCACTCCCATGAAGAAAGATCCGATCAGGGCTTCAAGTGGATGATCTGTAAAGACTGGACGATCTGTGTGGCTGCTCGACATCAGCAAGAGCTTCGTACCATACCTACCAGCAGTGGATATCATCGATCCATAAAAAGATGATGAGTTCTGAACTCAACTAATATGATCTAAAAGTTAGATCAGATTCAGGGCATCGATGTGATCGATGCAGTTTTTTATTTTATATCATATTTTATATATAATTTTTTTATATCATAGATCCTTAATGGTAGTTTAGATTTGATCTAAGATATGTTCAGAAGATTAAAGTGTTTAATCTATTTTATTCCGCTATAAAATTTTAAAAATACATGCTTTGAACTATCCATTTTTCTTCAGCTGCCCCCTTTGTTGATTATTTGTGGCTGGTCCCAAATCTCCACACCCCTAAGAAAGTTTTTCAATAATTGATATTAGAGCTTGATTGGGTGTGGAAGGGAAGGAAAAGCCCATGGAGCGCAAGGTGTAGCGCAAAGCAGCCAACAAGAGAAGTCCTAGTCGCACTAAGAATCTCTGTTTACATCCTTCTTGGATCCTTTTCTTGCTGATTCTAGATTTTTCAGACCTTAGTGAGGGCCTCTACATGTGGTAGGAGATAAGAAAAGGAGCCCCTCAACATCTAGTTGCATGAGGAAGAAGAAGGAAGGAAGTTCTCTAAAGAAAGAAAAATCTGCACATCCTCTTCCAAGGTATACCTTCTCAAATCTGATCTACTTTTATTGTGATTGTGGTTGGTGCCGACCATGAGCAACAGGCTAAAGGTGGAGTTTGAGAAGTTTGATGGAAAGAAAAGCTTCTTGATGTAAAAGGCTAGGGTGGAGGATTTGTTGGTCCAACTAGGATTAGATCCGGCCTTGGAGGAAAGATCGGAGGATATGACAGATAGGCAGTGAAGTTTCTTGAAAAAAAGAGCATGTTCAATGATTAGAGGTTATTTGGCGGACTCAATTTTGTATGGCATGTTAGAGGAAAGGTCATCCAAGGGATTGTGGTCAAGATGGCACACCATATATATGAGAAAGGATATATGCAACAAGTTGGTACTGAAGAAGCAATTGTACAATCTTCAGATATATAAAGGTGGAGACATTGTGAGTCATATTCAGCGGTTCGACAAGATGAGAATGAATTTGCTGAATCTTGAGGTAAAGATGGAAGATGAGGACAAGAGCTTGCTCCTGCTATGCTTGCTGTCCGGTAATTTTGATCCATTGGTGATGATCCTACTATATGGTCAGGAGACACTGCATTATGACAATATAGTCTCAGTTCTCAAGTCTAATAAGCAGAGGAAACGGATAACAAAGAAGGGTGTTTTCCAGAAGGGCCTCATCATAGGAGAGAGGCCTAGAAGAGGGAATGATAGGAGTAAGCACAGGGGGCGGTGCAGTTCTAAAAAAATAGCAAAGAGGTAAGGTGCTTCAAATGTAATGAAGAAGGGCACTTTAAGTGGGATTGTCTACTTTGGAAGAAGTACAAAGGAGAAAGGAAAGGGACTAATTTTCTAAGCATTGTTGCTGATTTAAAGGAGGAAGATTTTCTCTTGGTGATTTCGGAAGGGTTCGCGGTGTGTGGAGGATCCAAAATGATAGCAACAGCAGTGGAAGAGCAGCAGGACGTCCAATAGAATCCGTTAGATAGCTGACCTCATTTTTAGTTTTGCCTTTTGTAGGTGCACTAAGAGGACTCGATATTCAGATAGAGCACCATCCAGAGGTGCCTTCATATGTGGAGAGAGATTTGGTACAAGTTCAGAATCGAGGGATGTAAGAGAAGGAGAAAAATTCCAGCACCAGTGGCCATAGCGCACTGCATAAGTTGATACGGAATATGCGGTAGTCGGAAAGGAATGGCTATGAGGAGACAACATCATATGCATTGGTTGCAGTGAGAAGGGACCTTGAAACCTATGAGGAGGCTGAGATAAGCCAAAGAGAAGATAGGTGGGTCCAGAGCATGTCAGAAGAACTGCAGTCTCTCCAGGAGAGCCTGAAGTGATGGTTGGTGCAGCTGTCCAATAGAAAGAAGCCTACAAGATGTAAGTAGGTGCCTAAATGCAAGGAAGGACCTTCAGTCCAAGGGGAGATGGATGTCTCAGAGGATATTGGCGATGGGGTTTGTACAGGGTGCTGTCAAGGTGCACGACAATAGCAGGTTGGTGCAAATGGACCGCGTGAAGTTTGCCAAGACTTTGGGATCAAAGTAGAGATTATAGGCTCAGGAGTGATGCTCCTAAGCCTTGAGAGGTTAGGTGAGGAGTCATGGTATTTTTTTTCTGAGTCTAGGACCAGTTTGGATCTTAGGGCTAGGACCGCTTTGGTCTTAGGGTGAAGGTTCGGCCCTACGGTCTTGAGGCCCAAGGATTGGGGCCTTGAGGGTCTTAAAGCCCAGTATATTTAGTTCTTGAGTGGGTTAATCCATATTTGGGCTAGGTTTGGATCCAAGAAGGTGAGAGCATATTGAGCCATGGGTGTACATGAGCTTGGATTGAGTGCAATCACATTGGATTAGTCATGGAAGTTTTTGGACTAGGATTTGATCTATTTGTATAGGTGTATATATATACATGTAATTAGGTCAAATAATGAGGGAATAAAAAAAGAGCCTTTTTTCCTAACTCTCTCCTCTCTCTCTATTTCTTCATGCCACCAAAGGCAAGAAACCCTAGGATTTCTTGCCGTCCCATCCAAAGAAGAAAAGAATTAAGGGGAGGTGGTGCTAGAGTTTCTAGCACCTCCATCTCCTAGCCTCCAAGGTTCTTGTGCCCAAGCTCTTGGCTGCCCAAAGGGGGGGTCTCCACGTCCCTCTTCATGCTGTGGAGGCTACTTTCTAGATCCAAGGAAGGGGCACGACCCATCAAAAGAAGAAGAAGCCAAGGAGGCACACAAGAAAAATCCTAGAGGTGCTTGGGTTTGTAGTCGCCTGCCATATTTGGCTCTCTTTTTCTTGCCGCCTCCTTTGTTGGCTCTTTATGGCTGGTTCCAGATCTCCGCGCCCTCAAGAAAGTTTTTCAATACCTACCATAGCTCAGCACCATACCTTTTTACTATAACCTAGCACTACATCCCAATCTATTTTTATTTTTTTTGAATGATGGTGTGATGGTGGCAAAAATCCTTAAAAGCCAAAATATCTAGGCCCATACTACTTTCTATTCTTTATTCGACCTACACCTTTTTGACCAGTCTAATGCTAGTGGTACACCCACATATGCATCCATTGCCACATAGTCAAGCTTGACGAGCGACCTTGATTAACTGGACTCCTAGGGAACCAGAGTTCTCTAGGGATCCAAGTATTTCTTCATTTACATGGATTTGGAAGCTTGATGTGCTTATGAGGATGAAAACATTTTGTTGGAAATGATTGTCTTAAAATCCGATGTAAGCAGCTCTTTTACCAGCAGGGAATTCTGGATGGTGACTATGTACATTTTGATCTTTGCCTTGATCAAGTACGCACATTTGACGGTTCCATGAACCTCTCTACTCAAGAATGTTGGCAGCACATGGCGGAGGTCATTTGCTATGGTCGTCCTGCTTCTTTGCGTCACATTAGTTGAGATTTTGGCTAACCTTGGTATAGAAGATGACTTGGTCTGTTATAGCCTACATCACGTGGCTGAGGTGGAAGGCAAGTAATGGTAGGTTGTTCAGGCTGTTAGCACGACTCCAATGCAATTGGTAAGGAAGTCTTTCTATTTCTTTAATGAGATGGACATGAATGTATCTCCAATTGGCTGCATAACGCAGTCAACCGGGGGTAGTGTTAACATTCACTACAACTATAATATCAATTCAATGGCTTCCCCTTCCCCTTGGTGTCTTCAAGATTAACTTTAACTAGCTTAAAACCCCATACGATACACAGTATGTAATTATTTTTTAAATAATATTTTTATAAATTAAAAATCCAACATAATATAAAAAATATTATAAATAATATCAAATATTTTAAATAAAAATATAAATTCAGATTGTTTAAATAACATAATAGTAAAAAATAAGATAATCGTTTTTGTCTTTTATTGATAGAGAAATCATTCTGTGAATTAATATTTTCAGCATCAGTTATTTCGAAATCCTCATCATTAAGCAGAGTACGATCACCTATTTGCATCCCACGCATATCTCTTTTCTTCATAGTCATATCAATAATAGGAATTTCGTTCTCATTTACTTCAATTTGCCAAAAAAAATTTAGTTATCAATTATTCAAATAAAATATATAAATATAATCATCTATATGTAAAAGAATAAAAATACATCACTCATAATGGATTTTTCTTGATTTTTTTTATTTTTTATTTATTGCATGCATCATTTGAAACTATTTTAAGAATAGTGAAGCTTATTCCTCCTTTGAGATTGTATTCATCAACTTTAATTTGAAAAATATAATTTTTTCTATAACTTTTTGATTTCTAAGGAAACAATAGAATCATCATCTTTCTATACTAAAAAAATATATGATTCAATATCATCAAATAATTTATTGGATGAATAAAATATAAAA